>NC_084568.2:14142500-14222500 GCF_033978685.3 Nerophis lumbriciformis
GATAGTTAGCTGGCAAATAGCGAGCTAATCACTAACTGGCAACTAGCACACTAATTTCTAACTGGGATGCAAATCCGCTGACAACTAGTGCGCAAATCGATAGACTGGCAACTAGTCCGCAAATCATTGGCTGGTAACTAGAGTTTTAATCGTGAGCTGACAACTAAATTGATAATTGCTAACCGGAAACTAGCGCACTAATCGCTAACTGGGATGCAAATCCGCTGATAACTAGTGCGCAAATTGTTAGCTGGTAACAAGACCGCTAATCGCTAGCTGACAACTAAAGTGATAATTGCTAACCGGAAACTAGCGCACTAATCCCTAGCTGGAAATTACTGCGCAAATTGCTAGCTGGCAACTTGCGCGCTAATAGCTACTTGGCATCTAGCGTGTTAATCGCTAGCTGGGAACTAGAGCATTAGACGCTACAGTATCTGGCAACTGGTTCGCAAATCGCTAACTGGCAACTCGTCGGCAAATCGTTAGCTGGTAACTAGGGTGATAATTGCTATCCGGCAGCTACAGCTAATCACTAGGTGGCAACTAATCTGCAAATTGCTGGCTGGCAACTACAGTGAAAATCGCTAGCTGACAACTAGCGTGCTACCCGCGAGCTGGCAATTAGTCCGCAAATTGATAGCTGACAACCGGCACGCAAATTGTGTGCTAAACACTAGCTGGCAATTAATCTGCAAATTTCTAGCTGGCCACTACAGCGCTAATTGCGAGCTATCCTAAATGCTAACATGAATACAATAATATAGGTTTTTTAAAACTGTAAAGTACAGTAAGGCGAGTGTCCAAGCCAATGCTATTTATAGACAACCTTACAGTGTGTTAGATCAATGTTGATATGGATTTAAAAATATTTACATTCGTGGAAAAATAATTCATAGGTAAAAGTCCAATCAGCTAAATATTTTACGACCCCCTGCACTACCTCCGCGGACCCTTAGGGCAGTGCTTTTCAACCACTGTGCCGTGAGATATTGTCTGGTGTGCTGTGGGAAGTTATGCAACTTCACCTAATTGGTCCAAAAAATATTTTTTGCAAATCAATAATTATAATGTGCCGTTGCTTAGTGTCTGGGCTGTGTAAAACTCAGCAGGGTAACCACATAATACTCCATGTCAGTAAGTGGCAGCAGGTAATTAATTGCTTTGTAAAAGTCTGAATGTGTCGGGTGAGACAAGGATGGTTTGTTGTGATCCCAATATGCAGACCACATTGGGAGGCAGTGTGCAGGTAAAAAGGTTTGTAATGCTTTAACCAAAAATTAACGAAAGGGAAAGGCAATGGCTATGCAAAACGAAAGTAAAGCTGCACTGGCAAACTAAACAGAAACAGAATGCTGGACGACAGCAAAAACTTACAGCATCCACAAAGTACATCCATTCTTGACATGACAATCAACAATGTCCACACAAAGAAGGATAGCAACAATGTAAATAGTCTTGCTTGCTAACACAAACCAGGTGTGCGGAATAGCGCTCAAAGGAAGACATGAAACTGCTACAGAAAAACACCAACAAAACAGGCAGGGCCACCAAAATAACAGCGCAAGACAAGAACTAAAACACTGCACACAGGAAAACACCAACAAACTCAACATAAGGCACGACGACCTGGTGGAGTTTCATTTTTTTAATGTTTTCTGCTGGTGGTGTGCCTTCAGATTTTTTAATGAGAAAAATGTGCCTTGCCTCAAAAAAGGTTGAAAAGCACTGCCTTAGGGTAACATGTTACATAACATTCTTGTAAACCCGACACATTAGCGTTCAAAACTTTTAATATTTTTTGAGTTTTAGGCATAAAATACATCAGTCTTTCCTCATTCGCATATAAACAGTAAACCAAAAGTCTCATTGTACTTCCTTCTTTATATTCAAGTTATTATCATTTATTTTCCTTCCCTCTGACTGCTCCTTTTTAATTTTCTTTCTTTTCATTTATATTTTATTGTAGGGCTCGGCGATATGGCCGACAAACTGTATCACAATGTAAGTGTTTTAGTCGTTCCATATGGATACTTGTTGATGATCTATGGAAAATAAGGACCAGGAGAAATAATATATTGAACATAAACATTTTTATTTCAAATATAACCTTTCTCTTATTACAAAACCCAAAACCAGTGAAGTTGGCACGTTGTGTAAATGGTAAATAAAAACAGAATACAATGATTTGCAAATCCTTTTCAACTTATATTCAATTGAATAGACTGCAAAGACAAGATATTTGATGTTCGAACTATTTTTTTTTTTCAAATAATAATTAACTTAGAATTTATTGGCAGCAACACATTGCAAAAAAGTTGGCAGCAAAGCCGGCAGAGTTTCTGGGTGTTGTTGATAAATGGCTTTGGCTTTGCATAGTAGAGTTTTAACTTGCACTTACAGATGTAGCGACGAAGTGTTGTTACTGACAGTGGTTTTCTGAAGTGTTTCTGAACCCATGTGGTGATATCCTTTACTCACTGATGTCGGTTTTTGATGCAGTACCGCCTGAGGGATCGAAGGTCATGGGCATTCAATGTTACGTGCAGTGATTTCTCCAGATCCTCTGAACCTTTTGATGATATTACGGACCGTAGATGGTGAAATCCCTAAATTCCTTGCAATAGCTTGTTGAGAAATGTTGTTCTTAAACTGTTCGACAATTTGCTCACGCATTTGTTCACAAAGTGGTGACCCTCGCCCCATCCTTGTTTGTGAATGACTGAGCATTTCATGGAAGCTGCTTTTATACCCAATCATGGCACCCACCTGTTCCTAATTAGCCCGTTCACCTGTGGGATGTTCCAAATAAGTGTTGGATGAGCATTCCTCAACTTTCTCAGTCTTTTGATCGCGACTGTATATCCCGAAAAATGCTGATATTGTAGTCTTATCTGAAACTTGGCTTAAACAATCTGTGCTTGATAAAGATATTTACATTCATGGCTATAATGTCTACCGTACTGACCGACAAAGAAAAGGTGGTGGAGTGGCCATGTATATTAATCAGAGGTTTGATGTTAAATTAGTGCTCTCTGAATCAGTAAGTAAAGAACTTGAACTGTTAGCACTTGAAATTGAATTAGCTAGAAATCACCACATAATGGTAGTGGGGTGTTATAGGCCTCCATCTGCCCCTAGTAATTCCCTATCTACTCTTGTGAAGCTTCTGTCTCAACTGAAATACAATGAAATAGTGATGGTTGGTGATTTGAACTAGGACTGGCTCACATCTGTGTCTGACTCTTTGAAAGCACAGTGTGAATCTCTAAATTTAACACAATTAATTAACTCAGCTACAATACCTAATCCTAAATGCCCTCAAAAAGCTACACTCATTGACTTAATTCTAACAAATATGCCCTTTAAATTTGTTGCATCTGGTGTTTTCCCTAATGATGTGAGTGATCATTGTGTGATTGCAGTAGTGCAAGACACAAGGATTCCTAAAAGCAAGCATCGCCTTGTTGAAAAACGTAGTATGAAATTATTTGAGACGCAAGCTTTTTTACATGACTTGCATCTTTTTAATTGGGATAGAATTGCTCTTTTTGATAATGTTGAACTGGCTTGGAAATATTTTCACGAAAACTTCTTGAGTATAGTGAACAAACATGCCCCTTTTAGAAAATGTAGGGTTAAAGGACGTGACAATCAGTGGTTTACATCGGACCTGTCAGATGTATTGCATGAGCGCAATGCTGCTTGGGCCAGGGCACGCAAGTCAGGGCTAGAAGCAGATTGGTTGAATTTTAGACAATTAAGAAATCAATTTACCTCTCTCCTTCGGAAAGTCAAATCAGAATTTTATTTCTCCACAACAACTGAAAATCTCAAACACCCAAAGAAGTTTTGGAAAATCATCAAATCTTTGTCTGGCTGCTGTAATTCAGTCAATCTCCCACCTAGTATACTTGTTGATGGTGTCAGAAGTGACAGAAGAGAAATGGGTAGTCATTTTAATAATAATTTTATTTCCTCTGGTTTTCTCTACAATTCTGACAACTCTACTGAAGCTCCGCTAACTCCGGAAAGAACCGTTGAAAATACCCAGGTTTTTAACTTTACGCCCTTTACCACAACAGAGGTCACGAGGGCTCTAAAACAACTTAAACCTAGAAAGCCAGCTGGCTCAGATAAGTTGGAGCCGCTCTTTTTAAATTTGGCAGCTGAAATTATAGCTGAACCACTGACTCACATTTTTAACCTTACTCTAATTTCAAATGAAATCCCTTTGGATTGGAAATCTGCCCTTGTAATCCCCCTATTAAAAGGAGGTGACCCTAGTAATCTAAATAATTACAGACCGATCTCTAAACTCTCTGTTCTGGCAAAAGTGCTTAAATCCCTTATCAGTGAACAGATAAAAGACTTTTTGCACACCAATTTTATTCTGTCACCATTTCAGTCAGGTTTTCGCAGAAATCACAGTACTGTTAATGCTGCGAAGAAGTTTATAAATGATGTAACTGAAGCTCTTGACAAGAAGCAGTGCTGTCTGTTCGTCTTTATTGACTTTTCAAAGGCATTTGATACTGTTGATCATGTCATTTTAATCAAATGTCTTTCAGCTATTGGTTTTTCTCAGCAAGCAGTTGGATGGTTTGCAAATTACCTCACAAGTAGAACTCAGGCTGTTCAGATAGAAGGTTCCTCCTCGGACGTACTGCAAGTGAAAAAGGGTGTCCCTCAAGGTTCTCTGTTGGGCCCCTTATTATTCACTATTTACATAAATAATCTTGGAAAGAATATTCCGAACTCAACTTTCCATTTCTATGCTGATGATACTGTCATATACTGCACAGAACCCACTCTTGCTGAGGCTTTTAAATATCTACAACATGCATTTGACAGAGTACAAGAACAACTTTGCTATCTTCAACTGGTTTTAAATGCAGAGAAAACAAAGTGTATGCTCTTTACCACATCAAAAACTGTAAGATCAGCACTGTGTGAGAACATTTTAACAAGAAATGGGCAACAAATTATGTTAGTATCTGCTTTTAAATATTTAGGATTTTTAATTGATGACCACTTGAGTTTTAAGGAGCACATTCAGTATGTTGTAAAAAAAAACCTGAAACTTTTACTGGGATTTTATTATAGAAACAAGTCTTGCTTTTCTTTTACTGTGAAACAGAAATTGGTGGAAACAACCTTTTTACCTGTTATTGACTATGGAGATGTGTTGTACATGAATGCTACTGCTGGTTGTCTCCACAAGCTGGATAGTGTGTACCACGGGGCACTGAGATTCATCACCAACTGCGCTCCCCTTACTCACCATTGTGTGTTATACTCAATGGTTAACTGGACATCTTTATGTGCTCGACGCCTCAATCATTGGTATGTTTTTATCTACAAAACCATTCTGGGTATCACTTCATCTTATCTGTCTTGTCTTTTAACAAAGAAACAAGGAAGTCACAATCTTCTTTCAATGAATGTTCTGCAATTTGTCGTCCCCAAAGTAAGAACTGAACTGGGGAAGAAAGCATTTAGGTTTTCAGCACCGAAGGCATGGAATAACCTACAATCTAATATTAAACTTCAAACCCTAGTTACGTTGAATGAGTTTAAAACTTCTGTGAAAGGACTGAAGTCTACCTTGTCTCTATGCACATGTGTCATGTGAGCAAGTTTTAATGTTGTAAATGTGATGTTTTATGTATTTGTTTACTGTTTTTAATGTAACCTTGCTGCTGCCCTCTTGGCCAGGTCTCCCTTGGAAAAGAGATCTTTGATCTCAATGGGATTTTACCTGGTTAAATAAAGGCTAATAATAATAATAAAATACGGCATATCGATATAATTTTATCGCCCAGCCCTGTTTCCACATGAATAAAACAATGTAAAATACATATAAACTGAATTAAATGAACATCTAACACTTTTTTTTTTTACCTTCATTTACTAATTTTATATAGCTTACTATATAAAACTATTCTTCCTTGTAATCAATAATGTTTCTAACTTTCTTCACCGACTTTCTTTACTTTCTTTTTGCCCATGGCGGACTATTTTGTAATATAAAATGACTTTTCAAACAAGACTGATGGTAGGCAGATATCTGTTTACATCACAGTCTGTCACTGCATTGATTCATTTCCAAATCAATAATTCATAACGTGTTTGCTGTGGTAACATGCAGGGTTGCTGCCGGCAACAAAGAGATGTAAGCCAAACTCAAAGTGGAACACATTATGTCCTTATCTGCTATTTAAGCAAGCACAAAACAAACAAAAGCCAGAATGCGTCTGGAAAAAAACTGTTATTTATTGTTCCTAGTTGTCCAGAAAGTGTGGAGGTTTTTGCCAACAATGTTGGTTTTATTGATCAGGGCCTTCTTTTGACACATAACAGGAGTTGGCCTCTTATCAACTGACTCATATTTCCATGACATCAATCAATAATACAATTAAAACAAAATAAACAAAACAAACAAAAAAAAAAACCTTGGTGAATGTTCAAAAAGGAGCAGGAAGAAGCCCCTAACCCTTCCAAGGTTTCTCGTTGTTGAGTTTTTTCCTTCTGCAGCCCTTTGAGACATTTTCGATTAAGAGTTATGTACAGGTAAGTAAAATTTGATCGATTGATCGATACTTATAGTTTACAATCTTGTCAAATGATATGAAAGCATGTGTTAATCACAAAGATTATTATCAAGGCTTAGGTCAGGCTGATTAGAAAAATATATACTAACCAAATATACTACATAAGAAGGGACTCATAAATAACTGATGAAAAATAAATAAACTTAATTAATAGTAAATATGTTTCTTAAATAAACTGTCAATAAAATTAAAGTGCAAATAAAGTGAAAACACAGCTTCACTACTTAAGTCTTGGTTTGCTTGAGCACCCCTAGTATCAGGACTGAGTTCAAACCCACGGACAAATGTTGTTTAAAAACATATTAAACAACATCAATGAAATATTTTAAACAATTGTATTTCATGTTGAGATCTAATTTCGGAAGCAGGGACAGGCAACATTTACTATTTTTCTAGTTTTCAATGTAAAACACTTCCTTTAGTTTGAAACCGTGAAAAAAGAAGCGAAACCGAAAAAAAAGAAACGAAACCGTACAAAAGAGAAGCAATCATCAAATCTTTTTAAAACAGGGTCCCCCACATGTTTTTTGCACTAGGGACTGGTTTAATGTAGACATTATTTTCATGGCCCGGCCTTCCACATATGGCAGATGAATATAGCAAATAAGTGCATGAAAAAGAATACATGAAAAAACTGACCATAACGTTCAATCAGTGGGAGCCCCTGGCCTTTTACCTTTGCAAAAAAGCTCTCCATGGACTTTAGTTTTTTACTCATTTTTGCTGGTAGTAGGCTTTTTTTGGCTTTAGTATCTGATGGGTAAGAGGTGATACATCACATTCAAGGACAAGAGCATGAATATATAATAAAGCTAGAAATACTTGCCATTAGTTCTAATAGATTTCTGTGGATTTCTATTTCCATTCTAAAAGTTATGTATTCATATTTTGTGCAGTATTTCATACATAGATACACTAATGAATGAGATGAGAACACGGCGTCCACAGTTTCCAAAAACAATTTGAAATGTGGACTCATCAGACCACAGAACACTTTTCCACTTTGCATCAGTCCATCTTAGATGAGCTCGGGCCCAGCGAAGCCGGTGGCGTTTCTGGGTGTTGTTGATAAATGGCTTTCGCTTTGCATAGTAGAGTTTTAACTTGCGCTTTCAGATGTAGCAACAAACTGTAGTTAATGACAGCGGTTTTCTGAAGTGTTCCTGAGCCCATGTGGTGATATCCTTTACACACTGATGTCGTTTTTTGATGCAGTACCACCTGAGGGATCGAAGGTCACGGGCATTGCCGCTTACGTGCAATGATTTCTCCAGATTCTCTGAACCTTTGATGATATTACTGACCATAGATGGTGAAATCCCTAAATTCCTTGCAATAGCTCATTGAGAAATGTTGTTCTTAAACTGTTGGACAATTTGCTCACGCTTTTGTTCACAAAGTGGTGACCCTCGCCCCATCCTTGTTTGTGAATGACTGAGCATTTCATGGAAGCTGCTTTTATACCCAATCATGGCACCCACCTGTTCCCAATTAGCCTGTTCACCTGTGGGATTTTCCAAATAAGTGTTTGATGAGCATTTCTTAATTTTCTCAGTCTTTTTTGCCACTTGTGCCAGCTTTTTTGAAACATGTTGCAGGCATCAAATTCCAATTGAGCTAATATTTGAAAAAAAAAAAAAAAAAGTTTACCAGCTCGAACATTAAATATCTTGTCTTTGCAGTGTATTAAATTGATTATAGGTTGAAAAGGATTTGCAAATCATTGTATTCTGTTTTTATTTACGATTTTCACATAGTGCCAACTTCACTGGTTTTGGGTTTTGTATATGTATATAGGATAGGATAGAATAGGATAGGTCTTTAGTGTCATTGCACAAGTACAACGAAACTTTGTTTTCAGCACAAACCCGTTCAAGATTAGACAAACAAACAGTGTACAGGGTTACAGAACAGGAACGCTGATGGGTCGCCACAAGGCGCCCCGCAAAAGATGGGGAAAAAGGTAAACGCTGGGGAAGGATGAGTAAAAAAATACAATCAAGACTGGGCTCCTAAGGGGGCCCAGTCTGGAGTGGGAAAAAAACCTCCATAGCAAAGCACATATACATATTACAACGTACATCTCGAGATATTTAGCAACAGAGGGGAGGGAGTGCAGGGTAATGGTGGCAGGCTGCAGCTCTCAGGCGCTGCCCATCCGTCCATCACCCCTAAGGGATTTGCGTTGAGGGCGTTGGATTGGGTGTGGGGTATGTGTGTGTGGCGTATATTTTTGTGGATGCATGTGTGTCTCTGTTTCGCAGCCTTGGTGTCGTGCAGCCGATAAGTCCAACGTCAACAACAGGTGTGTGTCCATGAGAGACAAGAAGGGAGTTTGTTGGGTCTTCGCTGCACTGTCCTTCAGGAGAGTCTCGATGCCAGGGAAACAATCTAAGTTAGAATGTTTTGTATACGAGTGAAAATAAAATTTGCTTTTCACTCTAAATTGTCTATGACTGGTCCTCAAAATCCTGCGGAGCAGACAGTCGGATGTTATTCTAATCACAAGAGTGTCCACAGTTCTTCCCGCATCCTCCAATTGTTTGTGGCAGCTTTGGGGTACTTTGAAGACTGCCAGCAACTTCCAATTTGTCGACAAACCAGAGCAACGCTTACTCCAATCAGCAGATGTCCTGTTGTCATAATTCCGAATAGGTAGAAATCTTGGTGGCTATTGTTACATCCTGTCACATCAAAACGATATTTAATTGTGATTAATTTCAGTTTATTCACAGTAAATTTAAAATAAATCGTGATTTATTACAGATAAATATAATTTATCATCATTAATAAATGTGCTCTTGACCAGTGATTCTTAAACTGTGGTACATGTACCAGTAGTGGTACGCCAAAGAATCATTTGATTAAAGTACAGTGTTGTATTTGTCTATGTTTAAACACATTGTTACTGTTCACACTGGGGGGTTAAATAATACAGTGGTCAAAAATATTAAAATGTACTTGTCTTGTTTTTAATGAATACTTTAGCCCTCTACACTACTGTATTTTAATGTTGGTCATGGTCGTACTTGGAGAGCCAAGTTATTTTTTTCCGAAGTGGTACTTGGTGGAAAAAAGTTTGAGGGTCACTGCCTTAGACAGGTACTTGTTTTTTTACACTGCTCAACATAAAATGCACAAAAACATGCTATTAATGGCATTAAATATAATAGTTTAATAGTTTATTATTATTGTTATTAATTTAACTGCTTTAATAAAATTATTGTAATTGTTTTAGATCATCTTGAGGTCTATCTGTCAATATAAAAAAAATATTTTTATGTTTTATGCCCTTCTTATCAAAGAAAACCCTTTTTTTATGGGGAAAAAAACACAAAATATGCAATATTTTACCCCCTGGAAAAGTATTTTTTATTAGTAATCTGAGCCTTTTTTTGTATTTTTTGAGCAATGACAGTTTTTTTAATCCCACAAATATTTTTGGGGATCCAGGAGGGCCTCATTCATAAAAGTGTTAAAAATAAGATTTTTTTTTCTTCTTCTTCTTCAACGCTTTGATCTCAAGATCCACTTCAGATCTATTTGTTATTTAAACATTTTTACTTAGTTTGTTTTATGCCCTTTTTGTTAAAGAAAACCCTGTTTTTTTGGGGGGGGAAACCCCCCATAAAATATACAATATTTCACCCCCCAAAAATATTTTTTGTTAGTAATTGGAGCCTTAAATAGTTCAATGATTTGTAAAATGATTCATTATTATTGTTTGAGCAATGACAGTTTAAGAGAAAAAAAATCCCACAAAAATTATTGGGGGTCCAAAAGGGCATTAAAGTGTTAAATAAGTCATTTATTATGAATATTTTTTTACCTTCAATTCTTAAACCTCTAGATCAAATTCAGATCAATTCGCCGATTATAATTTTTTAATGTTTTTTTTATTTGTTTGGTTTATGCCCTTTTTGTCAAAGAAAACCCTGTTTTTATGGCAAAAACACAAAACATACAATATTTCACCCCCCCAAATCTATTTTTAATTAGTAATTGATAATAATTCACAACATTGATTTCAATTCATTATATTTTTTGAGCAATGACAGTTTAAAAGAAAAAAAACCACCTGCCTGGCAGCTTTATGTTATTAGAGTCAACAATGCATTTTTGTTGTTGTTTAAAAAAAAAAAAAGTTAATTGTATTTGTAAAATGTGCCACAGGCCAGAAAAAAATTAGCAGTTAAAAATAATATTTAATAATAATAACAATAAATTAATAAACTATTACATTTAATGAGAATTTTAGTAACAAAGGACAGGCAAAAAATTAAAAATGTTTCCAATTTTCTTTTATATTGCATTTATTAAATATGTAATCTGATCAATGTGCAGGACACACTGCTTTGTAAAAAAAAAAGATATACTTTACAGATATTTTTATCATCCATTTTTTACATTTTATTTCCTAGGGACGCCAATGGCTGGAATGGCCCGAGTGATCTGCTATGTAAAAATGTACATCGCCATAGAATAGTAATATGGGTTATGAATTATGGGTGACAAAAATGTCATCAATGTTGGAAATGACAGAAGAGAGAATATCTGCTTTTATCTCAGCATATCTGCTATATTTTGGGGCTTTGCTCACAGAAATATCTATTTTCATTCAAATATTCTTAATATTCAGACTTTATGTTGTGAACTTTCATGGGAAACTGTGTTACTTGACCACTAGAGGGTGCCACAGTCTCTCTGGGCCTGATACATAGAGGCACTGGTTTAGCTTCCTGGAAAAGATCATCCATGGCTGACTTGTCTCATGATGATCACCTGATCATAAATCATCTTTTTTTCTGCCAGAAATGTGTTGCTAGGGAGTCTTTTCCTTCCTGATGTGGTGACAGACCTCTGCCAGCACCGAGGCAGCGGGTGCAATGAGTTTTGGAGGGGGTACTTAGTTATGTGTGACCTATGTCCACAGCAGGAAGGAGAAGGGTGATCATTGCATATATGACCTCATAATTATTGATTCTTTGACATGAAGTGTCCTTGATGTCCTCTGTTCGTCTCCTCTGCTTCCCAGCTTGTCATTGCACTTTACCCTGACCTCCATTGGTGTATCACGTTTTATAGTTCCCTGTCACTGCACATGCTAACTGTCTGCTTTCCGTTGCACACTGCAGAAGTGCACTGGCGTATGAATGTGCAGGACTCCCTTGAAAAAGAGATTCTTAATCTCAGTGGGATGTTCCTGGGTAAATTAAGGTTTAAAAAAAAAAATTTTTTTTTTTTTTTGTCCAGTCCAGCTTCTCAGGCAGATCATATAGTTCAGACCTGGGCAAATTAAGGCCCGGGGGCCTTATGCGGCCCGTTAAGCTTTTCAATCTGGCCCGCCGGACATTCCCAAATATTTTTTTTTAGATGTTTAAGATGGAAAGTGTAGCTGCCATTATGATGTGCAGTGATGTTTTCTAATGACCGTTAGTCTTGAACTATACAAAGTATTTCAATGGTTGGAATCTGCGCTTTTGGATGATGTACCAGTTACTATGGTAATCTAATTAGTTACTATGGTAATCTAATTAGTTACTATAGTAATCGACGTCACAGCAGCTCAGACGAGGCACCAAGCAGTGTGGGTGGGAAGCGTTTCACAAGGAGATTTTCACAACAAAGTTCTAAAGCTTAGTGATATATCAGATGTATCACATTGTAGATTGATTTATTTTGTACCCTTCGCGTTCATATTTCACTGTTTGTTGCATTCTTGTTGTGTTTCACTTGATTGTAAAATATGTCGATCGAAAGGGGGTGTGACATTTATATTTGGTCAATATTCAGTCTTTTATCGTTCATAGAAACATGTAAAATTCCATTACGTTTTTTAAGGCGGTCTGTCATAACATTTTTAGCATTCAATCAGACATTATTGTGAGGTTTTTTATTAGTGTTCCTAAAAATAGATATACTGGCCCCCAGACACATTTTTTTCTTGAAATGTGGCCCCCCGAGTCAAAATAATTGCCCAGGCCTGATATAGTTGATGTAGATGCTGTACAACATTTACTTTACAAAAGATAAGTGTGGGATACTTCTCTTGTTGCCTTATTTGTGTTTGACTTTATTAAATGTATTTATATTATTATTTGGTGCAGCCGGGCCGGAGCAGGAGGGGATAGAAAGAGAAGAAAAGGAAGACCGAGGAGGAAATTGTGGGGACAAGACGGGGATAAGACAGAGAGACAAAAACAACAACCTCAAACACAACAATAACAACAACTCCAACAACAACAACAGAACAATATCAGCAAATAGGATATGTACAAATATGATAGTAAACATGATAGCAAAGAAGCAGTTAGCGAAATAAATAATAATAATACAGAAATGACAATGAGCATTATTACTACAAATGGAGCAATACAAATACCAATAGAAATAGCACTATTGATAATGAATAATAACAATTACCTCTTTTATCAACAATACAATTGTTCAAATGCAACAATAAATATATGTAATGATAACTAGAGATACAAAAGAAAGCAGATAAATGGAGGGGAAGAAAGACAAGCCAGCTGTATTAACCTTGTAGATTGTTATAGTAACAATAGGTCAAGCTTTGTCAATGTGCTGTGTGTTACCCAGTTTCCCCTAGGGTAGGGGTGTCCAAAGTGCGGTCCGCAGGTCATTTTTTTAACGGCCCCACGGCACATTTTAAAAATACGGTTGGAAAAAAATGTAAAACATAAAAAGTGGTGTAAAAGAGCAAACAGGTGAAATAGGGAAAAACGGAAATTTTAGTGTTTGGTCCGGCCCTCACTGACTTGGGACCATTGCAAAATTATGTGCGTCCCAAAGTCACCAGCCTTGGTGTCACTATAGACAGCGATTTTAAACTTGACAAACAAGTCAATGGCGTTTTAAAATCGTGTTTTTATCATCTTCGTCTTTTAGCAAAGGTAAAACCGTTTTTATCTTTTAACCTTTTTGAACAAGTCGTGCATGCTTTTATTTCAAGTCGCCTGGACTACTGCAATGCACTTTATGCTGGCATTAGCCAAAAAGCTCTCTCCCGGTTGCAGTTAGTCCAGAACGCGGCAGCACGACTTTTAACAGGGGCCAGGAGAGGCCAGCATATAACCCCAATCCTTGAGAGTTTGCACTAGCTCCCTGTTCATCTTAGAATTGATTTTAAAACCTTGCTGTTTGTTTTTAAAGCTTTACATGGACTGGCACCTCAGTATATCTCGGACCTCATCCAAACTTACAATCCTGCGCGCGCTCTTAGGTCCGAGAGCCAGCTCCAGCTCGTGGTGTCCAAGACGAGACTTAAAACCAGGGGAGACAGGGCCTTCTCTGTGGTCGGCCCTAACCTCTGGAACACTCTGCCCCTCCATGTTCCAACTGCTCCCACAGTGGAGTGTTTTAAGTCTCGTCTTAAGACCCACTTTTATTCTCTGGCTTTTAACACTACGTGAGTTGTGTGGTCCTCTGTTGTCCTCTGTGTTTTTAAAATTTTGATTTCTATTTACTGTTTTAATTGGTTTTTCCCTTTGAAATTGTTTTTAATCATATTTATTTTATATTGTTTTTAATTGTGTTTAATGTTGTTGTGCAGCACTTTGGAAACAATTTGTTGTTTAAATGTGCTATATAAATAAAGTGGATTGGATTGGATTGAAATGTAACAAGAAAATGTTGCAATGTTTACTCTAATAACACCAAGCTGCCATGCAGGCTGTTTCTTTCTTTAAAAAATAATAATGAATCAAAGTCAATGTCATTATGAATTATTGACCTATTCAAGGCTCCAATTATGTCACATTAAATATTCCCCTTTGAGATATTTTGGGGGGAATATGTTGCATATTTTGTGTTTGCCATATAAAAAACTGAGCTGTTTTTTTTTAAAGAAGGACCTAAAACGAACAAACAAAACATAAACAACAATAAAACGTATAATTGACGGATAGATCTGAAGTTGATCTCGAGATTATTGTGTTAAAAGTAAACAGGAAAACATTTTATAATATATTTTTTAATACTTTAATGAGTAGGAACCTTTTGGATCCCCAATCATTTTAGTTTGATTTGTTTTTAAGTGTCATTGCTCAAAAAATAATAATGAATTGTATAATATTCGCTTATCCGCGACCCGACCTCAGATAAGCGGAAGAAGATGGATGGATAATATCCAGTGTTAGATTTTTAGATTTAGATTTAGATTTATTGGTCCCCTTGGGGAAATTCATTGTCACTGCCGTACATTTAAACAATAGACATTACACATCACAAAAAATAACAAAAAGACATCATACATGACCAACACACATTTACAGGCTTGTCAGACAGGTCGGCCGGGCCTGCTTTTAAGGGCGGCTATAGCTGCAGGGATAAGGCTTTTCCTGAGGCGGGCCCTCCCGAATGTGATAGTTCTGTACCTGCGCCCTGATGGTGGTGGGATGATGTATTGGTGTAGTGGGTGAGTGATATCCTGGACTATTGTTTTTGCCAGTCGGGTGATGGACCTGTGGTTTAAGTCTGAAATGTTGGGTGTGGGTAGGCCGATGATTTTAGCTGCTATGTTTGTAATGCGTGTGAGTTTGGTCCGGTTGGTTACAGAAAGCATGGTGAAAAAACATGTGGAACAGTACATAAGGATGGGTTGAACAATGGTAAAGTAATAACAGGAGATGAGGTGCAACGTATAGTCCTTTGAGTTTTTGGATGGCTGACAGTCTTTGTTGACTTCTTTTTTGAATGTCCGTGGTGTGCTGATCAAAGGTGAGTTTATTGTTGTGGTGTTTCAATTAACTGGAATCCAGTGTGCTGTGGGGCCCTATTGTAGTGAATCACACCTGAGACATACATTAATCAAATCTTTATTAGACACGTAAACAATGTGATAAAGAACAGTCAAACTAGGGATGTAGATATCTGGTCAGGAGACTCCTCACTCTTTTGCCTTCACCTTCATTGTCCATTAGTTTTTGGTGACTTTATATACTCCGGACCTAGACTTTGAGTCCGCGACATACACGGCGGACAATAACTGATTGATTAATTGAAACTTTTATTAGTAGACTGCACAGTACAGTACATATTCCGTACAATTGACCACTAAATGGTAACATCCGAATAAGTTTTTCAACTTGTCAGGGTCCACGTTAATCAATTCATGGTATACAGTCTGTTTTGCCAGTCCAAATGCATTCGCTGTTTTCCGTAGTCTTCCCTCGACGGCCAGTTAATACAAAGCACACGCTACCTTTTTTTATCACATCCACAAGAGTCCGCATTCTCGTTGACTCTCCTTCGACAAATGGACGAAGTTTTTCGCTAAGTAGAATCACAGCTGACCTGGACATTCGAAAGTTCTCTTGCCGTCTGAGAAGTGTTGTATCCCAAATAGCTGCAATCGCGCGTTTTCTTGTCTTAAGGCAGGGGTCGGCAACCCAAAATGTTGAAAGAGCCATATTGGATCACAAATACAAAAAAGTAATCTGTCTGGAGCCGCAAAAAAGTAAAAGCCTTATAAAGGGGTTATAATGATGGCAACACATGATGTAAGTGGCTAATTAGCTATATTAGCCTACTAACAAAATGACTTTGTGTTGCAGGCTGACGCAAATCTTTGTTGACAGGAATGTTGAAATGTAATATTTATTCTACACATTTTTACAACATTGGAGAACATTAGTGAAACTTCTCAGAAGGTGAGATAACTTCTGGAAATGACTGTCTTAGAATGGCCAAAGGTATAGTTGTGTGTGTCCAAGTTAAAGGAAACTGCAGGCTGTCTTCTTCTAATGGATTTATTACAATCTTTGCAAACTGGGTAACGTTTGCTGTGGTCTGGAACAACATGGCACACTAACAACTATCATAAATGCAGCCAATATTACTTACAGATAATGTGTCATGAGACATGGAAAAATAAATTAAACACACAGAGGACATAAGTAAAGGAAACTAAATGAGCACAAATATACCTACAAATGAGGCATAATGATGCAATATGTACATACAGCTTGCCTAAATAGCATGTTAGCATCGATTAGGTTACAGTCATGCAGTGACCAAATATGCCCGATTAGCACTCTAACAAGTCAATAAAATCAACAAAGCTCACCTTTGTGCATTCACGCACAGTATAAAACGTTTGGTGGACAAATTGAGACAAATAAGGAGTGGCATAAAACACGTCTTTCTGTGGCAGCATCGGACAAAGTTGTACATGTAAACAAACTGTTGCGTCACAGTCCACACTATGATGAGTTCAAGAACCCCTGAAATTAGTAAAACAAAACCATGTTCACCAAATACTCTCATCAGTAAAGCATGAACACAAACATTAAACAGTGGGCTATCTAACAATTAGGAAGGTTTGTGTCGTGTTTGTCCTTCTACAGAAACCATATTCCAACAAAAAACATATTTTTCACCTAATTTTTTTTCCATTTCCATACATTTTTGAAAAAGTTCCATGGAGCCACCAGGGCGCCGCTAAAGAGCCACATGTGGCTCTAGAGCCGTGGGTTGCTGACCCCTGTCTTAAGGTATTGATGTGTGATTTCCACAAGCGTCCGTACATGTAGAAGAAGGAGAAACACGGGCATGTCTGGATGACTCGCCGCCATCTTTCCAGTGGTTAGCTCCGAGTTACGAAACCGCTTTATTATGAAGCTGGCTGTGGCGCGTTCTTTCTGACGTCACTTCCTGTGTAGGGCGTGGTCTTTCTGGCATCACTTCCTGTATGGGACGCGGTCTTTCTAACGTCACTTCCTCTCGGAACTCAGTTTGTAAGTGATCAATGAGTCCATACAAAGCTAAGTACGGGAGATTCAAGAAATACACGGTGCACTTACCCGTGTAAAAATTTGTCAGAGGAGGGGGACCTTAAAGGCCTACTGAAATGAATTTTTTTTACTTAAACGGGGATAGCAGATCCATTCTATGTGTCATACTTGATACATTTGCGATATTGCCATATTTTTGCTGAAAGGATTTAGTAGAGAACATCGATGATAAAGTTCGCAACTTTTGGTCGCTGATAAAAAAAAAAAGCCTTGCCTGTACCGGAAGTAGCGTGACGTCACAAGTTGAAAGTCTCCTCACATTTCCCCATTGTTTACACCAGCAGCGAGAGCGATTGGGACCGAGAAAGCGACGATTACCCCATTAATTTGAGCCAGGATGAAAGATTCGTGGATGAGGAACGTGAGAGTGAAGTATTAAGAGTGCAGTGCAGGACGCATCTTTTTTCGCTCTGACCGTACCTTAGGTACAAGGGCTCATTGGATTCCACACTCTCTCCTTTTTCTATTGTGGATCACGGATTTGTATTTTAAACCACCTCGGATACTATATCCTCTTGAAAATGAGAGTCGAGAACGTGAAATGGACATTCACAGTGACTTTTATCTCCATGACAATACATCGGTGAAGCACTTTAGCTACAGAGCTAACGTGATAGCATCGTGCTTAAATTAGGGATGTCCCGATCCGGGTTTTTGCACTTCCGATCCGATACCGATATTGTTTTTGCACTTCCGATCCGATACCGATACTGACCGATACCGATACTGACCGATACTGGCCTATCCGAGCATGTATTAAAGTTTAAAGTTATTTAGCCTACTTAGTTGTCAGAATCATGTTGAAAAGGGTTTTAGTACTCTTGATAACAACCAGCCAGCTGAATTAGGTGAGTTTGAATAATACACAATGCTTGGTAACAAGAAACTGACCTGTTTATTCAAGGATTAACACAAAATAGACAAAATTATACATGACAAACAGAAATGGCATCATTGAAACTAGGGCTGGGCGATATGGCCTTTTTTTAATATTGCGATATTTTAAGGCCATATTGCGATACACGATATATATCTCGATATTTTGCCTCAGCCTTGAATGAACACTTGATGCATATAATCACAGCAGTATGATGATTCTATGTGTTTTGATTGATTGATTGAGACTTTTATTAGTAGGTTGCACAGTGAAGTACATATTCCGTACAATTGACCACTAAATGGTAACACCCGAATAAGTTTTTCAACTTGTTTAAGTCGGGGTCCACTTAAATTGATTCATGATACAGATATATACTATCAGATATATACTATCATCATAATACAGTCATCACACAAGATAATCACATTGAATTATTTATAATCCGGGGTGTGGAGGGGAGCACCTGATGTAAGTGTCAAAAAGACAGCCAAAAGAGTTTGATATGAGAATAAATCTAAAGTTAAAATATAGGGTAGAAATGCACCCATTTGCAGGAAATGTAGTCTTGATTTTCAAAATGTTCTTTCAAGGCTTGCATGTCTACATTAAAACATTCTTCTTCATACTGCATTAATATATGCTACTTTTAAACTTTCATGCAGAGAAGGAAATCACAACTAAAAAAATCACAAATTTTTTCAGACGGTGTTGATGTGGAAATTTTTGCCTCTGCATTTTGATGGTGTGGACGTGTGACACCGAATAAAGATAAGCGTCTCGACAGACGTTGCAATATTTGAACAATAATGACGAAAACTGTTTTCTCTGTCGTGTCCGTGTGTCGAAAATTGTTATGCGCTTATTTTTTTATTTGATTTTGTGCGTGGCATAGATTTGCCGTGCGCAGAGGACGTTTGAGCAGGCGCGCACCTTAGCGGCTGCGCTAGCATCACAGCTAACGTTAGCCATTCTGCTACCTCTCTGCTGGGAGAGGACGTATACGTATGTGACGTATGACGTGACAGTATGTGACGTATGACGTGACAGTATGTGACGTGTGTAAGAAGTTGCGCTTGCTGTCTATGAGAAGGAGATAGAAGAAGGAGTGAGAAGAGCCTGTAGTGTAATGCCAGCAGCTAAAAGCAACTACGTGAGAATCCAGACTTGTGGATGTGTTGAAGGTGTGCTGGAAAATGCGGAACGGAAATAGGGAGCAGCAGAAAAGTGGAATGTATTATTTGAATCTGTGCGTAGGAAAACACGGACCAGAGTTTTTTTTTAAACTGGATCTGGATTGGCATTTTTCCATGCCTTGCCGATACGCATTTTTTGGCAAATATCGGCGGCCGATCCGATCCAAATATCGGATCGGGACATCCCTAGCTTAAATGCAGATAGAAACAAAAAAAATAAGCCCCTGACTGGAAGGATAGACAGAATATCAACAATACTACCAAACTCTGGCCCTGTAACCACACGGTTAATGATGTACCGCCTGACAAAGCCTAGCAATGCTGTTGCTAACGACGCCATTGAAGCTAACTTAGCTACAGGATCTCGACAGAGCTATGATAAAATCATTAGCTCTCCACCTACGCCAGCTCTCATCTGCTCATCAATACCCGTGCTCACCTGCGTTCCAGCGATCGACGGCGCGACGAAGGACTTCACCCGATCATCGATGCGGTCGGCGGCCCGGAGACAGAGGAAGTCAAAGTGAGGACAGCAACGCTGTAGTCACGGTAGCGTGTCTGCTATCCAAGTCAAAGTTCTCCTGGTTGTGTTGCTGTAGCCAGACGCTAATACACCGATCGCACCTACAGCTTTCTTCTTTGCTGTCTCCATTGTTAATTGAACAAATTGCAAAAGATTCACCAACACAGATGTCCAGAATACTGTGGAATTTTGCGATGAAAACAGAGCTGTTTGTATTGGGATACAATGGTGTCCGAATACTTCCGCTTCAACCATCGATGTCACGCGCAAACGTCATCATACCTAGACGTTTTCAACCGGAAGTTTCCCGGGAAATTTAAAATTGCACTTTATAAGTTAACCCGGCCGTATTGGCATGTGTTGCAATGTTAAGATTTCATCATTGATGTATAAACTATCAGACTGCGTGGTCGGTAGTAGTGGGTTTCAGTAGGCCTTTAAACGATGAACTAGTGTGGCTGAAACAGGGATTAGGCTAAATAATTATTCGAAGGCGTTATCCGGCTTAATGTTGACATGGCCTTAGTGAAATGTAGAGATGTCCGATAACATCGGCCTGCCGATAAATGCGTTAAAATGTAATATCGGAAATTATCGGTATCGGTTTTTCTTTTTTATCAGTATCGTTTTTTTTTTTTTTTAAATTTTATTAAATAAACATAAAAAACACAAGATACACTTACAATTAGTGCACCAACCCAAAAAACCTCCCTCCCCCATTTACACTCATCCACACTCATTCACACAAAAGAGTTGTTTCTTTCTGTTATTAATATTGTGGTTCCTACATTATATATCAATATATATCAATACAGTCTGCAAGGGATACAGTCCGTAAGCACACATGATTGTGCGTGCTGCTGGTCCACTAATAGTACTAACCTTTAACAGTTAATTTTACTCATTTTCATTCATTACTAGTTTCTATGTAACTGTTTTTATATTGTTTTACTTTCTTTTTTATTCAAGAAAATGTTTTTAATTTATTTATCTTATTTTATAATTTTTTTTTTTAAAGTACCTTATCTTCACCATACCTGGTTGTCCAAATTAGGCATAATAATGTGTTGATTCCACGACTTGATATCGGTATCGGTTGATATCTGTATCGGTAATTAAAGAGTTGGACAATATCGGAATATCGGATTTCGGCAAAAAGCCATTATCTGACATCCCTAGTGAAATGTGTTAGTTATCAAATGCAAATGTCGGCAGGCGTGTGTACAGTGCATACATCACAAAGCGCACGTAGAACCTTTGGGGTTTTTACGACTGGCAGCCAACCTGGCACCGTTATTTGGCACGCACATGGGATATATTTGCCCGTGGAATGGGGCAATAAGTAAATCAACATGACCTGGCAGTGTACTGGATAGACCACATAGCACCTGCCTGCCACATATTACTGGCGCAGACTGCTAACATGGTTGTCGGGTGAGTGTCAGTCTACTGTTAACAGACGGCGCTGTCTTCTGTCCGTCACCCGCTGCTCCGGAGACGTCACTCCTGCTGCTTTTTGACACTTGTTCGTTTTATCTTGATGGTTCACACCGGTGCTGCTGCCAAGGAAAATAAAGCACATATCACGTGCATGCTCGTGCGTAGCACAAGACCTCTTTCTTTTTCCAGATAACTCGCCCATTTTAACGCCCAATCTACAGTATTCTGTTTTACTGGTCATGATCTGTAGTTTTTTTGCCTCATTCCCGTGAGAATCCTGCGAGGGACTGAAGCATTAAGGAGTGGGACCATCCACGACTAGCTGCTGTGTGCTTAAACAACCACCAAATAGCACCTGTGAGCAGATAATACTGTATCATCTCTTTCTTTTTCAGTCTCATCTCTTTCTTTTTCAGTCTTATCAGGTCGGTAGCGCATTCTCCACACATTTTTACTTTCGCTGTAAGTTGAAGTAACCCAGACCCCGTGTTTGTTACTCTATTTATAATCCTTTTCTATTAAAATTATAACATACTAGGTAAGTATGAGGTGGGGAGGTGTTTAGGGTGCGTCTGACCGGTCTCCAAGACACGGTATCCCAGCTGAGGCATTCCCAAGCTGGACGAAGTAGCTGGGGAGAGGGAAGTCTGGGATTCTCTGCTTAGGCTGCTGCCCCTGCGACTCCACCTCGGATAAGCGGAAGAAGATGGATGGGTGGATTAATATGGATTTACTATCATTCTCGTGGTAGTCATTGGGCTAATAAGGGAGTTTGGGTGCTCGGGTGTTGCTGGTGTTGCTGGTGGGGCGAGGGAGGTCTTCCCGTCCGGTTGTGGGGAGTCTCTGGGCCCCTCGGGCAGGGCATCCTGCCGAGCGCGTCTGTCTATGGCCTGCTGCTGGCTCTTCCGTGCAGCCCGGTGGGCCGGGCTCTGGGGTTCCTGTCGCTGGGCGGCCTGGCTGCGTGGGGCCGGTGGTCCCTTGTTCCATGGGCGCCACACCTGCTGTTTAGTGTTGGGCTCTCTGGGTGGCTGGGGCCGTACTCTAGCTCCCGCACATACTGGGAGTCAAATGTATTGTACATACAAATATACATATGTATTCACATACACACAGTTATTCATACATATATACATACATACGCGCACACATAGGTACACAAATACAGTACATACCTACACACTCAAAGTTCGTACATCCACACGCACATTCACTGTACAAACATACATATACACATACCGTATTTTTCGGACTATAAGTCGCAGTTTTTTTCATAGTTTGGCCGGGGGTGCGACTTATACTCAAGAGCGACTTATGTGTCAAATTATTAACACATTATCGTAAAATATCAAATAATATTATTTAGCTCATTCACGTAAGAGACTAGACGTATAAGATTTCATGGGATTTAGCGATGAGGAGTGACAGATTGTTTGGTAAACGTATAGCATGTTCTATATGTTATAGTTATTTGAATGACTCTTACCATAATATGTTACGTTAACATACCAGGCACCTTCTCAGTTGGTTATTTATGCCTCATATAACGTACACTTATTCAGCCTGTTGTTCACTATTCTTTATTTATTTTAAATTGCCTTTCAAATGTCTATTCTTGGTGTTGGGTTTTATCAAATACATTTCCCCCAAAAATGCGACTTATATTCCAGTGCGACTTATATATGTTTTTTTCCTTCTTTATTATGCATTTTAGGCCGGGGCCACTTATACTCCGGAGCGACTTATACTCCGAAAAATACGGTACATGTACATATACATTCACTGTACAAACATACACATACTTACTGTACATATACAAGTACATATATATATATACATACATTCATGCATATAATCACGTTTCATCAAACATATGTTAACGTTGTTGCCCTAGGGGATACTGCGTAACTGTTACTATAACAATCTACAAGGTTAATATAGTTGGCTTCTCTTTCTTCCCCTCCATTTATCTGCCTTCCTTTTTTTTTTCAAGTTATCATTACATATATGTATTGTTGTATATGAACATTTGTATTGTTGATAAAAGTGGTAAGTTATTGTTATTATTCATTATCAATAGCGCTATTTCTATTGGTATTTGTAATGCTCCATTTGTAGTGTAATAATGCTCATTTTCATTTCTGTATTATTATTTATTTCACTAACTGCTTCTTTGCGATTACATTTACTATCATATTTGTACATATCCTATTTGCTGATGTTGTTCTATTGTTGTTGTTGTTGTTATTGTTGTTTTTGCTGTTGTTGTTTTGTCTCTCTGTCTTATCCCCCTCTTGTCCCCACAATTTCCCCCTCTGTCTTCCTTTTCTTCTCTTTCTATCCCCTCATGCTCCGGCCCGGCTGCTCCAAATGATAATATAAATACATTTAATAAATTTGTACAGCCGATATGGGCATCCACATCAACTATATGATTTGCCTGAGTAGCTGGACAGGACAAAAAACAAACACAAAAAAAAAAAAAAAGTGTATATATATATATATATACATACAGTATATATATATATATATATATATAAACATATATAATATTTTAAATCTGTCCTGTCCAGCCATTTTTAATAAAATGACAAAAATTTAGTGGGTGCGGCTTATATCCCAATGTGCTCTATAGTCCAGAAAATACGATACATTCATGAAGGATTATACTATCCATCCATCCATCCATTTTCTACCGCTTATTCCCTTTGGGGTCGCGGGGGTCGCTGGAGCCTATCTCAGCTACAATCGGGCGGAAGGCGGGGTACACCCTGGACAAGTCGCCACCTCATCGCAGGGCCAACACAGATAGACAGACAACATTCACACTCACATCCACACACTAGGGCCAATTTGGTGTTGCCAATCAACCTATCTTCAGGTGCATGTCTTTGGAGGTGGGAGGAAGCCGGAGTACCCGGAGGGAACCCACGCAGTCACGGGGAGGACATGCAAACTCCACACAGAAAGATCCCGAGCCCGGGATTGAACCCAAGACTACTCAGGACCTCCGTATTGTGAGGCAGATGCACTAACCCCTCTTCCACCGTGCTGCCCGGATTATACTATATGATTCTATTTCATGGTAAAGTTTAATAAAGGACGCATATACAGGCAACCAATGCTATTTTTCAACTGTTCAAGGTAAACTATTGCATTTAAAAAAATGTTTTTAATTCTTTTATTATACAGTTAATTTCATCTTTGTTATGCATGCATTTTATGCATGCACAGATACACATAAAAAGCAAAGAGAGCCTTAAATGGTAAACAGTTTGTTCTTTCTAAAAAGTGCAACAGAGGTAGGAGCCATTTGTTCTTTTTTTCTGTGCATGCTTGTGTTTTACAAGTTGTTTCTTCCACCCACACATCTTCCTCTGCAACCAATCAAACAACACCACACCGTGCATCTCAGCAATGTGTCCAGCTCTGACATGCCCGCCTTTGGCTGGGCCGTCATCTGGAATGAGTCAAAGGAGGAGGAATAAGATGGAAATCAAAAGCGGGTTTCCAAAGGTTTTTCTCATGGAAGGTGTTTGTTGACAGCCTTTGCGTCTGTAGAATGAAACCACAAAAATTAGAAAGGTTCCTCGTAGGGTTGTACGGTGTACCGCGTTACTAATGAATAATGAATCATATTCGGTACCATACCGCCTCTATAAAGTACCGGTCCCCACCCATTGGAGTTGGCACGCTTTAAAACACGGTTAGCTAGCGGCTGATGACTATTCGCGATCTGCAGCGCTGTAGCTCCTTCTGAATCATTCATGCTCGTCCCCGGACGTGTAAAAACGTACTGAAGTTGGCGAGGTCGAGGCAAGATTATTCTATGACCAACCATAAACAACTATGACAATTAAAGTTAAAGTTAAAGTACCAATGATTGTCACACACACTAGGTGTGGTGAAATTTGTCCTCTGCATTTGACCCATCCCCTTGATCACCCTCTGGGAGGTGAGGGGAGCAGTGGGCAGCAGCGGTGGCCACGCCCGGGCATCATTTTTGGTGATTTAACCCCCAATTCCAACCCTTGATGCTGAGTGCCAAGCAGGGAGGTAATGGGTCCCATTTTTATGACTCGGCCGGGGTTTGAACTCCCAACCTACCGATCTCAGGGTGGACACTCTAACCACTAGGCCACTGAGTAGGGTAACTTAAATTTGAACACACTACACACAAGTGAAAGAAGGCCATACTTAGTCAACAGCCATACATGTCATGACACTGTCATAAACATGTGCCATATAATGAAACCACACTAAACAACAACACATGTTGGGAGAATATTTGCACTGCAACACAACATAAACACTACAGAACAAATTCCCAGAATTCCCTGCAGCACCAACTCTTCCGGGACGCTACAATATAAACAAACGCCATTGGTGGATCTACACCTAACATCCACTGTGACGATACCAAGTACAAGGGTGTATCTAGTTGATACTACTATGATTACAACGATATCTTTTAGCATTACAACATTTTTTGTTACATTTATATTATGTTTATAAACTCAGGAAATATGTCCCTGGACACATGAGGACTTTGAATATGACCAATGTATGATCCTGTAACTACTTGGTATCAGATTGATACCCACATCTGTGGTATCATTCAAAACTAATGTAAAGTATCAAACAACAAAAGAATAAATGATTATTACATTTTAACAAAAGTGTAGATAGAACATGTTGAAACAGAAAGTAAGCAGATATTAACAGTAAATGAACAAGTAGATGAATAATTCATTTTCTACCACTTGTCCTTAATAATTTTGACTAAATAATAGGTAGATAAATGACACAATATATTACTGCATATGTCAGCAGCTGAATTAGGAGCCTTTGTTTGTTTACTTACTACTAAAAGACAAGTTGTCTAGTATGTTCACTATTTTATTTAAGGACAAACTTGCAATAAGAAACATATGTTTAATGTACCCTAAGATATTTTGTTAAAATAAAGCCAATAATGACATTTTTTGTGGTCCCCTTTGTTTAGAAAAGTACCGAAATACATTTTGGTATCGGGACAACACTAGTTCCTTACTTTTGTCGCTGTGGTTGTCTTGCACAATGAAGAGAGAGTCTTCAGTGGAGTGTTCACACATACCATCTTTATCCTTAATAATGTTTGAGGGGTCTGGACTGGGCTTGTAGTCAATGTCGATTGGCATCTCCTTACTTATTTGTATTATTATTCAATAATATTTCTATAATATTTTTAACATGAACATAAAAATACCATAATATTATAATAATATTTTGTAATTTTGTTAATAATAATAGTAATTTAATAATATAATAATATTTTTATTTTCACTTGTGCCTCATACAAAGTAAAAATAAAGACAATTAAAAAGAACAACAGTGATGTTATTCTTCTCCAGTGTAGCGAGGCGCAACTATGGTTTATTCCACCTCCATACAGTTGGGTATGGGTACCAAATGGGTACTTTTATAGGCACCGACCGAATTCCGTCGGTTCTACCAGGTATCGATTCACGGGAAATCAAACGGTGCCATATTTCGGTACCTTTGTTGCACGTGACGTCACGTCCGGTTGCAGCACTCAAGGCGGACTCAGCCAAATTCCCTCTAAAGTTGCAATTTTCAACACCAACAAAGCAAGTTTGCTTGGTAGAAAACGCTCAAACGTAAAGTAAAGCTCCACTCATCCAAATTGCGCTGGCTTGATGCTAATTTGCATTGGATTTTCCATAGACAGGCTACTATTAGCATTAGCGATTTTACACGGCAATTACAATGCCTCCAAATTTGGTAATGGAAAATACCACAAAGAAGAATATTATTATCAAACAACTGGTGTGTCGTAAGCACAATACGTACAGTATAAATACTTCGTAGGGTGCAACAGACCACATTCAGCTTCCTGTAAAAAGCTAGATAGCCAATACAATACTGCCATCTAATGTGTTGGAACTCAAATATGATAATAAACAATATATAACAACTAGACAGCACAGTTATCATAATTAACTCATTAAAAAAAATATAATCAAACAATTAATATTAATTAACACACACAAAAGTACCGAAAATTGGTGCTTTTGCGTACCGGTATTGAATCGGTTAAAATGTGAACGGTACCCACCCCTATATCCATCCTTCCGCTTCTTGCACGTATACTTCTCTTTTGCTTTTAGTACAGCATTATTGATTTATGGGAGTGCGTTGTAACCACGAAACGTCATAATAAGAGGACCGTCTGCATGGGACCAATAAAAAGGGACCCAAAATGGCCCCAGGCTGCACTTTGGACATTCCTGTTTTATACACGTCGGTGGTTAGCAACTAATGTTTACTACTATGACCAAGCTCGATTATAATCGGGCTGTATATACTGTATAGCATATATCAATTCTACACTGTAATCAGGGGATGTGGGATGAATAAAAGTCTATACTGTCCTATTTACCCAAACCACAAAGATAATCGGAAAAAAGGCTAAGATTTGAAAACTCATTATACATTGTATACCAACCTCATTTATTAGCTTTATTAATGGTTTAAAATAACTATTGTTAAAACCGCGGCAAGAAGCAAACTGCAGAGTCAGCATTTTAACCCAGTAATCAGGCTGGTTAGAAAAATAAGTACCAACCAAATACACTGCATAAGAAGGGACTCATAAATAACTGACGAAAAAAGTATTTACCGCACCAAAATATGTAAGCAGCAAACCACAAAATTTTGGGGAAAATAATATTTCTCCATATATTAGCCGCACTGGACTATAAGCCGCAGATATATACGTTGCGAAATGAGTTATTTACGCAAAAATATTTTGCAAATGTTTATTTACAGACCTTGTTTCCAAAGGGTGCCTGTAACATGGCAGTAAAACGGCAGATCAAACAAAACAGAAGTCATCGTCATGGACAATAACTCAATAACTCCGCGATGACGTTTTGGAAAGTGAAACAATACAAAAAGAATGCCATTGTAATTTAATAATACGAACAGAGACACATGTAAACGTATTAGCATATTAGCTAATGCTAACGACGCTCGCTTGATTACATCACAATAGCGCGTACAAATATGTATGAAAACACTCCTACAGTCATCCGACACGGGACGGTTTAGTAGGTATGAACAGTTTTAGTTACATTGTAAAACTTGATAATAGAGATGTCCGATAATATCGGCAGTCCGATATTATCGGCCGATAAATGCTTTAAAATGTATTATCGGAAATTATCGGTATCTGTTTCAAAAAGTAAAATGTATGACTTTTTAAAACGCCGCTGTACGCAGTGGTACACGGACGTAGGGAGAAGTACAGAGCAGTCGTGTCTCCCAGTCATACTTGCCAACATTCCCGATTTTCCCGGGACACTCCCGAATTTCAGTGCCCCTCCCGAAAATCTCCCGGTGCAACCATTCTCCCGAATTTCTCCCGATTTCCACCCAGACAACAATATTGGGGGCGCGCCTTTAAGGCACTGCCTTTGCATGCCGGCCCAATCACATAATATCTATGGCTTTTCACACACACACAAGTGAATGCAAGCATACTTGGTCAACAGCCATACAGGTCACACTGAGGGTGGCCGTATAAACAACTTTAACACTGTTACAAATATGCGCCACACTGTGAACCCACACCAAACAAGAATGACAAACACATTTCGGGAGAACATCCGCACCGTAACACAACATAAACACAACAGAACAAATACCCAGAACCCCTTGCAGCACTAACTCTTCCAGGACTCTACAATATACACCCCCCGTTATCCTCCCCCCAACTTAAACCCCCCCCCCCCCTCCAACCCCGCCCACCTCAACCTCCTCATGCTCTCTCAGGGAGAGCATGTCCAAAATTCCAAGCTGCTGTTTTGAGGCATGTTAAAAAAAATAATGCACTTTGTGACTTCAATAATAAATATGGCAGTGCAACGTTGGCATTTTTTTTCCATAACTTGAGTTGATTTATTTTGAAAAACCTTGTTACATTGTTTAATGCATCCAGCGGGGCATCACAACAAAATTAGGCATAATAATGTGTTGATTCCACGACTGTATATATCGGTATCGGTAATTAAGAGTTGGACAATATCGGAATATCGGATATTGGCAAAAAAGCCATTATCGGACATCTGTACTTAATAACGTTGCTCGGAGTGATGAATGAGGAATCCATACGTGGAGAAACGCTACGGAGGGCTAGGAGACGGAACTTCGCTTTTATTTCCGGCTGAAAGCATTAAATGGAAGGACACTGCAGCACTTGCAGTGAGCGAACTCGTCCAAAAGATGGCACCATCGCACAATGCACCTTTTCAGTGTATTTCAGTGTCATGATCCGTTACCCGGGTCATGGCGTGATTTATGTTTAGTAGCTTGTTTCCTATCTTTTAGTCCGTTTCCTGGCTGCACCCACTTTCCTTTCGTTTACTGTTGGCTTCCACGGGGCACTAACTCTCCACACCTGCCTTTGTTTAGTAATTAGTGTTCCCACCAGGTGTTTTGGTTAATCATTCCCCTTTATAGTTTTCAGTCACGCAGCACAAGTTGCTGGGTCAACGTCAATGTTTACCATGAATTGATTAACGTGGACCCCGACTTAAACAAGTTGAAAAACTTATTGGGGTGTTACCATTTAGTGGTCAATTGTACGGAATATGTACTGTACTGTGCAATCTACTAGTAAAAGTCTCAATCAATCAATCAATGAACACTTGTTATACGCAACATTTACGTTTCTTCTGGTTTTTCACGTCGCCCTTGGTGACATTTTTGTTTTTTTGACTCCACGTTTGTTTAGCGTCCGAGTTTTTGTCATCTTTAATAATTAAAGACTCAATCCTACCTGCACGCTGCCCCTGCTTGTCTTTCTGCGTTGGAGGGAACACGGCCAACCCGACGTAACAATTTGCTTGTTTATATATATATATTTTAATTTGCATTATGGCCGTCGGCAAAGAAAAATGCATAAATTAGCGGCACCATTTTATAAGCCGCAGGGTTCAAAGTGTAGGGAATTTTTTTGCGGCTTATAGTCCATATTTTACAGCACATTCATTTATGTAGTGCTAAAATATCCATCCATCCATCCATTTTCTACCGCTTGTTCCTTTCGGGGTCGCTGGAGCCTATCTCAGCTGCATTCGGGCGGAAGGCGGTGTACACCCTGGACAAGTCGCCACCTCATCGCAGGGCCAACACAGATAGACAGACAACATTCACACTCACATTCACACACTGGGGCCAATTTTTTTAGATATATATTTTTTTAAATTTGCATTATGGCCGTCGGCAAAGAAAAATCCATAAATTAGCGGCACCATTTTATAAGCCGCAGAGTTCAATGTGTAGGGAATTTTTTTTTGCGGCTTATAGTCAATAATTTACAGTACATACATTTATGTAGTGCTAAAATATATAACTGAAATAAGAATTAATCCATCCATCCATTTTCTACCGCTTGTCCCTTTCGGGGTCATGGGGGGGTCGCTGGAGCCTATCTCAGCTGCATTCGGGCAGAAGGCGGGGTACACCCTGGACAAGTCGCCACCTCATCGCAGGGCCAACACAGATAGACAGACAACATTCACACTCACATTCACTCACTAGGGCCAATTTTTTAGATATATATTTTTTTTAATTTGCATTATGGCCGCCGGCAAAGAAAAATCCATAAATTAGCAGCACCATTTTATAAGCCGCAGGATACAAAGTGTAGGGAAAAAATATTGCGGCTTATAGTCCATCATTTACGGTACATACATGTATGTAGTGCTAAAATATATAACTAAAATAAGAATTAATCCATCCATCCATCCATCCATTTTCTACCGCTTGTCCCTTTCTGGGTCGCAGGGGGGTTGCTGGAGCCTATCTCAGCTGTATTCGGGTGGAAGGCGGGGTACACCCTGGACAAGTTGCCACCTCATCGCAGGGTCAACACAGATAGACAGACAACATTCACACTCACATTCACACACTAGGGCCAATTTTGTTTTAAATTTGCATCATGGCCGTCGGCAAAGAAAAATCCATAAATTAGCGGCACCATTTTATAAGCAGCAGAGTTCAATGTGTAGGGAATTTTTTTTTGCGGCTTATAGTCCATAACTTACAGTACATACATATATGTAGTGCTAAAATATCCATCCATCCATCCATTTTCTACCGCTTGTCCCTTTCGGGGTCGCGGGGGGGTCGCTGGAGCCTATCTCAGCTGCATTCGGGCGGAAGGCGGGGTACACCCTGGACAAGTCGCCACCTCAACGCAGGGCCAACACAGATAGACAGACAACATTCACACTCACATTCACACACTGGGGCCAATTTTTTTAGATATATATTTTTTTAAATTTGCATTATGGCCGTCGGCAAAGAAAAATCCATAAATTAGCGGCACCATTTTATAAGCCGCAGAGTTCAATGTGTAGGGAATTTTTTTTTGCGGCTTATAGTCAATAATTTACAGTACATACATTTATGTAGTGCTAAAATATATAACTGAAATAAGAATTAATCCATCCATCCATTTTCTACCGCTTGTCCCTTTCGGGGTCATGGGGGGGTCGCTGGAGCCTATCTCAGCTGCATTCGGGCAGAAGGCGGGGTACACCCTGGACAAGTCGCCACCTCATCGCAGGGCCAACACAGATAGACAGACAACATTCACACTCACATTCACTCACTAGGGCCAATTTTTTAGATATATATTTTTTTAAATTTGCATTATGGCCGTCGGCAAAGAAAAATCCATAAATTAGCGCCACCATTTTCTAAGCCGCAGGGTACAAAGTGTAGGGAATTTTTTTTTGCGGCTTATAGTTCATAATTTACAGTACATACATTTATGTAGTGCCTAGTAGTTAGAGTGTCCGCCCTGAGATCGGTAGGTTGTGAGTTCAAACCCCGGCCGAGTCATACCAAAGACTATAAAAATGGGACCCATTACCTCCCTGCTTGGCACTCAGCATCAAGGGTTAGAATTGGGGGTTAAATCAACAAAAATTATTCCCAGGCGTGGCACCGCTGCTGCTCACTGCTCCCCTCACCTCCCAGGGGGTGATCAAGGGGATGGGTCAAATGCAGAGGACACATTTCAACACACCAAGTGTGTGTGACAATCATTGGTACTTTAACTTAATTTAACTTAACTTTCAGCATTGGAGAGAACACGAACATCCCGACGTAACAATTTGCTTCTTTATATATATTTTTTTAAATTTGCAATATGGCCGTCGGCAAAGAAAAATCCATAAATCAGCGGCACCATTTTATAAGCCGCAGGGTTCAAAGTGTAGGGAATTTTTTTTTTTTTTTTTGCCGCTAATAGTCAATAATTTACAGTACATACATTTATGTAGTGCTAAAATAAATACACTAAAATAAGAATTAATTTGTCAATAAAATGTAAATGCAAATGAAAATACAGCGTCACCGCTTTAGTCATAATTTTTGCCCTTAAAAAATCTTAAGGGAAAAAAGTAATTACTGCCACAAGTGGTGAAAAGTGTACTACAACTGTGTACCGCTACAACCCAACAAATATTTTCTGGCCCAGCTGAATAAAGCTGTTGTATGCTGACCACTCGTTAATCACGTGGAGGCAATATAACGGCCACGTCAAGAAGTTGCCTACAGCCACAGCTGTGAATACCATTGTTTCCTGACCACATGGTAACTCGAGGCCCCTGGTGGTTATTTGATTTCGTGGGAGACTCGGTGCTAACTGAATGCAGGTGTTAACTGGAGCGTTTATGGTGTGTTGTAACCAGTATTTACAACTTTAATTCCGCGCTGACCCTTTATGCTAAGCTAGCTGTCTTCTGGCTTCATGATTCCAAAAAAACATGATGTCATCGTGTCCAATAGCCGAGTATGTAAACTCGCACGCTGCGCCTGGAATATTATCTTCCATCCCCGAGGCGCTCGTCTCTCCCCAGCCTGTGTCAGAGTCTGTAATCAGATTGATCATCCTTCCATTCCCCCGACAAAGACCTAATTGCAGACAAGTGCACTGTAAGAGCATTGTCTCGCAGCAGGACAGGGAGGGCCACAGCAGGCTGGTGATTCCAGTTGCTCTTGTTTGAGTTGCACTTTTATTTGATGCTGTCTGTGGATGATTCACCATTTAAGGAAGTCGAAATACCTCATGCCTCCTTGTTCGTCTGTGACTCAAGCTCTCCACGTCTCTCCTCTTTCGCTTTTTTCCTTTGAAGCTTTTTTCCCTCGCAGGCACTGAATACTTTTTGAAGCTTGTTGATTTGAAAGTCCGGCTTGGGGTCGTGCACTTTAATGCAATGGTACACTGCCTTTTGTACGCCCCACTTCTGGTGGAAGTCGTTTTTTAATTTATTTGTATTCAATATTTTGGTACCGATACTAAAATTATTTCTGTATTTTTCTAAATAAAGGGGACAACATAAAATTGAAATTATTGGCTTTATATTAACAAAAAATCTTAGGGTACATCAAACATATGTTTATTATTGCAGTTAAGTCCTTAAATAAAATAGTGAACATACAAGACAACTTGTCTTTTAGTAGTAAGTAAACAAACAAAGGCTCCTAATTTAGCTGCTGACATATGCAGTAACATATTGTGTCATTTATCATTCTATTATTTTGTCAACATTATTAAGGACAAGTGGTAGAAAATGAATTATTCATCTACTTGTTCATTTGCTGTTAATATCTGCTTACTTTCTCTTTTAACATGTTATATCTAGTTCAAGTACCTCGGAGTCTTGTTCACGAGTGGGGGAAGAGTGGATCGTGAGATCGACAGGCGGATCGGTGCGGCGTCTTCAGTAATGCGGACGCTGTATCGATCCGTTGTGGTGAAGAAGGAGCTGAGCCGGAAGGCAAAGCTCTCGATTTACCGGTCGATCTACGTTCCCATCCTCACCTATGGTCATGAGCTTTGGGTCATGACCGAAAGGACAAGATCACGGGTACAAGCGGCCGAAATGAGTTTCCTCCGCCGAGTGGCGGGGCTCTCCCTTAGAGATAGGGTGAGAAGCTCTGTCATTCGGGGGGAGCTCAAAGTAAAACCGCTGGTCCTCCACATCGAGAGGAGCCAGATGAGGTGGTTCGGGCATCTGGTCAGGATGCCACCCGAACGCCTCCCTAGGAAGGTGTTTCGGGCACGTCCGACCGGTAGGAGGCCACGGGGAAGACCCAGGACACGCTGGGAAGACTATCTCTCCCGGCTGGCCTGGGAACGCCTCGGGATCCCCCGGGAGGAGCTGGACGAAGTGGCTGGGGAGAGGGAAGTCTGGGCTTCCCTGCTTAAGCTGCTGCCCCCGCGACCCGACCTTGGATAAGCGGAAGAAGATGGATGGATGGATGGATATCTACACTTCTGTTAAAATGTAATAACCATTTATTATTCTGTTACTTTACATTAGTTTTGGATGATACCACAAATTTGGGTATCAATCCGATACCAAGTAGTTACAGGATCATACATTGGTCATATTCAAAGTCCTCATGTGTCCAGGGACATATTTCCTGAGTTTATAAACATAATATACATTTTTTTAAAACGAAAGAAGATGTTGTGATGCCAAAAAATATCGACGTAATCATAGTAGTATCGATTAGATACGTGCCTGTACTAGGGCTGGGCGATATGCCCTTTTTTTAATATCTCGATATTTTTAGGTCATGTCACGATACACGATATATATCTCGATATTTTGCCTTAGCCTTGAATGAACACTTGATGCATATAATCACAGCAGTATGATGATTCTATGTGTCTACATTAAAACATTCTTCTTCATACTGCATTAATATATGCTACTTTTAAACTTTCATGCAGAGAGGGAAATCACAACTAAGTCAATTTACCAAAACTGTATTTATTAAACAAGACAAAAATTCATGTCATTTCCAAAACAGAAAGTGCAAAATTGTCAGACATTTTAAAACAAGCTATTAGTGCACTTTTGTGCATGATGACAAATCAAAACAACACTAAATTAAAGTGCACTTTGTGTACAGAACGCCACTACAATAGTTTAAAACTAATAAAGTGCACTTTTGTGCATAATGTCACACAAGATATTTCAATAAGTGTAAAATTGTGTATGTCCTTCGCTATGTGGTATAGGTTCCTGCGGATCTTATCTCTTTTGTTGTTGACTATTTTTTTCATACGGTGTTGATCTGGAAATGTTTGCCTCGGCATTTTGATGGTGTGGCACCAAATGGAGATGTTGACATGCGGAGTAAGCACTCTACATTATCTAGCAGGTGACTTTTCAAATGATGCTCCATATTAGCAGTAATGCTACTTTTTGTAGCAACGCTTTTGCCCCACACTTGACAAATTACGGTTGTCTGTTCGACATATTCCCGCTTGAAGCCAAACCACCGCCACATGATTGACCCCCTGCTGTTTTTCTTTAATTCTTCCTTCATTTGTTACCAGATTCGCACCTTCTTTCTCTCGTATTACCACTCGCACCACAGCTAACTTTAGCCATGCTGCTACCTCTCTGCTGCGCGAGGGCGTATACGTATGTGACGTATGACGTGACAGTATGTGACGTGTGTAAGAAGGTGCGCTTGCTGTCTGTGAGAAGGACAGACAAGAAAGAGCGAGGAGAGCCTGGAGTGTAATGTCCGCAGCTAAAAGCAACTGCGTGAGAACGTTTACTCCAATATCACGATATAGTCATTTTCTATATCGCACAAAGACAAACCCGCGATATATCGAGTACCGTATTTTCCGCACCATAAGGCGCCCTGGGTTATAAGCCGCGCCTTCAATGAACGGCATATTTCAAAACTTTGTCCACCTATAAGACGCCCCGTGTTATAAGCCGCATCTAACTGCGCTAAAGGAATGTCAAAAAAACAGTCAGATAGGTCAGTCAAACTTTAATAATATATTAAAAACCAGCGTGATGTGGGCGCGCACGGAGTCGTATATCAACATGGACGGCGCTGCGTGAAAAAAGCCACCCGGCCTCTTCGCGTAAACTTACCTTAACCACTCGCTCATCTTTTCTTCATCCATCCCTTCGAGTTAGCTTTTATGATGACGCCGGCTGGAAAGGTCTCTTTTGGCAAGGTCTTCCTTTTGAATATCACCATGGGTGGAAGTTTCTGGCCATTAGCATGGCAAGCTAGAACCACAGTGAAGGATGACTTCTCATTCCCTGTGGTGCGAATATTCACCGTACGTGCTCCCGTTGTATCCACAGTGCGGTTCACAGGAATATCAAAAGTCAGTGGAACCTCGTCCATGTTGATAATGTTCTCTGGCCGGATCTTTTTTTCAGCTATCTTGTTTTTACAATATGCACGGAAAGTAGCCAGCTTTTCTTGAAAGTCTTTAGGCAGTTGCTGTGAAATAGTAGTCCGTGTGCGGATGGAGAGATTGCGTCTTTTCATGAACCGGATCCCTGTCGCTTAGTAGGAGCCATTTTGTGGTCTTTACAGATGTAAACACACAAAGGAAATGAAACGTAATATCCGCGCGCTCCTTCTTCTTCTACGCGGGCGGGTGGTTGCTTACAGTAGAAGAAGAAGCGCTTCCTGTTCTATGGGGGCGGGTGCTTACCTTGGCGGTTGCTTGCGTAGAAGAAGAAGCACTTCCTCTTCTACGGGGAAAAAAGATGGCGGCTGTTTACCGTAGTTGCGAGACCGAAACTTTATGAAAATGAATCTTAATATTAATCCATATATAAAGCGCACCGGGTTATAAGGCGCACTGTCAGCTTTTGAGAAAATTTGTGGTTTTTAGGTGCGCCTTATAGTGCGGAAAATACGGTATATCGATATATCACCCAGCCCTAGCCAGTACTTGGTATCATTACAGTGGATGTCAGGTGTAGATCCACCAATGGCGTTTGTTTACATTTTGATGCCGGTGAGCTACGGTGTGTAGTGAAGCATGTTTAGCTATTCCTCGTCCTGCAGGGATGATACTTGTAAGAAACTCACTTTATTTGTCGCCATGGAGGCGAGGATTAGTGATTTAGAAGTAGCTAAAACACTGCCGACTGTGGATGGACTTTAGCCGCTAGTTAGCTAGCCATGTCTTAAAGCACCTCTTCCTGAGGGCGTTTCAGTGTTATAACTTCACTTTTATCTTTAGTTTTTAGGGGTGTTTGGGGGACCGGTACTTTTCAGAGGCGGTATAGTACCGAATATGATTCATTAGTATCGCGGTACTATCCTAATACCGGTATACCGAACAACTCTAATGTATATATAGTATTATTTATATATATATATATATATATATATATATATATGTATATATATAAGAGCAGTACATTTTTGAAAAGGAGTTTTTAGGCCATCTCCATCCAACCTGTTTAAAAAAAAGAAAATCGTGTTAAATTGGAATCGGATCAAATCGTGAAGTGCTCAAAGACTCACACCCCGAGTTTTTATACGATTCAGTTTAGTCAGACCTAAAAACTGAGGGACCCCTGTACATTTAGGCATTCCAAGCCTAGTCCCCATCCCTTTCATAAATGGACCTCAGGAAAATTCTTAAAAATGATAAAGTCGGATCCATGCATGACGTGAAGGCGCGAGATGACATTTACTTGTCATCACCAATGCGCAGGCGCTTTCCATCAAGAAGGGAAACGGTCCCTCTTTACCCATCAGGCGCTCCCACATTGGCCCCCGGAGGGCCTTATTTCAGCAGCCCTCCCACTTCTTTACAAGCCAGCGCTGAATGCACTTGACCTGCGCAACAATTATTGCGTCAGCCAGACCACAAATCATCCACCTCGGCTTGCATGACAAGCGGCGAAGTATGCGGACAAGGTCACACACTCATCTTCCCCTTGAACGCCAGCCATTTATCAACTTCTCTTCTCATTTTATTCACATGCACACAAAGTTACACACGTTGTTGTGTGTACTGTACTTTGTACTGTACTCAAAGTGTGTTTTTCATATTTGTTTTGGTGCTCCAAATTTCATTGTTCAGCGTTCCCAGCAGGCACACGACATTGATACAACGTTGATTATACATACATGTCCTTTAAAAGTGACTTTGAAACAACGTGGCAAAATACCATATTTTCCGTACCATAGGGCGCACCGGATTATAAGGCGCACTGCCGATGAATGGTCTATTTTTGATCTTTTTTCCATATATAAGGCGCACCGGATTATAGGGCGCATTAAAGGAGTCATATTATTATTATTTTTTTCTGAATGGAAAACACTTCCTTGTGGTCTACATCAGTGTTTTTCAACCACTGTGCCACGCGTGAGATACAGTCTGGTGTGCCGTGGGAGATTATCTAATTTCACATATTTGGGTTAAAAACATTTTTTGCAAACCAGTAATTATAGTCTGCAAATGATGTGTTGTTGTTGAGTGTCTAGAGCTCGGCAGAGTAATATTCTTCCACATCAGTAGGTGGCAGCCGGTAGCTAATTGCTTTGTAAATGGAGGTAAAAAGGTGTCTTATGCTTAAACCAAAAATAAACAAAAGGTGAGTGCCCCTAAGAAAAGGCATTGAAGCTTAGGGAAGGCTATGCAGAACGAAAGTAAAACTGAACTGGCTACAAAGTAAACAAAAACAGAATGCTGGACGAGAGCAAAGACTTACTGTGGAGCAAAGACGGCGTCCACAATGTGCATCCGAACATGGCATGAAAATCAACAATGTCTCCACAAAAAAGGATAAAAACAACTGAACTATTCTTGATTGCTAAAACAAAGCAGATGCGGGAAATATCGCTTAAAGGAAGACATGAAACTGCTACAGGAAAATACCAACAAAAGAGAAAAAGCCACCAAAATAGGAGCACAGGACTAGAACTAAAACACTACACACAAGAAAACAGCAAAAAACTCCAAATAAGTCAGGGTGTGATGTGACAGTACACCTACTTTGAGACAAGAGCTATAGTGATGCTTGCTTGGTTATGCTTTAAAGTAATATCCAACAATTGCGACAACGACTTTTAACTGTCAACTGAGTTTATGATTTCTGCTGGTGGTGTGCCTCCGGATTTTTTCAACGCAAAAAATGTGCCTTAGCTCAAAAAAGGTTGAAAAACACGGGACTACAAACGTTTGTACATAACATATAATGGTGGTTCTTTGGTCAAAATAATGCATAAATTATGTTTTACAGATCATCTTCAAGCCGCTTTCTGAGAGTCGCTTCAGGATGCGCCGTTTTGTGGGTGGTCTTATTTACGTGGCTCACCTTTGGTAGCATCTTCTCCCCGTCATCTTTGTTGTAGCGGTGTAGCATGCAAGGACGGGTGTGTGTGGAAGAAGTGTCAAAAGATGGAGCTAACTGTTTTAATGACATTCGGACTTTACTTAAATCAATAACGGAGCAGCATCTCCTCCTCCGCCAGAAATGTGTCCCGTGAAAAACCGTCCGAGCGGAACTCTCTAATAACTAAAGATACTTGGGTGAATAATGTAAACTCACTACACCGGTATGTTTCAGCGCTCTCATGGCGAGTTTACTGACAGATATAAGTAAGAACTTTACACTACTTTATATTAGAAATGGCAACAGTGGAGGATGAATGTCCCATAACAACAAGATAGAGAAAAAGAAGAAGCTCGTCGGCACGGACTACAAAGGCGGATGTGTGCAATTTTTCAGGACTTATGCAGATCCCAAATACAGATCAGCAGGTACCAGTAGGTAAGAAAAGTTGCTTTTGCATAATGTCGTGAAACAAAAGGCCAGATAATGTCTTACCTTATACACACACCATAATAATACTCGTATGTTGAAGCACAGTACAATCCATCAAGCGGTGTGGCTTCATAGCTTACCAAAGTTGTACTAAAACATTTTGATAGATTTTTGAGCGCCGTGTGTAGTAATGTTCTATATTTTCAATGGAACATATAAAATGTTGGTGTTAAGTTAAAGTTAAAGTACCAATGATTGTCACACACACACTAGGTGTGGCGAAATTATTCTCTGCATTTGACTCATCACCCTTGATCACCCCCTGGGAGGTGAGGGGAGCAGTGGGCAGCAGCGGTGGCCGCGCCCGGGAATCATTTTTGGTGATTTAACCCCCAATTCCAACCCTTGATGCTGAGTGCCAAGCAGGGAGGTAATGGGTCCCATTATTATAGTCTTTGGTATGACTCGGCCGGGGTTTGAACTCACAACCTACCGATCTCAGGGCGGACACTCTAACCACAACTTTGTTTACTTGAGTCATATTGCAGTCTACACATGTCTCTTATGTGTGACTGCCATCTACTGGTCACACTTATCATTTCACCATGTACCAAATAACATAGCTTTGAGGTCAGTAAGCACAACCAGAATTATTACGTACATTAGGCCCACCGAGTTATAAGGCGCACTGTCGAGTTTGGAGAAAATTAAAGGATTTTAAGTGCGCCTTATAGTCCGAAAATATGGTAGTTGTATTTGTAAATTGAGAAAACGTTGATGTCCAATGTTGGATCCACGTTATTGGTTGGGAAATGACCAAATTTCAATAGTCAAATCAATGTCACAATCAGACATTGAATAAACGTCAAAAAGTTGAATTTGTGTTGTAGAATATTGGTTGGGAAAAATGACCAAAATTCAATGATCAAATCAACGTCAGAACCTGACATTGATGAAACACAGTCAAAAAGCACGTTGTGTCAACGTTATGTTTGAGTTGCTCGACGTCAGGACCTAATTCAACAAGTTCCCAACGTTGTTTTAATGTCTGGTGCCTGCTGGGTTACCAAAAGACCAGGTTGTACAAAAAAAAACGAATGCATTATTCCCATTAGAAATAATGCAAATCCAATCAATTTTTTACAGACTACCAAAAGTATTAACACAAAAACATTTTCTAGAGCAAAACTTTAATTTTTACATGCAGAAAACAATGTAAAATACATATCAATGATTATTGAAATGGGTAAATTTATTTATTTATTAGCCTTTATTTAACCAGGTAAAATCCCATTGAGATCAAAGATCTCTTTTCCAAGGGAGACCTGGCCAAGAGGGCAGCAGCAAGGTTACATTAAAAACAGTAAACAAATACATAAAACATCACATTTACAACATTAAAACTTGCTCACATGACACATGTGCATACAGACAAGGTAGACTGCAATCCTTTCACAGAAGCTTTAAACTCATTCAACGTAACTAGGGTTTGAAGTTTAATGTTCGATTGTAGGTTATTCCAAGCCTTCGGTGCTGAAAACCTAAATGCTTTCTTGCCCAGTTCAGTTCTTACTTTGGGGACGACAAATTGCAGAACATTCATTGAACGAAGATTGTGACTTCCTTGTTTCTTTGTTAAAAGACAAGACAGAAATGAACATTTACATCACAAGTTTTAAAGATGTTAGACTCTTGTGTTACGTTCTAGGTTGATCTGGACTAGAGATGTCCGATAACGGCTTTTTTGCCGATATCCGATATTCCGATATTGTCCAACTCTTAATTACCGATTCCGATATCAACCGATACCGATATATACAGTCGTGGAATTAACACATTATTATGCCTAATTTTGTTGTGATGCCCCGCTAGATGCATTAAACAATGTAACAAGGTTTTCCAAAACAAATCAACTCAAGTTAAGGAAAAAAAATGCCATCATGGCACTGCCATATTTATTATTGAAGTCACAAAGAGCAATATTGTTTTTAACATGCCTCAAAACAGCAGCTTGGAATTTGGGACATGCTCTCCCTAAGAGAGCATGAGGAGGTTGAGGTGGGCGGGGTTGAGGTGGGGGGGGGTAAGGGGGTAGCGGGGGGGGGGGGGGGGGGTGTATATTGTGGCGTCCCGGAAGAGTTAGTGCTGCAAGGGGTTCTGGGTATTTGTTCTGTTGTGTTTATGTTGTGTTACGTTGCGGATGTTCTCCCAAAATGTGTTTGTCATTCTTGTTTGGTGTGGGTTCACAGTGTGGCACATATTTGTAACAGTGTTAAAGTTGTTTATACGGCCACCCTCAGTGTGACCTGTATGGCTTTTGACCAAGTATACATGGATTCACTTGTGTGTGTGAAAAGCCGTAGATATTATGTGATTGGGCCGGCACGCAAAGGCAGTGCCTTTAAGGTTTATTGGCGCTCTGTACTTCGCCCTACGTCCGTGTACACAGCGGCGTTTTAAAAAGTCATAAATTTTACTTTTTGAAACGGATACCGATAATTTTTAAACTGATAATTTCCGATATTTCATTTTAAAGCATTTATCGGCCGATAATATCGGCCCTAATCTGGACCCGTTAAAGTTCAAATCATCAGCCCGGAGGTTGGGTCTTGGGTGCAGTTGGGTGTTCCAACAGGACAATGACCCCAAACACACATCAAAAATGGTAAAGGAATAGCTAAATCAGGCTAGAATTAAGGTTTTAGAATGGCCTTCCCAAAGTCCTGACTTAAACGTGTGGACAATGCTGAAGAAACAAGTCCATGTCAGAAAACCAACACATTTTGCTGAACTGCACCAATTTTGTCAAGAGGAGTGGTCAAAAATTCAAGCAGAAGCTTGTGGATGGCTACCAAAAGCGCCTTATTGCAGTGAAACTTGCCAAGGGACATGTAAGCAAATATTAACATTGCTGTATGTATACTTTTGACCCAGCACATTTGCTCACATTTTCAGTAGACCCATAATAAATTCATAAAAGAACCAAACTTCATGAATGTATTTTGTGACCAACAAGTATGTGCTACAATCACTCTATCACAAAAAAATAAGAGTTGTAGAAATGATTGGAAACTCAAGACAGCCATGACATTATGTTCTTTACAAGCGTATGTCAACTTTTGACCACGACTGTATTACATTCGATAGCCACCCTTTTTTCGGGCCAAATGAAATGACACGACGGGCAAAGTTTGCCCCGCGGGCGCCACTTTGAGCATCCCTGATATAGACATTAATCCGAAAATGTGTTTTATACTACCGGTCGAAGGACAAATCTATTGTTTAAGCTTTAGATTTTAGCACCAGTGACCGTGTGTTCCCTTTCTTCTTGTTGGAATGTTCGCGGGTTTTAAGCGCACCGTGCTGTCTGCTCACCTTTTGGGCGGTGTTTTACGAGCTGTGTGTACAGCGACGCCGTTTGATGCTGTACGTGTTAAGTGTTCCAGTACGTGTGTGTGTTTTTGTTTTGTTCGTGTTTTACGGGGGGGTCCTGCACAGGCCAGACGTTTTTGAAACGGGTCGGGGGGGGGCAGACAGCTGCATTTTAGTGCCCCAAGGGGTAATAAACAGTGAGGGTGGGGTAGTTATTTATCCCTTTTATTAGGGCAGGAGGCAGAGAAGGGGACTTTATTGGGGTCACACTGCAACTACACACAGCTGTAGGGCAAAAAGGAGGAATAAGGGATAGTTTGTAAGAGGAAGGGAAGCTGTTTTAGCATCACTAAATTCCTCTGCCTTTTAAGAACCCTTCGCCTCATTTTTCTCGCCTTTCAAACATCTTCCAGCCATCCATCTTTCCTTCCCGGCCCATTTTTCTTCTTCCAGGTCCCTTAACGACCCTCTCCTTGTTAAGCACATCTGCTGTCAATCAGCTGTACTTTGTAATCCAATTGGCATTTCCTGCCAGCGGGCCAACCCCCGACCTTGACTCACGCTGACCACTTGACCGGCGAGAAGTTCCAAAAAGCTACGTCCACTCCTGTCTCATCATCTACTTTCAGATAGCAAGATCATTTATTCATTGTATTTATTTATTTACAAAACCCAAAACCAGTGATGTTGGCACGTTGTGTAAATGGTAAATAAAAACAGAATACAATGATTTGCAAATCCTTTTCAACTTATATTCAATTGAATAGACTGCAAAAACAAGATATTTAATGTTCCAACTGGGAAACTTAATTTTTTTTTGCAAATAATCATTAACTTAGAATTTAATGGCAGCAACACATTGCAAAAAAGTTGGCACAGGGGCATTTTTACCACTGTGTTACATGGTAAAAATACATACTTTTAACTACACTCAGTAAACGTTTGGGAACTGAGGAAACCAATTTTTGAAGCTTTTCAGGTGGAATTCTTTCCCATTCTTGCTTGATATACAGCTTAAGTTGTTCAACAGTCTGGGGTCTCTGTTGTTGTATTTTAGGCTTCATAATGCGCCACACATTTTCAATGGGAGACAGGTCTGGACTACAGGCAGGCCAGTCTAGTACCCACACTCTTTTACTATGAAGCCACGCTGTTGTAACATATGCAGAATGTGGGTTGGCATTGTTTTGCTGAAATAAGCAGGGGCGTCCACGAAAAAGACGTTGCTTGGATGGCAACATATGTTGCTCCAAAACCTGTATGTACCTTTCATCATTAATGGTGCCTTCACAAATGTGTAAGTTACCCATGCCTTGGGCACTAATGCACCCCCATACCATCACAGATGCTGGATTTTCAACTTTGTGCCTATAACAATCGGGATGGTTCTTTCCCTCTTTGGTCCGGAGGACACGACCTCCACAGTTTTCAAAAACAGTTTGAAATGTGGACTCGTCAGACCACAAAACACTTTTCCACTTTGCATCAATCCATCTTAGATGAGCTCGGGCCCAGCGAAGCCGGCGGCATTTCTGGGTTTTGTTGATAAATGGCTTTCACTTTGCATAGTAGAGTTCTAACTTGCACTTACAGATGTAGTGACCAACTGTAGTTACTGAAAGTGGTTTTCTGAAGTGTTCCTGAGCCCATGTGGTGATATCCTTTACCCGCTGATGTCGCTTTTTGATGCAGTACCAGGGGTCCAAGGTCACGGGCATTCAATGTTACATGCAGTGATTTCTCCAGCTTCTCTGAACCTTTTGATGATATTACAGACCTTAGATGGTGAAATCCCTAAATTCCTTGTAATAGCTCGTTGAGAAATGTTGTTCTTAAACTGTTGGACAATTTGCTCACGCATTTGTTCACAAAGTTGTGACGCTCGCCCCATCCTTGTTTGTGAATGACTGAGCATTTCATGGAAGCTGCTTTTATACCCAACCATGGAACCCACCTGTTCCCAATTAGCCTGTTCACCTGTGGGATGTTCCAAATAAGTGTTTGATGAGCATTCCTCAACTTTCCCAGTCTTTTTTGCCACTTGTGCCAGCTTTTTTGAAACATGTTGCAGGCATCAAATTCCAAATGAGCTAATATTTGCAAAACATGACAAAGTTTAACAGTTCGAACTTTAAAGATCTTGCCTTTGCAGTCTATTCAATTGAATATAGATTTAAAAGGATTTGCAAATCATTGTATTCTGTTTTTATTTACCATTTACACAACGTGCCAACTTCACTGGTTTTGGGTTTTGTATGTATCCCACTATGGGGAAAATTATGATGTTGCAGTGCAGATGCAAAAAGTCCACAAAAGCTAAGGTAAACACACATGAAAACAAGAGGGAAACATTGAACGACGTGGTCACGTCCTTCCCGATACACTGATCCACCACCATAATGTTGGGGACACCCAAAATATAACATTTTTCACCATACCTGACGTGCCTGCAAAATATGGGGACTTTTCGTGCATGTTAAGGACCTCCAAAAAGGCGTCCAAACATATACTGTAGAAGCAAAAACACAGCCATTTAAATAGGGCCTTTGCAGTGTTTGCTCTGCTGCTCGGGCCCTAATAAGATAAGATAAGATAAGATAAAATTAAATTAAATTAAATTAAATTAAATTAAATTAAATACAATTAAATACAATTAAATACAATTAAATAAAATGTAATTAAATGAAGCCATTTCAGACTGTCATCATCATTTGTGGCAATTACGATCAAGATCTTATTAAAGATTTGTGGCGAACCATTAGATCAAAGTTTGGCGCCATGCCACGCCCACATTCTGTAATTTGCAAAACTTTTTTTGCAATTTATCGTCACCCATCAGTTCGGTATCCGTCTCTGATCACCTAAAGTGCAGAAATGACAGTTACATCGGTGATGGCGTGGGGCAGTTTTCACCACTAGGCGAGTACAGGGGTGTCAAACTCATTTTAGCTCAGGGGCCGCGTGGAGGAAAGTCTATTCCCACGCGGGTCGGACTGGTAAGATCATGGCATTAAAACTTAAAAATAAAGTCATCTTCAGATTGTTTTCTTTATAAAAGCACATTCTGAAAATGTTGGCACCGACTAGCCATGTTTTAAAGCACCTCTTCCTGAGGGCGTTTCAGTGTTATAACTTCAAACGCCAAAATTCGCCGTTCTCCCTTTTCTGTCTACGCTTGTAAGTACTCCGTGATTGTGCACTGGCGAACATGCTCGTCTGCATGACACGATGTGACGATGTGGAGGACCGGTACTTTTTAGAGGCGGTATAGTACCGAATATGATTCATTAGTATCGCGGTACTCTACTAATACCGGTATACCGTACAACCCTAATTTGTACTGAGATCAGATTACACACAGGTGAACAGTATTTAGTCATTAACAATCATCAATTAACTTCTGAAGGCAATTGGTTGCTTTCAGAAAAAAAGGAAGACTGAATACTCTTGCAAACCGCACTTTTCAGTTTTTGATTGGTAAAAAATGTTTTGAATAATGTCGAATTTTTCTTTCAACTTCACAACTGGACACCACTTTGCACTTTGTGCATTCCAAAAACAAATATTTGTGTCTATCAAATCAAATCAAATCAAATCAACTTTATTTATAAAGCACATTTAAAATTTACCACAGGGGTAGCCAAAGTGCGGTACAATGGGCAGGTTAAAAGATAATACGAGCACCGAGCAAACACAACACAACACAAACAGAACACGATAAAAAAATAAAAAAATAAAATAGTATAAATAAAAACATAAAAACAGGTTCACAGCAGGTGTATTATGGGGCACCATTGCAGGATGGATATCACTCAGTGTTAAAAGCTTCGTGCATTCCAAAAACAAATATTTGTGTCTATGGTTGTAATCTGACAAAATATGGAAAAGTTTAAGTGGTATGGATATTTTTGCAAGCCACTGTGTATTAGCATCAAGCTGGCGAATTTTTGAAAAAGTCGAGCCTTATTTTACTTACGTGGAAGCGTCGTTTTGAACTGGAGTGCTGATAGCCAAGTTTCCAAGTGCGAAGAACCGGCTGAGTCGGCACAACCCAGGTACCGTAGCATTGGATGTTGCATCAATCGGTGCCCGGTAGGGCAAAAAAGTACCGGATCAGGGACCTATTCCTACCTGTGAAACTGAAGACTCTCTCAGCAAACACCACGGCATGGCCAGAAGATCTCGGGGTGACAGGTTTAGGCTCTGATAAACGGAATCTTCCTGTGGAGCCCAAAGTTCAAGGGCAGTCTCTCGGTTCGTAGGCTCTAACAGCTGCTCCTTGTATGTCTTCATTTTCTCCACGACACTTGGCTTTGACAGCCTCGACTTGAATGTTTTTTCCTCTTTCCCGTGAGGGAGGACTTGACTGATTCGTGTAGCTGGGCTAAGAAAATAATTGATTTTCACGATTTCAGTTCTCATTTTTTCAATAAAATCTGTTAGGAACACAGCACAAACGTTGGATAAGAATTTAGTTTTAACCAAATTTTTAACAAAATAGTTAAGCCTGACACAAGCTGCGATGGCAAAAAGAAATTCACGTGCAAAGGTGATAAAGAGCCAAAACACAGCCAGGAAGTTTTGGTATTGAAAAAAAAAATAGCAATGTAGAAAAAGTTGTATTGGCACTAAAACAAGTTTTGGTGTTGCAACTTGTTGAATCAAACAAATAAATACAAACATTCTGGTGGATATTTTTGACAGGTTTCTTCAATGCCAATCTTCACATATTTTCCACACTGTTATTGTTTTTGTGTGTTTCGCAGGTTTTCATTTTCAACTTCTCCTTTTTCAGAGTCGCTTCTGGGTTTTACGGTTTCCACTTCATGAGAGTGACTTTTGACGTGGAAGGCGGGGCCTACAACCAGTTTACCCGAAAGCAGTTCTACGTGGACATAGGCTTGCAGGTAAAACACCGTAGAAGAAGACAAGAGGACAGAGGAGGTCTTTTGATGGGCGTTTGGCAAGACGGACCCGGTTGCGTGATTGGCCCCAGAACGATAGACTCAGCCCGTTGATAGGCTCGGTAGAGATGTACTCACGGAGTTCTGTTTTGTTGGCTCCATTTCTGTGACTACGTTTACACTGCAGGCCAAAGTGGGCCAAATCGGATATTTCCGAAATCTGATTTTTTTCCAGCTGACTGTTTACACTGCAAGTAAAATGTGATCTTTATCAGACTACAGTGTAAACGCTCCAATGTGGTCTTGACGTCACTTGCATGCGCAGATTTATAAAGTGAAAACAAAGGAAGTTGACAGTACTCTTAGGTTAGGTTAGGTTAGGTTACTTTACTTTATTAGTGCCCGAAGGTAAACTTGTTTTGCAGCAAGCAAGATCAGGACATCCGTTTAAGCATACAGAAAAAGTAACATCTTAGATATGCAATACAAAGACCTACCACATAACCAGCATCACAAAGTACTCAAAGTTCCTCATAAAAAGGATAAAACATATACAATCCCAATCAGATAAGATGTGGGACAAACCAGAATAAAACTCCATAATAAAATAATAAATAAAATAATAAATTGCACTAAAACAAATATAGGCAAAAATGGGTACGACAGCTTATTTAGTTCTGTGATGGCAGCTGGGACTAAATACATCTGTACCGTTTTGTTTCTGTAAATCAGGGGTCGGCAACCCAAAATGTTGAAAGAGCCATATTGGACCAAAATTACAAAAACAAATCTGTCTGGAGCCGCAACAAATTAAAAGCCATATTACATACAGATAGTGTGTCATGAGATATACATTGAATTGAGATGACTTAAAGGAAACTAAATGACCTCAAATATACCTACAATTTAGGCATAATGATGCAATATGTACATATAGCTAGCCTAAATAGCATGTTAGCATCGATTAGCTTGCAGTCTTGCAGTGACCAAATATGTCTGATTAGCACTCCACACAAGTCAATAACATCAACAAAACTCACCTTTGTGCATTCATGCACAACGTTAAAAGTTTGGTGGACAAAATGAGACAGAAAAAGAAGTGGCCTAAAACACGTCCTCGAAAGTCGGAGAAAGTTATACATGTAAACAGACTACGGCGAGTTCAAGGACCGCCAAAATTAGTAGGACAAAACGGTGCCCGCCAAATACCTGAGTCAGTGAAGCATGTTTAATATAAACAGTGTGCTTTATAACAATTAGGGGGGTTTGTGTCATGTTTGTCCTCCTACAGAAACCATATTAAAACAAAAAATTATTTTTTTTCCCCTCATCTTTTTCCATTTTTCATACATTTTTGAAAAAGCTCCAGAGAGCCACTAGGGCGGCGCTAAAGAGCCGCATGCGGCTCTAGAGCCGCGGGTTGCCGACCCCTGCTGTAAATGAACAAGGAAGTGCTACTACTACTACAAAATAAAATAAAAGTTGCCACACCTTAAAAATAAGTGGGAATGGATTAAATAAATAATAATAAATGGGTTATACTTGTATAGCGCTTTTCTAACTTCAAGGTACTCAAAGCGCTTTGACAGTATTTCCACATTCACCCATTCACACACACATTCACACACTGATGGCGGGAGCTGCCATGCAAGGCGCTAACCAGCAGCCATCAGGAGCAAGGGTGAAGTGTCTTGCCCAAGGACACAACGGACGTGACTAGGATGGTAGAAGGTGGGGATTGAACCCCAGTAAACAGCAACCCTCCGATTGCTGGCACGGCCACTCTACCAACTTCGCCACGCCGAGTAATATCATGTAATTAAAATTAAAGTACCGTATTTTCCGCACTATAAGGCGCACCGGATTGTAAGGCGCACCTTCAATGAATGGCATATTTCAAAACTTTGTTCACATATAAGGCGCACCGGATTATAAGGCGCACCTATGCATCCATTAGATGGAGCTGCGCTAAAGGGAATGTCGACAAAACAGTCAGATAGGTCAGTCAAACTTTATTAATAGATTACAAACCAGCGTTCTGACAACTCCGTTCACCCCCAAAATGAATGAACAGCTGTTTTATTATTTTCCCCGAGGTAAAGTCAGTGACGTGGTGTTTTGTTTATCTTTTAACAACAGCAAGGTATAACATGTAGTGCAACATTTATATCACATAGTGGAGGGGGACTTTTCCCTGATTCAATAAACAGGTAAAAAACAGTGATACTGTTATGGTAAATCAAACATTAGTGCAGTCACAATATAGTAACACTCCAAATAGTGCAGAGCAATAACAATATATCAATAACTCAACGTTGCTCAAACGTTAATGTCACACAACACAACACACAAAATAAACATGTAAAGCTCACTTTATGAAGTTATTCCTCATCCACGAATCCCTCAAATTCGTCTTCTTCAGTGTCCGAATTAAACAGTTGAGCGAATACAGCATCCAACATGCCCGACTCCGTCTCGTCAAAGCAGTGACGTGCGGTGAGGTTGATGGCTGGTGAGGCACTGACTTCATCACAGTCAGATTTACAAACATATGAACCCTAAAGAGTATCTTATTCACCATTTGATTGGCAGCAGTTAACGGGTTATGTTTAAAAGCTCATACCAGCATTCTTCCCTGCTTGGCACTCAGCATCAAGGGTTGGAATTGGGGGTTAAATCACCAAAAATGATTCCCAGGCGCGGCGCCGCTGCTGCCCACTGCTCCCCTCACCTCCCAGGGGGGGATCAAGGGGATGGGTCAAATGCAGAGGACAAATTTCATTACACCTAGTGTGTGTGTGTGACAATCATTGGTACTTTAACTTAACTTTAACTTTACACATACAAACTGTAGCACACAAAAAAGCACATTTAATAAAAAAAACGTTATTATGGTCTTACCTTTACTTAGAAATTAAGTCCATGCGCCGCAACTAAAGCCCTCACTTAAACTTTCCACGTGCAAGATTGAATCTATTTAAAAAAGTGTAACCGAGGGTTTATAAATGTCGCCTATACTGTATGAAACTACAAAATAACAAACACGGAGGCTCCAGTTTACACGAGGACCACTTTATTTACATTCTTTCAAAAACCTCCGCAACGTGACATCACTTTCGCTCTTAGCGCCTTCAAAATAAGAGCTCAAGGCATATACTGTATAACAGCGCATAACAGGAACTTAACATCACAAAGAGGAAAGCCCATGAAAATAGGTTACAAAAGTTATTTAATAAGGAGCCAAAAAGTGCAAAAACAATAATGTTCGTGTTGGAGGAGTTGTGAATTAGATACACCTGCAGTCTGCAGGTGTATCTAATGGTGTGTCCCAGCAGTCATTCACAACTCCTCCAACACCAACATTATTGTTTTTGCACTTTTTGACTTCTTATGAAATAATTTTTTTTAAATAGATTCAATTTTGCATGTGGAAAGTTTAAGTGTGGGCTTTAGTTGATATAACAATTCTACGGCGGGGGTGCAGGAGGCGAGCCTCAGCCAGTGCGTCTTTTGCAGCCGTTTTATGATCGCTCAGCACAAGAAATACTTTACACACATACAGTTGTTGACAAAATACACTGTACATTATATACCTCAACTAACTAAACTATGGAAATGTATAATATAATTTATATAGCAATACAGTCTCACTGCACAGCAGGCCAGCAGTTTGCCGAGTCATTGCGCAATCCATGTTGCGGCACTGAGTGACGTGCCTCAACTGGCTGCTGTTCACCGCACCGTCTCTTCTCAGTATTTGAACGGCAAATGTGAAAATTCAGCGATTTTGAATAAAAATAATCTAAAACTGGTGAAGTTAAATGGAAAATAACTTTATAGTATAATCACTGGATACATATAACAATTTAAATTTTTTTTTTTCTTTTTACATTTTTTTTCTTTCCATGATGGCAGGTGAGGCCCCGCCTCACCTGCCTCTAGTGACTGCACGTCACTGCGTCAAAGTCATCATTAATGGAGTCAGTGTCGCTGCTGCTCTATTCCCGTGTTCTACTGCGTGACTGATCGTCTTAAGTTTAAACTCTGCGTCGTAAGCGTGTCTCTTAATAAGAGCCATTTTGGGGTCTTTACATAAACAAACAAATGGAAATCAAAACAGCACGCCTCGCGCAGTCATATATCCCAGCATGCACCGCGCGCTTCTTCTTCTTCTACGGGGGCGGCCGAAAATGAAGTCGGCGGCTGCTTACCGTAGTTGCGATTGATTGATTGATTGAAACTTTTACCTGTTGGAGGCTCAATATCTGTCCATATATAAGGCGCACCGGATTATAAGGCGCACTGTCAGCTTTTGACAAAATTATAGGTTTTTAGGTGCGCCTTATAGTGCGGAAAATACGGTACCAATGATTGTCACACACACACTAGGTGTGGCGAAATTATTCTCTGCATTTGACCCATCACCCTCCATCAGCCCCTGGGAGGTGAGGGGGGCAGTGAGCAGCAGCGGTGGCCGCGCCCGGTAATCATTTTTTGGTGATTTAACCCCCAATTCCAACCCTTGATGCTGAGTGCCAAGCAGGGAGGTAATGGTTCCCATTTTTTATAGTCTTTAGTATGACTCGGCCGGGGTTTGAACTCACGACCTACCGATCTCAGGGCGGACACTCTAACCACTAGGCCATATATACAGGTATGTAGTGTAATATTTTTGGGATGGTTCTAATCTTTTTATGGCTGTTAAGTAGAGGCAACACAGACATCTATGTTAGCTTTATTTTTACGTACGTAACATGTAAGCAAATATGTGGGGGGGCTGGTTGCTGGTGGGGCCGGGGCGGTCCTCCCGTCCGGGTGCGGGAAGTCTCTGGGCCCCTCGTGGTGTGTGGTCTCTCGCTGGCTTGGGGGCTGGCCGTCCCATGCTTCTCCCGTGCCTTGTCCTCTGCCAGGCGCGTCTGTCTATGGCCCTGCTTGCCCTGCCGGGTGGCACTGTAATGTAGTGGGGATCCTGACGTTGGCCGGCCTGGCTTCGTGGGGCCGGTGGTCTCTTGTTCCCTGGGCGCCGCACCTGCTGTCTTGGGTTGGGCTCTGTGGGCGGCTGGGGCCATACTTTGGCTCCCGCACACACTGGGAGACAAATATATTGTACATACAAATACACATACCTACACAATTATACAGTACATACATACACAGTACAGGCCAAAAGTTTGGACACACCTTCTCCTCATTCAATGCGTTTTCTTTATTTTCATGACTATTTACATTGTAGATTGTCACTGAAGGCATCAAAACTATGAATGAACACATGTGGAGTTATGTACTTAACAAAAAAAAGGTGAAATAACTGAAAACATGTTTTATATTCTAGTTTCTTCAAAATAGCCACCCTTTGCTCTGATTACTGCTTTGCACACTCTTGGCATTCTCTCCATGAGCTTCAAGCACGCCTGTGAAGTGAAAACCACCATGGAGACCCCGGACTGTTAAACAACTTAAGCTGTATATCAAGCAAGAATGGGAAAGAATTCCAACTAAAAAGCTTCAAAAATTGGTCTCCTCAGTTCCCAAACGTTTACTGAGTGTTGTTAAAAGTAGAGATGTCCGATAATATCGGCCGATAAATGCTTTAAAATGTAATATCGGAAATTATCAGTATCGTTTTTTTTTAATTATCGGTATCGTTTTTTATTTTTTTATTAAATCAACATAAAAAACACAAGATACACTTACAATTAGTGCACCAACCCAAAAAACCTCCCTCCCCCATTTACACTCATTCACACAAAAGGGTTGTTTCCTTCTGTTATTAATATTGTGGTTCCTACATTATATATCAATACAGTCTGCAAGGGATACAGTCCGTAAGCACACATGATTGTGCGTGCTGCTGGTCCACTAATAGTACTAACCTTTAACAGTTAATTTTACTCATTTTCATTAATTACTAGTTTCTATGTAACTGTTTTTATATTGTTTTACTTTCTTTTTTATTCAAGAAAATGTTTTTAATGTGTTTATCTTATTTTATTTTATTAATTTTTAAAAAAAGGACCTTATCTTCACCATACCTGGTTGTCCAAATTAGGCATAATAATGTGTTAATTCCACCACTGTATATATCAGTATCGGTTGATATCGGTATCGGTAATTAAAGAGTTGGACAATATCGGAATATCGGATATCGGCAAAAAGCCATTATCGGACATCCCTAGTTAAAAGGAAAGGCCATGTAACACAGTGGTAAAAATGCCCTTGTGACAACTTTTTTTTGCAATGTGTTGCTGCCATTAAATTCTAATGCAAGAATAGTTTCTCAATTTGAACGTTAAATATTTCGTCTTTGCATTGAATTCAATTGAATATAAGTTGAAAATGATTTGCAAATTTTTATGTACGATTTACACAACGCGCCAACTTCACTGGTATTGGGTCTTGTGTAATCAACGTTGTATCAATGTCTTGTTCCTGCCGGGATCTGACCCCTCAACTTCAGCCCCCTCCTCCGGTATACAGGTCGAAATGTGTGACAAGAGTGAAGACGGGGGAAAATGTTGCAATGGAAATGTTTGCCTTCTTGGAACACGGCACAGGCTGGAGGGAATGTGGCACAGAGATGAATGGCAGAGTGTAAAAGGAGGGCACAGGCAAATATTCCAGTTACAGGAATCTGAGACAAAACCTAAAAAAAAAGATAGTTCTGCTTCCACGTCAAGTTCAAAGACAAAGTTGCTGCTTTATTGTTTTGCCATAGAAAAGGTTGCTTGATATGATCACGTCATACAAGGGAGACACTAGTTAGAAACCTTGGCAGTACTATAGTGTAGTAATAAATATCACAGGAAAACAGTTGGAGTCAAAAGGGCCAAAGAAGCTGGCAGCTCACATCTCACAAAGCGCACACACAGCGAAAAAAGTCAGACGAGGCGATTGACATACACTATATTGCCAAAAGTATTTGGCCACCCATCCAAATGATCAGAATCAGGTGTCCTAATCACTTGGCCCGGCCACAGGTGTATAAAATCAAGCACTTAGGCATGGAGACTGTTTCTACAAACATTTGTGAAAGAATGGGCCGCTCTCAGTGATTTCCAGCGTGGAACTGTCATAGGATGCCACCTGTGCAACAAATCCAGTCGTGACATTTCCTCGCTCCTAAATATCCCAAAATCAACTGTCGGCTTTATTTTAAGAAAATGGAAGAGTTTGGGAACAACAGCAACTCAGCCACAAAGTGGTAGGAGTGTGAAATTTGGTGAAGGAGGAATTATGGTGTGGGGTTGTTTTTCAGGAGTTGGGCTTGGCCCCTTAGTTCCAGTGAAAGGAACTTTGAATGCTCCAGGATACCAAAACATTTTGGACAATTCTATGCTCCCAACCTTGTGGGAACAGTTTGGAGCGGGCCCCTTCCTCTTCCAACATGACTGTGCACCAGTGCACAAAGCAAGGTCCATAAAGACATGGATGAACTTGACTGGCCTGCACAGAGTCCTGACCTGAACCCGATAGAACACCTTTGGGATGAATTAGAACGCAGACTGAGAGCCAGGCTTTCTCGACCAACATCAGTGTGTGACCTCACCAATGCGCTTTTGGAAGAATGGTCCAAAATTCCTATAAACACACTCCGCAACCTTGTGGACAGCCTTCCCAGAAGAGTTGAAGCTGTAATAGCTGCAAAAGGTGGACCGACATCACATTGAACCCTATGGGTCAGGAATGGGATGGCACTTCAAGTTCATATGTGAGTCAAGGCAGGTGGCCAAATACTTTTGGCAATATAGTGTATTTCAATTTGATCTATAAAAATGGTGAAGGAGCGCAAGACAAAATGATGACGCTAATAGTTATGGGAATAAAAGCGAACTACAGGTTGACATCTCCTGGGGTTGTCCTGATGATGCAGGAATAAGTCCGACTGGAAGGACCCAAAGTGAGAAGTGCTCTTGTTCATTGGCGCTCGTAGACCCTGGTGCAGACCACGTCGTCGGCGCCCATGGTCTGAAAGAAAAAGGAGTTTAAAAGAATGCTGGATGTTTTTTTTTGTTTGGTCTAAATCCGTGTTGTCTTTACCAGGATGAGCTTGCCGTCGTTAGTCATTTCCCGGGTCCAGGAGGTTTTAGGCCCCTCCCCTTTCTGCAGGGTCTGCTCGCAGCTGATCTTGCTGTCCGTCTCCCAACGCGGAAAACTCTGGACAAACATTGAAATGCATTGATAAAGTAGTAGTAGACACAAGTATGCAGTAGTACCTCAACTTAAAGGGGAACTGCACTTTTTGGGAATTTTTGCCCATCAGTCATATTCCTTACGTAAGACAAGAGCCCATATGTTTTTCTGGTAACACTTTAGTATGGGGAACATATTCCCGATTAATTAGTTGCTTATTAACATGAGAATTAGCAACATTGGCTCTTAATTAGTCATTATTAAGTAATTATCAATGCCTTATTCTGCAGGGCCTTATTATACAACCAGTAAGACATTAACTAAGAGTTAACTAACCCTAATCCTAACTGCTTATTAGTAACCCTAACCCCAACCTCAACCGTAACCCTAACCCTTATATGTTCCCCTAGTGTCCAAATAACTGTAAATTAAGTCTTTGTTACTTTAATAAGCAAGTGAATATGTTCCCCATACTAAAGTGTTACCACTTTTCTTTTTTTAAAATTAATTCTAAGTCGTAAAATACTGCAAGTACGAGGTGGCTAACAATGCAGCTAGTGGGAGTACACTATTAAGTTAAAGTTAAAGTACCACTGATAGTCACACACACACTAGGTGTGGTGAAATTACCCTCTGTATTTGACTCATCCCCTTGTTCCACCCCCTGGGAGGTGAGGGGAGCAGTGAGCAGCAGCGGTGGCCGCGCTCGGGAATCATTTTGGGGATTAAACCCCCAATCCCAACCCTTGGTGCTGAGTGCCAGGCAGGGATTGCGGCCATAAAGTGGCGCTGTGGCTCAGATGGTAGAGCAGCTGACCAGAAAACCTGAGGTTCGAATCCTGCTTCCGTCATTTTAGTCACTGCCGTTGTGTCCTTGGGCCAGACACTTTACCCACCTTGCTCCCATTGCCACCCACACTGGTTTGAATGTAGCTTAAACATGTAGATAATGGGTTTCACTATGTAAAGTCTCGAGAGAAAAAGCGCTATATAAATATAATTCACCTCACTAAGCCCTCTAAAACATCCAAAAACCGCCGACAATACTCCATTCATATTTCGTGACCTGAATATTAATCAATATATTAACCCTTAAGTATTGTTATTATAGGCGCTAACGCCGAGGAACTACTTTTAGCAGCGTCATGATTACAGAGGGCTAACTAACTTGTGCTGCTCTATTGATATATTAAGCCGGTGAGCCGCTACATCGCCTATGAGTTGGTAAAAGTTAACTTGAGATCATAAATCATGGCTCTCACCTGGATAGTAGAAGGACGTAGCTATAAACCGAGACGTTGGTCAACTTTGACATTCAACTTATACCCGCAGATGGTGAGAAAGACACACATATATATATATATATTTTTTTTTTCACCTCCAGGTGGATTATGATTGATACCTCATCTAAACAGGAAAATGGAAACATCCCATCAGTCGGCATCCCAGTGAGAGCAGACATTGTAAAGTAAGTGATTGTTTTATTATGTTTGTATTTTCTCGTTTAGCACTTAGCAATACTGCAACAGGATGGATCTGTAGCTCATCCTCCTTATATTCAGGCTCAAAAATATAAGGTTCTGGATAATCAGTTGTCCCAAAGTAGTCTTTGTTGTCTCTTGTGAAGTCTGCCACGATAATTAGTGTTGTTGAAGAGAAAAGTGAACGTTGTGATGCGTCTGTGAAATTATTATGCTGCTTAAAATTCGTAAATATTACATGTTATTATGACTGTGCCTGTTACTACATTGCATGTATACTTACAGCATGTGTAAAAAAAACGAGATTTTTGAATGTTTCTACGAGTGCTTTATAGGCAGAATAGAGCGACTCCCTAATACCTTCATTTAGGGTTGTACGGTATACCGATACCAATGAAGTACCGCAGCACTAATGGATTAAAAAAGTACTAAACTGTATTTGAAAAACACCTGTACTTTTTTTTCAAGTGCCTGATGGCACACCGAGGTTAGTGTCGCCAGTCAACATTGTGAAACGCACACAGAGCACTTGCAAGCTGAAACTGTGTGGAGACAGAAGAGGGATAATGTACGTATTTTGGCTTTAAAACTAACTATAAAGCTGGCGCTATAAGCATTAAACATGGCTAGCTATTAGCTAGCTACTGGCTAGCGGCTAACGTCCGTATACACAGTGTTTTAGCTACTTCTAAATCACTAATCCTTGCCACAATGGGGACAAATAAACTGTTTCCTACAAGTATAATCCCTGCAGGACAAGGAATAGCTATTTATACAAATATATATATATATGTGTGTATATGTATGTATGTATGTATATATGTATACATATATATACATATATATGTGTGTATGTGTGTGTATATGTGTCTATATGTGTATGTGTATATATATATGTGTATGAGTGTATATATATATATATATATATATATATATATATATATATATATATATATATATATATATATATATATACGGATATATGTGTATGTATATATGTATATATGTGTGTATATGTAAATATATATGTGTATATATGTACTGTTTATATGTGTAAATATAAGTATAAATGTGTATATATTTATATATATGTATACTGTATATATGTGTGTATACTGTATATATGTGCGTGTATACATATATGTGTGTGTGTGTGTGTGTGTGTGTGTGTGTGTGTGTATAGGTATATATATATACATGTGTGTATACATATGTGTGTGTATATACATATATGTGTGTATGTGTGTATATATGTATGTGTATATATATATAAAGTTAAAGTTAAAGTACCATATATATATATATATGCATACTGTATGTGTGTATACTGTATATATGTGTGTGTATACATATATATATATGTGTGTGTGTATAAATATATATGTGTATATATGCATGTGTGTATACATATGTGTGTGTATATGTGTATATATATATATATATATATATATATATATATGTGTGTGTGTGTGTGTGTGTGTGTATATACACTTAAATGTGTGTGTGTGAGTGTATACATATTATATAAATATAATGGATATATAATTAACATAATTAGATATTAAGAGTATGTGAAATTTCAATTTCTACCTTGTTTACTTCTGTGACAACATCCTTAAAGTTTTGTAATCAATCAAATATCAAGCAGCTAAAATGTGGTGAGTGTTTTGCATTTTCCCCATCATGCTTTGTGATGGCTTTAAACGGGTGTATTTTTTTTTTTTTTATAATGTCCACCATTTTCAGTGAGGAGGTTGTGTTATGTGTGACCACGCCTGTTGACATTTTGTGTTGGTCGGAAGTATTATAATTATTTTTCTGCACCATGACTAGGTAAGGTTGTTCGCACTGGGTCGTACAAGTAAATGATACGCATTTGTTCTTTAGAGCATAAATAAAGGTCATTGGCTTGATTTACTCACATTGTCCATTACATGATAGCAGCGTCACAAGTTGTCAGGCTATTAAAATGAAAGCAATCCCCCTGTGGGTATGATTCCTTATTTGCGGTCTTTGGTTTGGACACACCTGATCTAGTAGTTTTTAGTAATAAAGAGAATATGGTGGACAAAGACTCGACACAAACTAGGACTACTTAACCGAGTTGAACTGAAGAGTGAGTCATCGTGGTTTGGCTAATGAACACACAAAGATGCTGTTAGGTGATAACTTTGGATTGAGTCATTGTTACTTTGTTCAACTGATGGCGTGTTTGCCTTGGAGACAAACAATCAGAGGCCACGTTTGGGGAAAGTTGGAAGAGCAAAGAGAAGATGTGTTGTGAGACAGAGGGAAAGAAGGAGGGTTAACTGTCAGAGCACAGAGAGTTGAAAGGGTTCGTAAAAAGTTGGCCATGATCGGCCTTTAGAGACTGAGGGAAGGGTGGAGATATGCTATCAGTCCAAATAGGATGAGCGGCCAAGTCAAACAGATTGATGTAATGCCGACAACACGCCCGTCATGGCTGTGATTCGACAGAGGAATGTTCTCATGTCCGCGAGTTTACCGTGCAAGGACGCCCATCCACTGTAGATTCGTTGAACTCCTGTCCCACGGTGAAAGTGATGTGAGTGGTCCGGACGGTGGTGGAGGTCTTAATGGACATCGTCTCTCCGTCCTGCGTGATCTCCACCAATGGCTTGGAGGCCGCCTTCACTGCAATCTTGCGGAGCATCACGTTAACGCCTGAGAAACACACAACATAAGCCTTTGTCTTAACGTGTGTGACGGAAACCTGCTTTTTCTCAAAGCCGATCAATGCGCACAGGCTACTACTACTGCAAATCTGGGTCAAAAGTATACATACAGCAATGTTAATATTTGCTTACATGTCCCTTGGCAAGTTTCACTGCAATAAGGTGCTTTTGGTAGCCATCCACAAGCTTCTGCTTGAATTTTTGACCACTCCTCTTGACAACATTGGTGCAGTTCAGCTATATTTGTTGGTTTTCTTTAGCATTGTCCACACGTTTAAGTCAGGACTTTGGGAAGGCCATTCTAAAACCTTCATTCTAGCCTGATTTAGCCATTCCTTTACCACTTTTGACGTGTGTTTGGGGTCATTGTCCTGTTGGAACACCCAACTGCGCCCAAGACCCAACCTCCAGGCTGATGATTTTAGGTTGTCCTGAAGAATTTGGAGGTAATCCTCCTCTTTCATTGTCCCATTTACTCTCTGTAAAGCACCAGTTCCATTGGCAGCAAAACAGACCCAGAGCATAATACTACCACCACCATGCTTGACGGTAGGCTTGGTGTTCCTGGGATTAAAGGCCCCACCTTTTCTCCTCCAAACATATTGCTGGGTATTGTGGCCAAACAGCGCAATTTTTGTTTCATCTGACCACTGAACTTTCCTCCAGAAGGTCTTATCTTTGTCCATGTGATGTCACGACTGTACATGTTCCGTAACTTATCGCTGTCTAAGTTAGGTATGGTTACCCTTTACATTTGAACCAAAACAGTACCTATTCCCGTTTCCTGGGAATTGATACCGGTACCAATTTTTAGTACTTTTGTGTGTATTTTATTGCAACATTTGATAAAGATCCGGTTATGATAACATTTGTCCAGTTGTTATATCTTGTTCTATTATCACATTTCTGAGGCTCATTTGCAAGTTTGACGATAAATTGTAATTACAGTTGCAAGTCCAAGACGTTAGATGGCAGTAGTTTGTAGTTTATGGTGTGTTAGCGAGTCAAGAAGGGGTGTCAAGTTGTTTTTTCCCTTGGCCTCAGTCTGGACCCCCTCTCCAGGGGCCCAGGCTTAGACCGATTTTTTTTTTCTCCCCCCGTCCACCCAGCCCCCATTGTTTACCTGTATCTCACCTTTTTTGTAAGGGGTTGCGGAAGTTGGCAGACCCGTCAGCGATCCTGTTCTGTTTCCCTGTAATGTTTGATCCTGTTCTGTCTACCTGTAATGTTTGATCCTGTAATGTTTGTCTGATCTTGAATGGGATTGTGCTGAAAACTGTAATTTCCCCTCGGGGATTAATAAAGTATTTCTGATCTGATCCTGATCCTGAAAAAAAAATTTGATTTTCGAATGAATTGCGATTCTTATTTGTAACGATTCTTCATTGATTAAAAAAAATCGATTTAAAAAAAAAAAAGAAAAAAAGTGAACAAATCTGTCCTGTACAGCCACTTTCGTAAATGTTTAGGTAGAATTACATTAAACAAAACCAGATTTATTTTAATTAATATAGAAATTTATCAAAGCTGTTTATCTATTTTATGGAGGAATGTCGTTAATCATAGAACTGGCACCCAATGGTTTTAAAAAAGTATTGATTTTGAATCAAGAATCAAATCTAAAAGAATTGTTATCCCAAAGACGTTTTACTTTTCGCACACACCAACTTGTTAGTTAGTCCCCGGGGCGGTATAGCTCGATTGGTAGAGTGGCCGTGCCAGCAACTTGAGGGTTCCAGGTTCGATCCCCGCTTCGCCATCCTAGTCACTGCCATTGTGTCCTTGGGCAAGACACTTTACCCTCCTGCTCCCAGTGCCACCCACACTAGTTTAAATGTAACTTAAATATTGGGTTTCACTATGTAAAGTGCTTTGAGTCACTAGAGAAAAAGCGCTATATAAATATAATTCACTTCACTTCACTGACAAGTCCCCCCATCTTTTTCCATTTTCTTACATTTTTGAAAAAGCTCCAGGGAGCCACTAGGGCGGGGCCAAAGAGCCGCGGGTTGCCGACCTTCGGTCTAGTGACAAGGCATTAACTGGGACTTCCTGCTCAGTGCCAAGTAAGCTTCAAAATAAAAGCATGGATGCAAGTTTCATATCGCGGTTATCATTATTACCAGAATCAGAATTAGAGTCAGAATCAGCTGTATTGGCCAAGTGTGTTTAATACACAAAACAATTGTCTTGGTAGACTGTGTTCAATGTAAACAAGAATTATTAAAGATTATAAGTACTGACATAATTAGGCTACTAATAATAGTGCAGTGGTGAACAGAGCAAAGAGCAAACAGATGATGAAGTGAACATGAGTTAGTACATTCACAGTGACAGAATGTGCTCAAAAAGTACTTATACACACGACACATGTTTGGACTGAGTTGTTTACAAAATACGACAAACTGAAATAAAAAGACACTGCTAGAAAAAAAAACATTTTGCATGTTTTGTGTTTTTCTATGCTTCACTCAGTATTGTATCTGTTTTAATGTCTACGCTTTTATTGTTTTGAATATTGATTTGTACTGTATCACTTTAAAATGTACTTAAATGAAAAGTGCGTAACAAAATATATTGTTTATATTTATTACATCTGACGGGCGTTTTGGCGTCCTACTCTGTTTAGCGGTTCTTGAACACACCGTAAAAACACCACCGTCTCGTATTCTTCTGAGTATCGTTTCTTAATGAGGAAAGATGATAATGTATCTTGTTTTCATGTCAGCATTTAAGCAAGCGAGCTGGTACGAGTCAATCTGGGAGTTTATCAAAGTGCTGTATTAGTGACGGTTATTCCATAATTTTAATTGAAAACGGTAATACTGATCGTCGGGAGTTTTACCGCGCTTATTGTTATTATCGTTTGTGGTTACATTCCTAAGAGCAACTGACAAATGAAAGCTTTATTGTGTTTGTAGTCAAGACAAACCCTTACTCCAGTCATAACAAAACCATCTTCGGCAGGTGTGCCAATGTTGAACATGTTGGTCCTTCCCTTTACTCAAGTTGATTTCGAAAGTCAAGTTCAAACCGAGGCCAAAAGTCACAAAGTGCGCACTTGCACAACCAGCTAGGGTTACTGTGTATGAATATTCCCATTCAGACTCTTGTAAACATCACGACTGCTTCCAATCAATTAAACTGTGTTGACTAAACAAAACCAGGCATGTGTTTGTAACCTTGCTAACATTCAGTCCATTAAAGGGGAACTGCACTTTTTTTGGGAATTTTGCCAAAATCCTTATGTAAGACAAGAACACACACACACACACACACACAATATATATATATATATATATATACACTATATTGCCAAAAGTATTCGGCCACCTGCCTTGACTCACATATAAACTTGAAGTGCCATCCCATTCTTAACCCATAGGGTTAAGAATGGGATGGCACTTTCATATGATGTCAGTCCACCTTTTGCAGCTATTACAGCTTCAACTCTTTTGGGAAAGCTGCCCACAAGGTTGCGGAGTGTGTTTATAGGAATTTTCCACCATTCTTCCAAAAGCGCATTGGTGAGGTCACACACTTATGTTGGTCAAGAAGGCCTGGCTCTCAGTCTTTGTTCTAATTCATCCCAAAGGTGTTCTATCGGGTTCATGTCAGGACTCTGTGCAGGCCAGTCAAGTTCATCCACACCAGACTCTGTCTTCCATGTCTTTATGGACCTTGCTTTGTGCACTGGTGCACAGTCATGTTGGAAGAGGAAGGGGCCCGCTCCAAACTGTTCCCACAAGTTTGGGAGCATGGGATTGTCCAAAATGTTTTGGTATCCTGGAGCATTCAAAGTTCCTTTCACTGGAACTAAGGGGCCAAGCCCAACTCCTAAAAAACAACCCCACACCATAATTCCTTCTCTACCAAATTTCACACTCGGCACAATGCAGTCCGAAATGTACCGTTCTCCTTGCAACCACCAAGCCCAGACTCATCCATCAGATTGCCAGATGGAAAAGCGTGATTCATCACTCCAGAGAAGGCGTCTCCACTGCTCTAGAGTCCAGTGGCGACGTGCTTTACACCACTGCATCCCACGCTTTGCATTGGACTTGGTGATGTATAGTTTAGATACAGCTGCTCGGCCATGGAAACCCATTCCATAGGTCTCTGCATACTCTACGTGGGCTAATTGGAAGGTCACATGAAGTTTGGAGTTCTGTAGCAACTGACTGTGCAGATATTCAGCGACCTCTTTGCACTATGCGCTTCAGCATCCGCTGACCCCTCTCTGTCAGTTTACGTGGCCTACCACTTGGTGGCTGGGTTGCTGTTGTTCCCAAACTCTTCCATTTTCTTATAATAAAGCCGACAGTTGACTTTGGAATATTTAGAAGCGAGGAAATTTCACGACTGGATTTGTTGCACAGGTGGCATCCTATGACAGTTCCACGCTGGAAATCACTGAGAGCGGCCCATTCTTTCACAAATGTTTGTAGAAACAGTCTCTATGCCTAAGTGCTTGATTTTATACACCTGTGGCCGGGCCAAGTGATTAGGACACCTGATTCTGATCATTTGGATGGGCGGCCAAATACTTTTGGCAATATATATATATATATATATATATATATATATATATATATATATATATATATATATATATATATATATATATATATATATATATATATATATATAATTGTTTTAATTTTTTTGTTTTGCATTTTTAATCATGACTAATCACTAGCAAAAGTCAGCTAAAAATTTAACCGATGGAAGTCACTTTATTCCGCCTATAAAGCGCGCTAAAAACATCCAAAAACCTCCATCAACGTTTTATATACATGCTGTAAGTATATATGTGATGTAGTAACAGTCATAATAACATGTAATATGTATGTATTTTGCTCATTATGGCGGCATGTCAATTTCACAGACGCATCACAACGTATACTTTTCTCTTCGACAACACATGAGAAACAGCAATGACTACTTTGGGACAAATAATTGTCCATAACCTTATATTGTTTTCCACAGACAACGTTCCTCAATGTAAACAAACGCCATGGGTGGACCTACACCTGACATCCACTGTAATGATACCAAGTACAGGAGCGTATCTAGTCGATACTACTATAATATTTGATAATAATAATAATAATACATTTTATTTGGTATAGGATAAAAAATTTAAATATAAAACAGTTCAAAGTAATTATATAAAACACAGGAAATATAAAAGCAGTACATTGTAAAATACATAATAATACTGGACATTTACAAGACAGAACACTAATCACTATGATTACATCAATATTTTTTAGCATCCCAAAATCTATTTTCGTTTTTTTTTTTTTTATATTATGTTTATAAACTCAGGAAATATGTCCCTGGGCACATGAGGACTTTGAATAGGACCAATGTATGATCCTGTAACTACTTGGTATCGGATTGATACCAAATTTGTGGTATCATCCAAAACTAATATAAAGTATCAAACAACAGAAGAATAAGTGATTATTACATTTGAACAGAAGTGTAGATAGAACATGTTAAAAGAGAAAGTAAGCAGATATTAACAGTAAATGAACAAGTAGATTAATAATTCATTTTCTACCACTTGTCCTTAATAATGTTGACAAAATAATAGAATGGAAAATGACACAATATGTTACTGCATATGTCAGCAGACTAAATTAGGAGCCTTTGTTTACTTACTTACTACTAAAAGACAAGTTGTCTTGTTTGTTCACTATTTTATTTAAGAACAAACTTGCAATAAGAAACATATGTTTAATGTATTGTATGTTTGTTTTTTTTTAAATAAAGCCAATAATGCAATTTTTTTGTGGTGCCCTTTATTTAGAAAAGTACCGAAAAGTATCCAAATACATTTTGGTACCGGTACCGGTACCAAAAATATTGGTATCGGGACAACACTACTTAGAATGCATTAAAAAAAAAAGAAAAACATACGTTCTCGTCTTACATAAGGATTGTGAACGGTCGACAAAATTCCAAAAGAAGCGCAGTTCCCCTATAATGAAGGGAAACAATGAGGTCATATGATCAAGTGAAGCCAGCACATCTGCACTCGGTCTAGACTTAATCATTTTTAGTTTGCACACACACACACACACACACACACACACACACACACACACACACACACACACACACACACACACATTCTTGTATTTGTTACCTTCTTGAGACCTCAGAAAAATGCCTACCTCTTTAGGACCACCCTTTCTAGATATATGATTTGTATTTACAACATTGCGATGAGGTGGCGACTTGTCCAGGGTGTACACCGCCTTCCGCCTGATTGTAGCTGAGATAGGCTCCAGCGCCCCCGCGACCCCAAAGGGAATAAGCGGTAGAAAATGGATGGATGGATGTATTTACAACATTAATGATATATACATTCTATGCAAATATAAAAAAGCTTGTTGTGAAAAATGATTTGGAATTTCACATGAAGAAAGTCACACTTTCACAACAAAAACTTAGAATTTTGGCAGTATTATAATAAAAGTTGTAATATTACTCAACGCAAGTCAAAATTTTTAGAAGAAAAACTGAACATTACTGCAATATTATGATAAAAGTTGGAATTTTACTCAATAACAGTCGCAATTTTACAAAAAAAAAACTTAAAGTGTTGGCAATTTTATGAAAAGAGTCGTAATTGTACTCGGCAAAAGTCATAATTCTATAAGAAAACTTTAAAATGTTGGCAATTTTATGAAAAGTGTCGCAATTTTACTCGACAAAAGTCACACTTTTATAAGAAAACTTTCAAATGTTGGCAATATTCGAATAATAATCGGAATTTTACTTGGCAAAATTATGACCAAAGTCATTTTACTCATAAAATGTCACTGTTTTACAAGAACAACAAAACAATTGGCAATTTTGTGATAAAAGTCGGAATTGTATATGACAAATGTCACCATTTTGCAGTAAAAAGTAATAATTTTACATAAAAAAAAGTAATAATTTTACTTATAAAATTGTTCCCAAATTTATAAGAAAAAATTCTACACATTGTGAGGAAAATGACTGCTTTTAGTTCATTTGTTATTTTATTTCTTTGTTTGTAATTGGTTTTTAATCTTCATTATTTACTTCAATTTATTACAGTAAAAAAAATTTTTTAATACATTTTGGCCAAAGGGTATGCATTTCAATTTCTTACACACACTTGTTATTACATATGTTGGCCAGAGGGGGAGCACTTCAAATTTGTATACACACTTGTTATTTAAAACCGGCACTCAGTCAATTAGAAAAATCCCTCCTTTTTGGGACCACCCTAATTTTTAAAGATTTCACCACCAGGGGTGCAAATGAGACATTCTCTATTTTTTGTTTTTTGTAATGTGCTTAAGGCTGATGACAAACGAGTCACGGACCACAGATGGCCCCTGTGCCGCACTTTGGGCAACCCAGCTGTAGAAGCTAACTGTTGGCCATTATAGTCTTAGTATCGTAGTGTATTTGTTCATCCTATGGTCACATATGGGACGTGGGTTGTCTTACGTCAGCACCGGAAGTCGTAAAATCAGCCTGGCGGGTTTTTCCGGGGATGAATAGGGAAGTCCTTCTTTACCTGCCGTCTTGTTTTATCATATATTGCTGCCTTTGCACCTGTCAGTGTTTACTTTTGTATGCACATTAAATCAACAAAAAATCCTGACTTTGGAGCAATGTTCACGGACTCTAGTATTTGGCCCTCTATTAGATGCAATGGTTTTCCGTATTGGGACCATGATTTCGGTACTTTTCCTTGTTTGATGTCTCAAGAAGGGTAGAAATACAAGAACACACACTCACACACACACACACACACACACACACACACACACACACACACACACACACACACACACACACACACACACACAGTCAGTCAGTGCAGTTACACCCAGTCTTATTCCTATCAAAGGTATTTCCCCCCCGGTCTATCAGTAAGTACATGACAACTGTTCAACAAGGAGATAACCAGATAATTGGTGCTGTGAGGAAACGTAGAGGGCGCTATTATCCCATGTGTAGATGTGAGCATGTGTGCAATTGACACTCTCTTTTCAAGTGTGAGGGGTAAGTGTGTGTTCCCACCTCGCACACATTCCCACCTGTCAACAAGAGTAAATATACACACGCTCAGAAGCCATCGCAGTGCAGCAGGATGTACTTATTGTACATTGTGTGTACAGTGTTGTCATTGTGGACCTTGGAAAGTTGTCTACTCATTTCTACGGGTGCACAAAAAAATCGATATTGTATCCGAATTACGATTCTAATTCATCCCGATTCCAGATTGATGCATAATTTACAAAAATCGCTTAAATTATTATTAATTTTTAAAGTAAGAATACATTTTTGAAACGCCCATCTGTATGCAACCAGAAGAAGCTTTTCTAACCTGTAACTTGTTTTGAAAGAGTTTCACTATAATTTACCGTAAATTCCAAACTAGAAATGTCCGATAATATCAAACTGCCGATATTATCGGCCGATAAATACTTTAAAATGTAATATCGGAAATTATCGGTATCGGTTTCAAAAAGTAAAATTTATGACTTTTTAAAACGCTGCTGTGTACACGGACGTAGGGAGAAGTACAGAGCGCCAATAAACTAAGGCACTGCCTTTGCGTGCTGGCCCAGTCACATAATATCTACTGCTTTTCACACACACAAGTGAATGCCAAGCATACTTGGTCAACAGCCATACAGGTCACACTGAGGGTGGCCGTATAAACAACTTTATCACTGTTACAAATATGCGCCACACTGTGAACCCACACCAAACAAGAATGACAAACACATTTCGGGAGAACATCCGCACCGTAACACAACAGAACAAATACCCAGAACCCCTTGCAGCACTAACTCTTCCGGGACGCTACATTATACACCCCCCGCTACGCCCTACACACCCCACCTCAACCCCGCCGCCCTCAACCCCGCCCACCTCAACCTCCTCATGCTCTCTCAGGGAGAGCATGTCCCAAATTCCAAGCTGCTGTTTTGAGGCATGTTAAAAAAAAAAAGCACTTTGTGACTTCAATAATAAATATGGCAGTGCCATGTTGGCATTTTTTTTCATAACTTGAGTTGATTTATTTTGGAAAACCTTGTTACATTGTTTAATGCATCCAGCGGGGCATCACAACAAAATTAGGCATAATAATGTGTTAATTCCACGACTGTATATATCAGTATCGGTTGATATCAGAATCGGTAATTAAGAGTTGGACAATATCGGAATATCGAATATCGGCAAAAAAGCCATCATCGGACATCTCTATTCCAAACTATAAGCTGCTACTTTTTTCCTACGCTTTGAACCCTGCGGCTTAGAAGACGGAGCGGCTAATTAATGGACGTTCCTTTGCTGACGGCAATAGCAAAAATTATTTTATCAAAAAAAAACAAGCAAAAACACTGACAGGGTGTTATATTGTTTGTGTTGTGGCACCATCTTTTGGATGAATTTGCCCACAGCAGGTGTTGCAGGTGTCTTCTAGCCATCCATAGCGTTTCTACTCGTCGGGATTTTTCATTCATCACTCCAAGCAATGTTTGTAAGTTTTACTTACTAAACCGTCCCATGTGTGATGTTAAAGTTCAAGTTAAAGTACCAATGATTGTCACACACACGAGGTGTGGCGAAATTATTCTCTGCATTTGACCCATCATTCTTGATCACCCCCTGGGAGGTGTGGGGAGCAGTGAGCAGCAGCGGTGGCCCCGCCCGGGAATAATTTTTGGTGATTTAACCCCCAATTCCAACCCTTGATGCTGAGTGCCAAGCAGGGAGGTAATGGGTCCAATTTTTATAGTCTTTGGTATGACTCGGGGTTTGAACTCACGACCTACCGATCTCAGGGCGTCTGAGTGTTTTCAAGCATATTCGCACTTGCTATTGTGATGTAATGACACTAGCATCGTTAGCATTAGCTACTATGCTAACACGTTCACGAGTGTCCCTGTTAGTATTGTTAACTTAGGATGACATTCTTTTTCAATTGTTTCAGTTTCACAAATTCCTGAGTAAATTCACAAAGACGTGCCCGTGGACTTATAGAGTGTGTTTAGCTGATTGGAGAGCTAGCTTCCGCAGCTCGTGGGTCCATGACCATGACTTCTGTTTTGTTTGATCGGCCGTTTTACTGCCAGGTTACATCTGGAAACAATTAAGGTCTGCGAATTTACAGAATCACGCATGTCGCAACAGTGCTTCAATATGGGTACCGTTCACACTTGGACCAATACAGTACCAATTCCCGATACCTGAAGATCGATACCGGTACTCAACGGTACCAATTTTTTATTTTTGACAGTAAAATCTAATTTTTTTATGGCAACATTCAAAAATGAGTTGATTATGATTCCTGCTGTCCTGTTGTTGCATCTTGTTTTATTATCACATTTTTGAAGTCTCATTCGCATGCATGATATCAAGTTGCAATTACGGGTGCAAGTCCTAAAAAGTGTTAATACTGTAAGTATTGTACTCACGACACCGGCTGTTTGATTGTAACATGCATCGTAGTTGGAGTTTTCATTAACAAATTTTGGGGTGTTGAAATGGCCACAGAAAAACCGCTAATACCAATCAGTAGCATGTCAATAGCAAAGTTAATGTATATTAGCATCAGCTTGCGCATTTTTGGAAAAGTGGAGCCTTACTTTACTTATGTAAGTGTCTTGTGAGTCAGTTTTTTTTGTTGGCATTAAAACATTACCTAAAGGTCGTTTGGCTGAGTACGCTCTCAGTGCTGCTGGAGTGATTGCCAAGTGCCGAAGTCGGCTACCGGGCGTACCGTACCATGTCACCGTTGGATTTTACGTGAATCGGTGCCCGGTAGGGGTGTAAAATAAAAAAAGAAAGTTGATTTTAGAATGACTCGTGATTCTTATTTGTAATGATTCTTAATTGATTAACACAAAAAATCTAAACTTTGGGGTTTTTTTCTAAATCTATCCGGTCAAGCCACTCAGGCAAGTCATATTATTGATGTAGAGCAGGGGTGTCAAACTCATTTTAGATGGGGGGCCACATGGAGAAAAATCTACTCCCAAGTGGGCCACACTGGTAAAATCACGGCACGATTACTTAAAAATAAAGACAACTTCAGATTGTTTTCTTGGTTTAAAAATAGAACAAGCACATTCTGAAAATATACAAATCATAATGTTGTTTTTTTTTTTACACTTACATGTTGCAGTTTATAGTATTCTACCTTTATTTGTCGTTATTTATACTTTCTGAATAAATGATGTGATAATGTTCATCAGTCAACTCATTGGTGTTAATTTTCAATCCATCAAGATAAAAAAATAATATAAAAATCAAATTACAGGATGTTATTTATGTAGTTTGATTGTTTTCCTTGACTGGTGCACTAACATGTGTTTTTTTTTTTTTTTCTATTGCGACATCTAGTGGACACATTTAGAACATCAGTTTCTTTCATTCAAAAATTTCAGCTAATTTTTATACAGTGTAGTAATGCCACTATGATACAACATCTGTATAATAATCCTTGAACAAAGTAAGTGAAACTCATGTGAATAATCACTAAATGGAGAACTGGGGGTGGGATTAAATAAGTTATCTTCTTACTACTCCCTTTCAGGCAAAACTGGACAATTATGCATTACATACTATACATTACCTTTTGTACTATATTAATTTATATTATTATGTGTTGTCAACTTTGTGCTTTTTTATGTCCTTGCCTGAAATAAATAAATAAATGAAAATGAAATGAATGAATACTTAGCAAACTCATCCCGCGGGCCGGCTAAAACCTGTTCGCGGGCCTGATTCGGCCCTCGGGCCGTACGTTTGACACCCCTGATGTAGATGATCATATCTGCTGTACAGATTTACTTTGGAAAAGAAAAGTGTTGCATACTTCTCTCGTTGCCTTATTTGTATATGACTTTATTAAATGTTTGGGTATAATTTTATTAAACAAAACCTTTTTTTTTAAGTAATATATAAATGTATCCCAGCTGCTTATCACATTTATGGAGGAATGTAGTTCATCATAGAACTGGCACTCAATGTTATTTAAAAGGGAACATTATCACAATTTCAGAAGGGTTAAAACCATTAAAAATCAGTTTCCAGTGGCTTATTTTATTTTTCGAAGTTTTTTTCAAAATTTTACCCATCACGCAATATCCCTAAAAAAAGCTTCAAAGTGCCTGATTTTAACCATCGTTATAAACACCCGTCCATTTTCCTGTGACGTCACACAGTGATGCCAATACAAACAAACATGGCGGATAGAACAGCAAGGTATAGCGACATTAGCTCGGATTCAGACTCGGATTTCAGCGGCTTCACACTGTCTGATAAGATAATTACTAACAACTATGAACTAGGTTTACAGCATATGAAATAGATTTGGCAACAACATGCACTTTGAGAGTGCAGACAGCCCATTTCAGGCGCGCTAAGAACATATATTTTTCCACGATTTCAGCACTCAGGTTTACCATACCTAAATAGACATAAAATACTGCATTACACAAGACTACCCGAATGTACTCGAATGATTGAAAAAAATAAATGTTTTTAAGCTAAATTATTGGTAAACACAGTTTATGTATAATAATGTACGTAAAACCGCGAGTAATGAATAAAGTTTTCATCAATTAATATATTCTGTAGACATACCCTCATCCGCTCTCTTTTCCTGAAAGCTGATCTGTCCAGTTTTGGAGTTGATGTCAGCAGGCCAGGGAAGCTAGGGTCGATATTCTTCTCTTGATCATCTTCGGTGGCATAAGGGACGGTGTGAGCCAAGACATCCAGGGGGTTTAGCTCGCTCGTCTGCGGGAACAAACTGCCGCCATTGCTTGCTGTGCTACCGAGGTCCTTTGTCCCTGAATTGCTCACACACTCCGGCAGATTCAATGGGGGTCTGGCGGCAGATTTCTTTGACTTTATCGTTGGAAATGCATCTGCTTTGAGTGTCGCAGGATATCCACACATTCTTGCCATCTCTGTCGTAGCATAGCTTCCGTCGGTAAAGTGTGCGGAACAAACGACTGACCATTTCGTCGACTTTCCCCACACCCTCGTATTTTGAACAAATTTCGTCCAATTTCTTGCCACTGGTGCAACTTGAATCCGTCCTTGTTCGTGTTGTTACACCCTCCGACAACACACCGACGAAAGTGAGAAAATGGCGGATTGCTTCCCGATGTGACGTCACAACGTGACGTCATCGCTCCGAGAGCGAATAATAGAAAGGCGTTTAATTCGCCAAAATTCACCCATTTAGAGTTCGGAAATCGGTTAAAAAAAAAAAAGGTCTTTTTTCTGCAACATCAAGGTATATATTGACGCTTCCATAGGTCTGGTGATAATGTTCCCCTTTAAAAGGTATTGATTTTGAATCGAGAACCGCTTCTGAATTGAATCGAATCAAAAAGTACTCACTGCTAACAAGAAAAGAAGAACAAAATGATCAAAATCAGATCTCCCATGTCTGTAAATGACTGACAGATGTATTTTAAGATGTGCTGCGAAGCCTTTTCTCTCAAAAGTGGAGGGTTGTAGAGACAGGACGAGCTTATCAAGCCAGATCATGTCCATGAGGATTTTCTTTATGGCGGTGAAAAAAACAAAAACAAACAGAAAGCTTCTCTTGAAAGTGGCGCAAACACGTGAAGAGTTGGGTTCGGTGCGATCGAGCGCCATGTTTCCTTTTGCAGAAAATCTGTGTTTATTTCAAGCGGCAAGCTGAGCCGTGCAGACATTAACTGACCCCATGCGGAGTGGCTTACTTAAAGCCAAGTGGGGTGTGGGGTGTGTGTGGGGTGGGGGGGCTTCTCAAGTAACCGCTCAAGATTTTGCATCGAGTATACGGGTTGACTTTTTGAGACTCGGCCCCCCCCCCCTCCCCGAAAAGCTTGAACGCACACAGATCCGGGGGTCAGGGATCATAACAGAGGGCAGAGGAAGCTTAAAGGAGGAGGGAGTGAGGGATGGAGGGATGGAGGGAAGACGGCTGGTGAGAGCGCTGACAGGTCTCGTCCAGCTGTGACGTCTTAACATAACATCAGGGGTGCAAATAAAGACCACAGTACAGTCGTCTGGGAATTGGTTCCGTACCAAGTCTGAATCATTAACTATGTATAAAATATTTTCATAGCTAGAGCATAAAAAAAAAACATGTTTACGACCTTTTAAACAGGTTAAGATCCATGATATTAATGCTGCCTGAGGCTGAGCCAATCAGTGGCCACTAGGGATGGGTACACTGCGGCACTTGCCGATCACTCCAGCAGCACTGAGAGCGGACTCAGCCAAACGACCCCTCGGTAATGTCGCAGTATTCAATGCCGACAAAGCAAGTGTGCTCGGTAGGGAACTCTCGGACGTAAAGCGAGGCTCCGCTCTTCTGGAACGTGTTAGCTTTTCCACAGACAGGCTACTGTTAGCATTAGCGATTTTACATGGCGATTTTAACCCGAACTAAGATGAATGTTTTAATCAAACAGGTGGTGTGTAATAAGCACAATACTTACAGTATCCGGCCCGCGGGAAGTCCCAAGTAAAAAAAAAAAAGTATATATATTTATCATTATTTATTTTTTTAATTGTTATCTTTTTAAATCTGTCCTTTCTAATCCATTTCCTACCGCTTGTTACTCTCGGTGTCTCCTAGCTGCTCAGGCAAATCATATTGTCTAAAAATGCATTTTCCCATCGATAATGTGACATCATCATCATATATATGTATATATATATATATATATATATATATATATATATATATATATATATATATATATATATACAGCCCGGCCAAATTTTTGGGGATCACTGGTACAAACAGTAATACAGTAATCGACTCAAAAAGAAAAAACGCTCCAACATAAGTGAAGTAAGGCTCCACTTTTCAAAAAAGGCGCTAGCTAGATGCTAATATACATTGGTTTTGCTATTGACATGCTAATGATTAGTATTAGCGATTTTACATGGCAATTTTGACACCTTCAAATTTGTTAATGAAAACTACAACTAAGATGCACAATACAATCAAACAGCTGGTGAGTAATATGTACAATACTTACAGTATCCGGCCCGCCAGTGTCCAAAATCCGTCCAAAATCAGTCCCAAGTTTTATATATATATATATATATATATATATATATATATATATATATATATATATATATATATATATATATATATATATATATGTTTTTTAATTATCTTTTTAAAAAAAATTTTTTAATTGTTATCTTTTTTTAATTTGTCCTTTCCATTTTCTACCGCTTGTTACTCTCGGTGTCTCCTAGCCACTCAGGTAAATCATATTGTCTAAAAATGCATTTTCCCATCGATAACGTGACATCATCATATATATATGTATATATATATATATATATATATATATATATATATATATATATATATATACACAGCCCGGCCCCCGGCCAAATTTTTTTAACCCAATGCGGCCCCCGAGTCAAAAAATTTGGGGACCCCTGGTATAAATAGTAATACAGTAATCGACTCAAAACTCAAAAAACAAACAAACGCTCCAACATAAGTAAAGTAAGGCTCCAATTTTCCAAAAAGGTGCTAGCTAGATGCTATATACATTGGTTTTGCTATTGACATGCTAATAATTAGCATTAGCGATTTTACATGGCAATTTCGACACCTTCAAATTTGTTAATGAAAATTAAAACTCAGATGCACAATACAATCAAACAGTTGGTGAGTAATATGTACAATACTTACAGTATCCGGCCCGCCAGTGTCCAAAATCCGTCCAAAATCAGTCCCAAGTTTAAAAAAAAAATATATATATATATTTTATTTTTATTTTTATTTTTATTTTTTTTATTGTTATCTTTTTAAATCTGTCCTTTCTAATCCATTTTCTACCGCTTGCTACTCTCGGTGTCTCCTAGCCTCTCAAGTAAATCATATTGTCTAAAAATGCATTTTCCCATCGATAACGTGACATCATCACACATATATATATATATATATATATATATATATATATATATATATATATATATATATATATATATATATATATATATGTGGATGGGCTGTGTATGTATATATATATATATATATATATATATATATATATATATATATATACATACACAGCCCATGTATATATATATATATATATATATATATATATATATATATATATATATATATATATATACATATATATATATATGAATATATATATATATACACAGCCCGTCCCCTGGCCAAATTTTTTTAACCCACATATATATATATATATATATATATATATATAAATATATATATATATATATATATATATATATATATATATATATATATATATATATATATATATATATATATGTGGATGGGCTGTGTATGTGTGTATATATATATATATATATATATATATATATATATACATACACAGCCCATGTATATATATATATATATATATATATATATATATATATATATATATATATATATATATATATATATATATATATATATATATATATATATATATATATACACAGCCCGTCCCCTGGCCAAATTTTTTTAACCCAATGCGGCCCCCGAGTCAAAAAATTTGGGGACCCCTGGTATGGGACCCCCTACTCAGTGGCCTAGTGGTTAGAGTGTCCGCCCTGAGATCGGTAGGTTGTGAGTTCAAACCCCGGCCGAGTCATACCAAAGACTATAAAAATGGGACCCATTACCTCCCTGCTTGGCACTCAGCATCAAGGGTTGGAATTGGGGGTTAAATCACCAAAAAATGATTCCCGGGCGCGGCACCGCTGCTGCCCACTGCTCCCCTCACCTCCCAGGGGGTGATCAAGGGGATGGGTCAAATGCAGAGGACAAATTTCACCACACCTAGTGTGTGTGTGACAATCATTGGGACTTTAACTTTAAACAGTAATACAGTAATCAACTCAAAAAACAAACAAACACTCCAATGTAAGTAAAGTAAGGCTCCAATTTTCCAAAAAGACGCTAGCTAGATGCTAATATACATTGGCTTTGCTATTGACATGCTAATGATTAGCATTAGTGATTTTACATGGCAATTTCGACGCCTCCAAATTTGTTAATGAAAACTACAACTAAGCTGCATGTTACAATCAAACAGCTGGTGAGTAATACGCACAATACTTGCAGTATTAACACTTTGTAGGGCGCAAAAAAAAATAACACCATGAACTTTACACTACTGCCATCTAACGTCTTGAACTTATTGTAATTGAGACCCAGAAACGTGATAATGAAACTAATAATGCAATAAAAATAAGATTTTATTATCAAAAATAATTATTTTTAACAACACACACAAAAGTAGTAAAAATTGGTACAATTGAGTACTGGTATCTTGTACCTGGGAATCGATACCGTATTGGTTCAAATGTGAACGCTATCCTAGGGGCCACGATATTCGAACAGGGCCAATATTACTGCAGTGTTGATGTTTGTATTTTATTTAGACATTTTTATAAGAGATATAAATCATTGGGCACCTAACGATTTCGATTCGATGTAGAAACGATTCTCGATTCAAACCGATTTTCGCAACGTATTATTTGGTATAAAAATCATAACGAAACGTTTTCAAACAGGTTGCAGGTTAGAAAAGCTCATTCTTTTAAAAATAGATTTTAAGAAAAAAAGAAGAAAGAATTAATAGATTTTTTTTTTACATCGGATTTTTGAAAGTCATGAATCGATTCAGAATCGGGATTAATATGAAACACTTTTTTGTGCAGCCCTAATTTTTATATTTCGAACATGCTTAATTTAAGGCAAAAAAAAGAGGTAAAATTGGAAAATATCCCCCAAAAAAGACGCCATATTTGAAGTGGAAATTGTTTAAATCAGAGCAAAATATCATAATATAAGGGTAAATAGTAAGTAAGTAATAAGAGTAGATAGTAATGTGCTTATTATCACATAATTAGTGATTCTCAGGACGACCCACTCTGGGTGTGTCGCAGATAGCCATCTTTAAAAATTACATTAAAATGCGTCATTTACAAACTACGTCTTGTTTTATTTTTAAATAAATTTGGTCAGCCATCCTCGTCGTTATTGTCGTTGCACAATGCAATATCTGATACTGTGCTCCTATTTAGATATATTTTTATATCTAATATTAATCTATGCATTATTATTAGTTTGGCTCCTTCCTTATTTCATTAATTTCCTGACAATGCATGTAGTTGTTGTTCAAAAATATGATTTATTTTTATTTTTATGAGACTATAATACATACTGTTGCTGAAATAAATAAATAAAAATTCCAGATTGTGTTGCTGGATGGGACACTTTTTGGACATACCTGACATATATGCGTTATTGATGGATATATATAATGGATGTGTAGTGAAGCCTGCAGCCTCCTCTCTTCTGCATGATTATTTATGCCGTGGCTCCCTGGAGCTTTTTCAAAAATGTATGAAAATGGAAAAAGATGTGGAAAAACATTTATTTTTTGTTTTAATATGGTTTCTGTAGGAGGACAAACATGACACAAACCTTCCTAATTGTTAGAAATCCCACTATTTATATTAAACATACTTCACTGATGAGAGGATTTGGCGCGCGCCGTTTTGTCCTGATTTCAGCGGTCCTTGAACGCACCGTAGTTTGTTTACATGTACAACTTCCCTTGATGCTGCCACAGAAAGACGTGTTTTATGCCACTCCTTCTTTGTCTCATTTTGTCCACCAAACGTTATATGCTGTGCGTGAATGCACAAAGGTGAGCTTTGTTGATATTATTGACTTGTTGGAGTGCTAATCAGACATATTTGGTCACTGCAAGCTAATCGATGCTAACATGCTATTTATGCTAGCTGTATGTACATATTGCATCATTATGCCTCGTTTGTAGGTATATTTGAGCTCATTTAATTTGTAATTTCCGTTTCCTTCAACTTGAACACACACATCTTTACTTTTGGCCATTCTAAGCCAGTTATTTCCAGGAGTTATCTCACCCTCTGAAAAGCCTCCGTTTTGCTAATGTTTTCCAATGTTGTAAACATTTGTAGAATCAATATTACATTTCAACATTTCTGTCAAGGAAGATTTGCGTCAGTCTGGGACACATAGTAATTTTGATAGTAGGCTATTATAGCTAATATAGACACTTACATCATGTGTTGCCTTCATTATAACACTTATTTAAGACTTTTAAAGTCATTTTGATAGTAGGCTAATATAGACACTTACATCATGTGTTGCCTTCATTATAACACTTATATAAGGCTTTTAAAGTCATTTTGATAGTAGGCTAATATAGATAATATAGACACT
>NC_084568.2:14227500-14230000 GCF_033978685.3 Nerophis lumbriciformis
TGTCACTAAATACTGACATCTGCTGGACATTAAAAATCCCTACAGGCAACCTATGGACCGACTCAACTGACACTGATTTTATGACCTAGTACAGTGGTTCTCAAATGGGGGTACGCATACCCCTGGGGGTACTTGAAGGTATGCCAAGGGGTACGTGAGATTTTTTTTAAATATTCTAAAAATAGCAACAATTCTAAAATCCTTTATAAATATATTTATTGAATAATACTTCAACAAAATATGAACGTAAGTTCATAAACTCAGTGAAGCACAAGCTTTGTCACTAAAATGTCTGTCAAAAAGAACTGTGAAAAGAAATGCAACAATGCAATATTCAGTGTTGACAGCTAGATTTTTTGTGGACATGTTCCATAAATATTGATGTTAAAGATATTTTTTTTTGTGAAGAAATGTTTAGAATTAAGTTCATGAATCCAGATGGATCTCTAATACAATCCCCAAAGAGGGCACTTTAAGTTGATGATTACTTCTATGTGTAGAAATCTTTATTTATAATTGAATCACTTGTTTATTTTTCAACACATTTTTAGTTATTTGTATATCTTTTTTTCCAAATAGTTCAAGAAAGACCACTACAAATGAGCAATATTTTGCACTGTTATACAATTTAATAAATCAGAAACTGATGACGTAGTGCTGTATTTTACTTCTTTATCTTTTTTTTTCAACCAAAAATGCTTTGCTCTGATTAGGGGGTACTTGAATTTAAAAAAAAAATCACAGGGGGTACATTGCTGAAAAAAGGTTGAGAACCACTGACCTAGTATATACAATAATATAAACCAAGTCATTGTATTTCATTTAGGATTATTTCATAACTTCATTTAAATAAAAATATATTTTTTGTCTTTTTTAGATAGTCAATAAATAATGTGAACATGTATCATAACATGGAAATCTAAGAGAACGTGTTGTGAATGAGGATGCTTGTGGACCTGGAAATTATTATTAATTTTTTTTTTTTACACATTTTTATTTAAAAAAAAACAGTTTTTCCAACGTATTCAATTTTAGACGCTTTCTCTTCTTAGTTATTATTTCTCCGGCTGTAGAAAAGACCCGCTCACAGGGCACAGAGGAGGCGTCAGTGCGACACAGTGCGCGTATTGGTCACGTGACCAAAACAGCTCATGATCGGTCACGTGACTTTCTAAAAGCGGTACGCGCACCGACACAGGGTTTCGCTCTATGAGCTCGACGCATGCGCCGATGCATCGGTGTTGCCGGACCCATCACTAGCGATCACTCCAGCAGCACTGAGAGCGGACTCAGCCAAAGTACCTCTAAGTGATGTTGCCATTTTCAACGCCGACAAAGAAGTTGACTCCAAAAAAACGTTCCAATGTAAGTAAAGGCTCCACTTTTCCAAAAATGCACTAGCTTGATGCTAATATTCATTGTATTTGCTAGTGGCATGATACTAATCAGCATTAGCGATTTTACATGGCAATTTTAACCTCTCCAAATTTGTCAACAAGTTATAATAAAACAATACTTACAGTTGTAATGCTTTTTAGGGCGCAACAAACTGTCTTACACTTGCAACTGTTGTTGCAACTTATTGTCATACTTTCAAATAAGATTGAGAAATTGGATCATGAAACAAAAATTAGCTGGACAGCAGTTATCCTAATCAGCTCATTTTTTAAATGTTGCAATAAAACATGAGATTTAATCATCAAAAATTAATATTTGTTAACGTCCAATCAAAAGTGAGGAAAATTGGAGCTGTTATCGATTCCCAGGTCTCGGGATTTGGTACGGTGTGGGTTCAAATGTGAACGGTTCCTTGCTACACTTTATTTTTGTTATTTAAATACATTTTACCTGCACTTTGCCTGCCGTCTCTGCGTCATAGGTTCCAGACCAACAACGATCAACACTGAAACCTAACAGACTACAGCAGGGGTGTCAAAAGTACGGCCCGCGGGCCTGATCAGGCCCACAGGATGAGTTTACAGAGTATAAAAATGAGCCGAAATTTTTGAATGAAAGAAACGGCTGTTCTAAATGTGTCCACTAGATATCACAATAGCAATTCTTCTTTTACATGTGTAAAAAAAAAAACAACCACATGTTAGTACATCAGTCGAAGAAAATGAGCAAACTACATAAATGACATCCTGTGATTTTATTTTATTTTATTTCTTAAGAATTTATTAATCAACCAAACAAAACAATACACAACAATACCATAATAATGCAATCCAATTCCAAAACCAAACCCGACCCAGCAACATTCAAAATAGCAATAAACAGCAATTGAGAGCAGACACAAACACGACACAGAACAATCTAAAAGCAGTGAAACAAAAATGAATATTATCAACAACAGTATCATTAGTTACAATGTCAACATAGCAGTGATTAAAAAGCCCTCATTGACATTATCATTACAGACATTAATATTAAAAAAAATTAAAAAAATTAACAATAGTGTCGCAGTGGCTTACACTTGTATCACATCTCATAAGCTTGA
>NC_084568.2:14235000-14247500 GCF_033978685.3 Nerophis lumbriciformis
TTAACCGTACTGTTTTATAAACCACAGGGTTCAAAGCGTAGGAAAAAGGTAACGTCTTATAGTCCGGAATTTAGAGTACCGTATTTTCCGGACTATAAGGCGCTCTTAAAATCGTATTTTTTTCTCAAAACTTGACAGTGCGCCTTATAACCCGGTGCGCCTAATGTAAAGAATAGGTTTAGTTGAGCTTACCCACCTTGAAGCAATTTTGATAAGTGTGACCAGTAGATGGTAGTCAAACATAAGAGATAAGTGTAGACTGCATCTTTTGATGTGCTTCAACATACGAGTATTATTATGGTGTGTGTGTATAAGGTAAGACATATTATCTGGCGTTTTGTTTTGCAATATTATGCAAAAGCAACTTTTCTTACCTTCTGGTACCTGCTGATCTGTATTTGGGATCTGCATAAATCCTGAAAAATTGCACGCGTCCGCCTTTGTAGTCCGTGACGACACCGTAGTCGATAAGCTTCTTCTTTTTCTCTATCTTCTTGTTATGGGACATTCATCCTCCGCTATTGCCATTTCTAATATAAAGTAGTGTAAAGTTCTTACTTATATCTGTCAGTAAACTCGCCATGAAAGGGCTAAAACATACCAGTGTAGTGAGTTTACATTATTCATCCAAGGATCTTTAGTTATTAGAGAGTTCCGGTCGGACGGTTTTTCACGGGACACATTTCCGTTGTTGTTGCTTTCGGATGAGAGGATGCTACTCCGTTATTGATAAAAGTAAAGTCTGAATGTCATTAAAACAGTTAGCTCCATCTTTTGACACTTCTTCAACCCCGTCCTTGCACGCTACACCGCTACAACAAAAATGACGGGGAGAAGACGCTGCCGAAGGTGAGCCACGTAAATAAGACCGCCCACAAAACAGCGCATCCTGAAGCGACTGTCAGAAAGCGGTTTGAAGATGGTCTGTAAAACATAATTTATGCAACATTTTAACCAAAGAACCACCATTACATGTTGTGTAGACCACAAGGAAGTGTTACTGGGATGGGAATCAGTCCAAGTCCATGGTTCTCGAAAAGGGTGGAGTGCCATCGCCGGGTTGGGGAGGAGATCTTGCCTCAAGTGGAGGAGTTCAAGTACTTCGGAGTCTTGTTCACGAATAAGGGAAGAGTGCATCGTGAGATCGACTGGCGGATCGGTGCGGCGTCTTCAGTAATGCGGACGCTGTATCGATCCGTTGTGGTGAAGAAGGAGCTGAGTCGGAAGGCAAAGTTCTCAATTTACCGGTCGATCTACGTTTCCATCCTCACCTATGGTCATGAGTTTTGGGTTATGACCGAAAGGACAAGATCACGGGTACAAGCGGCCGAAATGAGTTTCCTCCGCCGGGTGGCGGGGCTCTCCCTTAGAGATAGGGTGAGAAGCTCTGTCATCCGGGGGGTGCTCAAAGTAAAGCCGCTGCTCCTCCACATCGAGAGGAGCCAGATGAGGTGGTTCGGGCATCTGGTCAGGATACCACCCGAACGCCTCCCAAGGGAGGTGTTTCGGGCACGTCCGACTGGTAGGAGGCCACGAGGAAGACCCAGGACACGTTGGGAAGACTATGTCTCCCGGCTGGCCTGGGAAAGCCTCAGGATCCCCGGGAGGAGCTGGACAGCTTAGGCTGCTGCCCCTGCGACCCGACCTTGGATAAGCGGAAGAAGATGGATGGCTGGATAATAATAATATGACCCCTTTAATGCGCCCTATAATCCACTGCGCCTTATACTGTATATGAAAAAAGATTAAAAAAATAGTAAAAAATAGCAGTGCGCCTTATAATCCAGTGCGCCCTATGGTCTGGAAAATACGGTACATTTTCCAAGTAGCTCGCCCAACACGGCACACGTCTCACACTTCTCTTGAAATCACACGTTGCTCGTCCCCAGCTATTTTATGGGAATGATGAGCCAGAGTGAAAGTATGCTTCTGTTTAACGCTCTGATGGCTCCATTTAAACCCGGCACAGCATCAGTCTGCCGCCACGGTGGTCTGTCACACACGCTCTCACGTTGGGGACTTGATCACAGACGTTACGTACACAGTCGGTACGGACCCGTGTGCTCGCTTGATGAAGAGCTCCGGAGTGCGTGCGACGCTGCGTGTCAGCATGTGATGACAAAAGGGCATTCAGGTGCACTGGACCGTGTGCTGCACCCCTCAACCTCTCTCCTGCCTTCCGTGGCCTCCTCCGTTTACCTCACGCAACTTTCCCTCTCAACCCCCGCCGCGTCCAGCTTTTGTTCTGGCTCTTTTGTGCCGCTCTGACACATTCCTCGGGCACGTTTGAGACGGTTGTTGTGGACGAGAAGGATGTGAGAGCAGATCAAACAGAGGGCGACAGTGACGGAGAGCTTGAGAGCTTGAGAGAAAGGAGGCGACTGATGTGGAAAAAGAGACTCCTTGGTGTTTGGAACAGTCATTTATCTTGTGCTCACTTCCTTCACTTTCCCTTTGGCTCATTTTAAGCCCGGGTTCATCAGTCAGAGCAACGTCATCCTTGTCAAAAATGGTTTCCCTAAGTCTTGGCGTTAAGTGGAAATGTGCGGTTGTATCGGCCTGTCTCAAACTGAGGAATGTCATAGTCCAGGGGTGTCAAACGTAAGGCCTGCGGGCCGGATCAGGCCCTCGAACAGGTTTAACCGGCCGGCGGGACGAGTTTGCCAAGTATAAAAATGAACCGTAATTCATTAATTAAAGAAACTGCTGTTCTAAATGCTATTCACATGATACTGATTAGTGATTTTACATGGCAATTTCAACCTCTCCAAATTTGTCAACAAGTTACAATAGTACAATACTTACAGTATTAACACTTTTTAGGGTGCAACAAACTATACACTACTGCCATCTAGTGTCTTGGACATTTCAACTGTAGTTGCAACTTATAGTCATACTTGCAAACAAAGTTGAGAAATTTGATAATAAAACAAAAATTAGCTGGACAGCAGTTATCCTAATCAGTTAATTTTTAAATGTTGCAATACAACATGAGATTTAATTATCAAAAACAATATTTGTTAACGCACACTCAAAAGTGCAGAAAATTGGTGCCGTTATTGGTTCCCAGGTACCGGGATTTGGTACGGTATCGGTTCAAACGTGAACGGTTTCCTTGCTACACTTTATTTTTGTTATCTAAATACATTTTACTTCCACTTTGCCTGCCGTCTCTGCATCATAGGGTCCAGACCAACAACGATCAACACTGAAACCTAACAGACTACAGCAGGGGTGTCAAACGTACGGCCCGCGAACAGGTTTTATCCGGCCCGCGGGATGAGTTTGCCAAGTATAAAAATGAGCCGAAATTTTTGAATGAAAGAAACTGCTGTTCTAAATGTGTCCACTAGATGTCGCAATAGCAATTCTTTGTATCTTTATAGATGATGCTACATATGTTAAAAAAAAAATAAACCACATCAGTGCACCAGTCGAGGAAAATGAGCAAACTACATAAATAACATCCTGTAATTTGATTTTGATATAATTTTTTTTATCTTGATAGATTGAAAATGAACACCAATGAGTTGACTGATGAACATTATCACATCATTTATTCAGAAAGTATAAATAACGACAAATAAAGATAGAATACTATTAACCGCAGCATGTAAGTGTAAAAAACCCCATTATGATTTGTGCAATTTCAGAATGTGCTTGTTCTATTTTTAAACAAAGAAAACAATCTGAAGTTGTCTTTATTTTTAAGTTATCGTGCCGTGATTTTAGCAGTGTGACCCCCTTGGGAGTAGATTTTTCTCCATGTGGCCCCCGATCTAAAATGAGTTTGACACCCCTGACAAAGTCTAATCACTGTGGTTAGATTTGGCCCATCAGCCAATTTTATGGCCTTTTCTTCCATTGATTACCATATTTTCCAGACCATAGGGCGCACCGGATTATAAGGCGCACTGCCGATGAATGGTCTACTTTTGATCTTTTTTCATATATAAAGTGCATTGGATTATAAGGCGCATTAAAGGAGTAATATTATTCTTTTTTTCTAAATGTAAAACACTTCCTTGTGGTCTACATAACATGTAATGGTGGTTCTTTGGTCAAAATGTTGCATAGATTATGTTTTACAGACCATCTTAAAGTCGCTTTCTGACAGTCTCTTCCAGATGCGCCGTTTTGTGGGCGGTCATATTTACGTGGCTCACCTTCGACAGCGTCTTCTCCCCGTCATCTTTGTTGTAGCGGTGTAGCGTGCAAGGACGGGAGTGGAAGAAGTGTCAAAAGATGGAGCTAACTGTTTTAATGACATTCGGACTTTACTTCAATCAATAATGGAGCAGCATCTTCTCATCAGGAAACAACAAAGCCTGTGAAAAACCGTCCGACCGGAACTCTCTAATAACTAAAGTTCCTTGGGTGAATAATGTAAACTCACTACACCGGTATGTTTTAGCTCTTCCATGGCAAGTTTACTGACAGATATAAGTAAGAACTTTACACTACTTTATATTAGAAATGGCAACAGCTGAGGATGAATGTCACATAACAAGAAGATAGAGAAAAAGAAGAAGCTTATCGACTACGGCGTCGGCACGGACTACAAAGGCGGAGGCGCGCAATTTTTGAGGATTTATGCAGATCCCAAATACAGATCAGCAGGTACCAGAAGGTAAGAAAAGTTTATTTTGCATAATATTGCGAAACAAAACGCCAGATAATGTTTTACCTTATACACACACACCATAATACTCGTATGTTGACGCACATCAAGCGGTGTGGCTTCATAGCTTACCCAAAGTCGTACTAAAACATTTTGATAGATTTTTGAGCGCCGTGTGTAATGTTCTATATTTTCAATGGAACATATAAAATGTTGGTGTTGTTTACTTGAGTCATGTTGCCATCATAGTGCAGTCTACACATATCTCTTATGTTTGACTGCCATCTACTGGTCACACTTATCATTACATCATGTACCAAATAAAATTGCTTCTAGGTCGGTAAACAAAACCAGAATTATTCCGTACATGAGGCGCACCGGGTTACAAGGCGCACTGTCGAGTTTTGAGAAGATAAAAAAGGATTTTAATTGTGCCTTATAGTCCGGAAAATACGGTACATGTAATTTTTTGATTGATAAAACACCTCCTTCTGGTCAACATCAAGGGTGTCCAAAGTGCGGCCCAAAGTGCAAGAGGGATAACCGCCTCATGGATTGGGACAATGTCCATGTCAACAAATGCCACCATTGGCCATCGAGATCCAGAAGCGCCCCCCCCCCCCCCCCCCCCCCCCCCCCCCCCCCCCAACACACACACACACACACAAACATGCCTTGCCTACTTTTGTGTGGACCCACGTTTGGTTAGTAGGTTGTGAGGGCCCCCCTTTCCACTATAGCTAGGATGATGGAAACAATTATATCTAGCATTAGATGGGAGTATAAAGTTGCAACCTCACTTCAGAATGCAAAACACACAAAGTAAAAAAATAAATATTTTACTTCTGTAGTTGTGAGGACCAGGCAAATGTCTTCACAATTCAAAAGGTCCTCGCAGAAAGGGTGGTTTGTCAAGTGTATGTCCACACACACACACACTCACTACCGCCCCCACAGTGGAGCCCGCCCCACCATTGCGTGTGCATGAGCAAGCATGCCAATGGCTTTTGATTAATTATTTTCTGTCACAATCCCCTAGGGGACAGGATTTTTTTTCACGCCCCCTGAAGTTAAAATGTACTTGTCATCTGTATGTAGTGTGTGAATGTTGTCTATCTGTGTTGGCCCGGCGATGAGGTGGCGGCTTTTCCAAGGTGTACTCTGCCTTCCACCCAAATGCAGATGGGATAGGCTCCAGCAACCCCAAGAGGAACAAGCAGTAGAAAATGGATGGATGCATGTGTCAAGATAGTTCTTTACTAATGCAATCACTTTAGGGGACATCATTTTTTTCAGCCGCCCCCCCCCCCCCCAAAAGCATACTCATTCGTTGTGCACGTGCACGAGCAAGCGAGGCGCTTCATTTTGCTGGAAAAAATACAGAGTCTCCAACGGAACGCCGAGCTCGACCTTTTGTACGACCGCCTCCTGCGTTCCCATGAAGTCATGTTGCAAAGTGACAGTGGGAAAGCCAGCGTGTGAGTGTTTTTAGAGCAACACTCTCCGGGATGAAATGTCACATTGCGCCCCCTGGCGCTTCCTGTTGCACGGCATATCGCTTCCTGTTTCCTGAGTTTGTCATTCCAGTGACACAATTTGACCAGTGATGAACTCGCTGTCACTTATCCGTTATCTGCAGTGGAAAGTAGGCGTGTCCAAAAAAGAAAAGAAAAAAAGAAGAAATTTCAGATTAATCACGATTCTTATTTGTAGCAATTCTTAATCGAAAGTCAATTTTTGAGTAATTTTTTTTTTTTTTTCCCCAGTGTGTCCTGTCTGGCCCAGGGGTGTCAAACGTACGGCCCGAGGGCCGGATCAGGCTCACGAACAGGTTTTATCCGGATGAGTTTGCTAAGTATAAAAATGAGCCGAAATTTTTGAATGAAAGAAACCGCTGTTCTAAATGTGTCCACTAGATGTCACAATAGCAATTTTTTGTATCCTTGTAGATTATGCTACATATGTAAAAAACAAAACAAAAACACATGTTAGTACACCAGTCGAGGAAAATGAGCAAACTACATAAATAACATCCTGTAATTTGATTTTGATATAATTTTTTCATCTTGATGGATTGAAAATTAACACCAACATTATCACATTATTTATTCAGAAAGTTAAAATAAGGACAAATAAAGATAGAATTCTATTAACCATGACATGTTAGTGTAATAAAAAAAACATTATGATTTGTGCATTTTCAGAATGTGCTTGTTCTATTTTTTAAACAAAGAAAACAATCTGAAGTTGTCTTTATTTTTAAGTTATCGTGCCGTGATTTTACCAGTCCAGGCCACTTGGGAGTAGATTTTTCTCCATGTGGCCCCCCATCTAAAATGAGTTTAACACTCCTGGTCTAGCCACTCAGGCAAATCATATGAAGTGGTTAGTATTTACTAGAGGTGTCAAAAAAAACTATTCGATTTTCCAATAAATCGCGATTCTTTTTTGCAGCGATTCTTAATTGATTAAAAAAAAAATATCAAAAATTGATGTTTATTTTTTGTTTTTAATCTTTCCTGTCCAGCCACTCAGGTAAAATCATATTGTAGATTAGGAGTGTCAAACTCATTTTAGCTCAGGGGCCGCATGGAGGAAAAATCTGTGCACACGCGGGCCGGACTAATAAAATCATGGCATTAAAACTAAAAAATAAAGACAACTTCAGATTGTTTTCTTTGTCTTACTTTGGCTAAAAATAGAACAAACACATTCTGAAAATATTACAATAAAAATATAGAAAAAAAATACCGGCAGCGGTAAAGTTTAGATCCATGAAGGAAAGAAAAAAGTGACTGAATGTTTATAACTGAATACATTTACATATGCATAAAAATTTGTTTCATTTGTATTCTTTTTTTAATGAATTTACGTTTATGAGAACCTTTTTCCAAAACACAATATAGAATGTGAGATATAACAGGATAATGCATACATTTATCATTTGTTTTCAAAACGCTTACAAAAAAGTGGCACCCCAAAAATTTACTGTGGGACCCCATTTTTATGACTTGATGGGGTTCCTGGGACCCCATTTAAAAAATTCCTTGCACCAACACTAATGGAGTATTGGTGCGTGCAAAGCAGCGGCTGTTGCCTGCGGGCCGGATCTAATACTAATCAAATATCATCCCAGGGGCCATAGGTGCCGGATTTGTCCCACGGGCCTTGACTTTGACAACCCTGCTGCAGGAGGACAAACATGACACAAACCTTCCTAATTGTTAGAAATCCCGCTGTTTATATTAAACATGCTTCACTGACAAGAGTATTTGGCGAGGGCCGTTTTGTCCTACTAATTTCGGCGGTCATTGAACTCACCGTAGTTTGTTTACATGTACAACTTTCTCCGACGCTGCCACAGAAAGGCGTGTTTTATGCCACTCCTTCTTTGTCTCATTTTGTCCACCAAACGTTTTATACTGTGCATCAATGCGGGGCCTTGACTTTGACACCCCTGATGGAGATGATCATATCTGCTGTACAGATTTACTTTCAAAAAGAGAAGTGTTGGATACTTCTCTTGTTGCCTTATTTGTATTTGACTTTATTAAATAAATAATGTACCGTATTATAAGGCGCACTGCCGTTGAGCGTGTCTATTCAGGTCTTTTTTCATACAAAAGGCGCATTAAAGGGGTCATATTATTTAATTTTTTTTCTAAATGTAAAACACTATCTTGTGGTCTACATAACATGTAATGGTGGTTCTTTGGTCAAAATGTTGCATAGATTATGTTTTACAGATCATCTTCAAGTCGCTTTCTGACAGTCTCTTCCGGATGCGCCGTTTTGTGGGCGGTCTTATTTACGTGGCTCACCTTCGGCAGCATTTTCTCCCCGTCATCTTTGTTGTAGCGGTGTAGCGTGCAAGGACGGGGGTGGAAGAAGTGTCAAAAGATGGAGCTAACTGTTTGAATGACATTCAGACTTTATTTCAATCAATAATGGAGCAGCATCTTCTCATCCGGAAACAACAAGGCCCGTGAAAAACCGTCCGACCGGAACTCTCTAACAACTAAAGTTCCTTGGGTGAATAATGTAAACTCACCACATCGGTATGTTTTAGCGCTTGCATGGCGAGTTTACTGACAGATATAAGTAAGAACTTTACACTACTTTATATTAGAAATGGCAACAGCGGAGGATGAATGTCACATAACAAGAAGATAGAGAAAAAGAAGACGCTTTTTGACCACAATGGCGGACCTGCGCAAATTTTCAGGACTTATGCAGATCCCAAATACACATCATCAGGTGCCAGAAGGTAAGAAAAGTTGGTTTTGCATAATATTGCAAAACAAAACACCAGATAATGTCTGCTTATGGGTGCCATTTTGCGGTCCTTATACACACACCATAGTACCGTATTTTTCGGAGTATAAGTCGCACCTGCCGAAAATGCATAATAAAGAAGAAAAAAAACATATATGAGTCGCACTGGAGTATAAGTCGCATTTTTTGGGGAAATTTATTTGATAAAACCCAACACCAAGAATATACATTTGAAAGGCAATTTAAAATAAATAAAGAATAGTGAACAACAGGCTGAATAAGTGTACGTTATATGAGGCATAAATAACCAACTGAGAACGTGCCTGGTATGTTAACGTAACATATTATGGTAAGAGTCATTCAAATAACTATAACATATAGAACATGCTATACGTTTACCAAACAATCTGTCACTCCTAATCGCTAAATCCCATGAAATCTTATACGTCTAGTCTCTTACGTGAATGAGCTAAATAATATTATTTGATATTTTACGGTAATGTGTTAATAATTTCACACATAAGTCGCTCCTGAGTATAAGTCGCACCCCCGGCCAAACTATGAAAAAAACTGCGACTTATAGTCCGAAAAATACGGTAATAACAATAATCGGTTGACCATCCATCAAGCAATGCAGATTCATAGCTTACTAAAGTCGTACTAAAACATTTTGACAGATTTTTGAGCGCCTTGTTTAATCTTCTATATTCTAAATGGAACTTTTAAAGTTGTGGTGTTTATAAGCGTCATCCTGCAGTCTACACGTATATCTTATGTGTGACTGCCATCTACTGGTCACACTTATCATTACACCATGTACCAAATAAAATAGCTTCGATGTCGGTAAGCAAAAGTGTATAAAAACGAATATGGAAGCTGGACAAATAAGATGCCAAAAACCAACAACTTTCATGTGGTATTAGACAGAAAGGAGGAACTTTTTTTTCTCCTCCATTTGAAAACGTGGACGCTATCAGCACTACTGTCTGATTACAATCAATGCAAGTCATCAGAATCAGGTAATACACCAACTTATATTCTTGTCTTCATGAAAGAAAGGAATCTATATGTGTTAAACATGCATGTATATTCATTAAAACACCTTTAACATGTAAACAAAAACGGCAAAATAAATAAATATAAATTATATACTGTATATATATATATGTGCATATATATATATATATAAATATATATATATAAATGTGTGTGTGTATATACATATATATATATATATATATATATATATATATATATATATATATATAATATGTGTGTGTATGTTACTCATCAGTTACTCAGTACTTGAGTAGTTTTTTCACAACATACTTTTTACTTTTACTCAAGTAAATATTTGGCTGACTACTCCTTACTTTTACTTGAGTAATAAATCTCTAAAGTAACAGTACTCTTACTTGAGTACAATTTCTGGCTACTCTACCCACCTCTGGTTATAAGGCGCACTGTCGATTTTTGAGAAATTTAAAGGCTTTTAAGTGCGCCTTATAGTCCGGAAAATACGATAGTTAATCATAGAACTGGCACCCAATGTTATTAAAAGGTATAGATTTCGAATCAAGAATCTATTCCGAACAAATCGTTAGCCCCAAGAATTGAATCGAATCGAGTGCTGCCCAAAGACTCCCCAGCCCTGGCAGAAAGTGTCGATACTGGTGTTCCTCGTCACGCTGGGGCCCTCGATGGGAGTAAATGAGCTGGCGATAAAGTCACACTTTAGTGGCGTTCACCACTTCATCACGCAGAGGACCTCCAATAAAAGCCCTTCACCACCAAAAAAGCCAGATGTGAACTTGACCTTATGCACTGCCAACGCCTGGAAGTCGTTATCAGCGGCCTTTCAGCCTCGTAGGAAACCAGTGGGACTGCATTTCCTGACAGACACCAGACTGAACGACTGTATCGTTCTGTCGCGAGTTACTCAGCAGGACAGTAAGGGAAGGGGTCTTGAACTCCCCCGGTACTTGAGCATTCTCTGGTGTGCATATTGATCCAAATATTGATAGTGTCAATACATCATGATATTTTCAATTATTGGTATCCAAAATTGTGCGGTTTTTGCCAAACGAGTTATTTCCTCTTGCGGTCACCGAATACTCTAAAGTGATTGGTCTATGTGTGATACGATGATGTGTACAACTTACAATATGGGTTTGATCATCATAGTTTAGGTCGGGAGGTGTAAGTGGAGCCCACCAGTTTCTTCAATTCGGCCCACCAGACATCGTGAGTTCAACAAAGGAATCGCACCGGAGTTCGTTCAAATTAATCTGAAACACCAGACGGTCTCTGAATGCGACATATTTGCTGCCATCTTCTGGACAATGTGAGTAAATCGGATCAATGACTCTTGAAAGTACTTACTTATATGACACAATCCAAACAACCTTCCCTAGTCATGATGCAAGCAAAAAAAAAAAAAAAAAAGTGCTATTTTGCACACTTAAACCTGCTTTTCACCTGAAACCTTGCTTCCTATCGTTGCATCCTGGAGTCACACCAACTACTGCCATGCCAGTTCCTGATATAAAATTGTAAACCACTGGTTTACTTACTACTCCAATCAGCAAAAATTAACTGCAAAAACTTCCTGACACTTTAACTCACACGAACGACCAGGAGTAAGTGATATTCTGATCGCGCCAATTCTTGCAATTTCTCAGCACATTTTAGCACATTGTGGTCATTTTGGCCAATCAAATTCACATGTCAACTGTCCAATCAAAACCCTTTTCCAGTTCCTGTCTACAAGGCCACGCACTCTGGGTAACATCCTAGTATAAACTTTAAAAATCGCATCAGTGTTCTCACTTCCTTGTTAACATTGACGGAGATGTTGAAGTGTGATGATAATTTCTGATTGTGGAGGTTGCCCTCCAGTGGGTTCCTCACACCACCGCACACTGCCACAAGAGCCCGGATCAGGGTTACATCACTGTTTTATTTCCATTTCGAAGTGCTCGTGTTTTGCTCTTCAGCCAAATGTTTTTCTGCGTCCGTCTCTCGCTCTCTCTCTCTCTCTCGCTCCCACTCCAGCTCCAACAGCGTGTCTCATTCCGGCTGCTGCTAATAAAGGCCATCCACTCACCTGTCGCTGTCTTCGAGGCCGGTCCTGGCACACCCCGTTCCGCGGCAGGCCCGCAGCCACGCCCCCCTCCACACTGATTATCTCTTATTTATCAACAAAAATCCTTGCGATATATCGCTCTCAACAGTCCCCCAAAGTTATCGAACGAAAGCGGGGGTTACCTCGGTGCAATGTGTTACAACATAAACAAAGGTGTACAATCGACAAGCACTTTTCGAGCGTAAAACATTCACAGAGAATGTCTGCAAATCGTGGACAATAAGGTAGCTTTTGGAGGTTTTTGTTTTGATAAAACAGTGATTTGACAATGGGTTTAGGGCAGCGGTGTCAAAATGCGACCCACTGACGTCTTCAATTTGTCATGAGGAATCTTAGCTACAGGGAGATTGCGTTCCCTTTAATATTCGGATAATTTTTGCTGCTATCATGTCGACATCTTGCGGTAAACGTGAGTAATTCAGGTCAGTGACCTTTAATTATGCTCAGTATTTAGTTATA
>NC_084568.2:14252500-14255000 GCF_033978685.3 Nerophis lumbriciformis
ACGTCACCGAGAAGTTGTTGAGTATGTTTAGGTGATTGGAGAGCTAGCTTTCGCAGCTAGTGGGTCCATGACGATGGCTTCTGTTTGGTTTGATCAGCCGTTTTACTGCCGTGTTACAAACACCCTTTGGAAACAATTAAGGCATGTAAAAAAAAGATTTATGCAGGATATTTCTGTATAAATAACTCATTTCATAACATATATACCGGTGGCCTATATATAGAAGAAAAAAAAATGATTCTAAAATATTCGAACACAGTGTTACTGTTCAAACTGTATGTAATGTTACAGTGGCCCATATTAAATATGCTTGTTAAATATAAACTCTGCCTTGTTTTTAATGAATACTCTGGCTTACTTTTCTACTTTATTTTAATGTTGGTCATTGTAACATGGTGGTATTTCCGTCCGTTCAGTGCTTTGGACCGGAAGTGCAATTTTTGTTCGGTCTCCTCCTCGTCGTCCGTAGTGTTTCTACTCGTATGGATTCTTCATTGAACACTCCAAGCAACCTTTGTAAGATCTACAATATAACTAAAACGGTTTATAATTACTAAACAGTCCCATGTGTGATGTCCGTAGGCGTATTTTCATGCATATTTGTACGTGCTATCGTAATGTAGTCAAGGTAGCGTCGTGAGCAATCAGATAATATGCTAACACGTTTACGACTGTCTGTGTTAGTATTATTAACTTACAATGGCATTCTTTTTGTATTGTTTCACAAATTCCTCAGTAAATTCACCAAAACATCACCGATGAGTTATTGAGTTTGGTTAGCGGATTGGAGAGCTAGTGGGTCCATGACGATGACTTCTGTTTTGTTTGATCAGCCGTTTTACTGCCGTGTTACAAACAAAATTAAGGTATGTAAAAAAATATTTACAGGATCTTTCTGTATAAATAACTCATTTCATACCGTATATACCTGTGGCTAATATATGGAAAAATATTTTTTCCACTAAAATATTCGAACACAGTGTTACTGTTCAAACTGTGTGTAATGTAACAGTGGCCCACAATTATAAAATATGCTTGTTAAATATAAACTCTGCCTTGTTTTTTATGAATACTCTGACCTACTTTGCTTCTTTATTTTAATGTTGGTCATTGTAACATGGTGGTACTTGGAGAGCGAGGTGTTTTCTGAGATAATAATAATAATACATTTTATTTGGTATAGCGCTTTTCAGTGTACTCAGACGCTTTACAGGTAAAAAAATTTTTTAAATATAAAACAGTTCAAAGTAATAATATGGTATTGAAGGAAAATATTCGCAAACCACTAATATGTACCATCAAAAATTTATTTATTTACATTTTTGAATATTCAGAGGGACAATAACAACTGAGCTGCCAACTAAAAAACAGCCCCAGGGTTGCACTGTTCACACCCGTGTTGTATTGAAATAAATGACAAATAAAAGGGATATGTGGTGATTGTTCAACTATTTGCTGCATTTAAAAGTGTGTATTTATTTGTACAGTTTTTAGAGCTCTACAGCAGGGCTATTTGACTGTAGGCCCGGGGGCCAAATGACACCATACCGGCCCCTTTTTTGCAGTGAATTCCTAAAAAGACTAGAGTGCTCCTGTTGTATCGAGGAACTTGGACCACAGTAAAGACATTGGCAGATCCTTGCATTGGCATTTTAACCTTGCTAGCAAACATAGAACACTGGACTCCAGACTTGTCATTTACATAACTGAGGTGTTCCTCAAGGCACCCCTTTGAGACCTCACCTTTTTACAAATGTTTCATTTATTTATTTAACTCATGTGTTGTGTAGCTTGTTTACTTTAGATGCAGTCAGTAGTCATTTGTTCAACTTCTTCAGTTATACTAGTGGTGTTCCTCAAGGTTCCATCTTAGGTCCTCTCTTTTTCATCATTGGAGCTACTCAACTGGCGGCCTTGGGTCCCAAACACATTGGCAGATCCTTGCATTGACATTTTAATATTCTAGCAAACAAAGAGCACATTTACATAACTGAGGGATTCCTCAAGGCACCCCTTTAAGTCCTCTCCTTTTTTTCTTCGTAATGCGATTTATGTAACTAAGGCAGGGGTGTCAAACGCCAAAGGCCCTCGAACAGGATTTATCCGGCCCGTGGGATGAGTTTGCTAAGTATAAAAATGTACCTGAAATTTTTTAATGAAAAAACAGCTGTTCTAGATGTGTCCACTGGATGTCGCAATAGCAATTCTTTGTGTCTTTGAAGATGATGCTACGTATGTACAAAATAAACCACATGAAAGGGACAAGCAGTAGAAAATGGATGGATGGATGATACATGTTAGTACATCAGTCGAGGAAAATGATCAAACTACATAAATGACATACTGTAATTTGATTTTGATAAAAAAAAATGTCTTGATAGATCGAAAATTAACACCAATGAGTTGACTGATGAACATTATCACATCATTTATTCAGAAAATATAAATAACGACAAATTATTAACTGCAACATGTAAGTGTAAAAAACAAGAAACAACAT
>NC_084568.2:14260000-14277500 GCF_033978685.3 Nerophis lumbriciformis
AGACTTTAACATCAATGACTTGTGACTTCACTTGGACTTGAGCCTTTTGAATTGACATGACTTGACATGACTTGCTACTTTCCCCAAAACCCAAAGATGAAAAAGTTATTCGGGAGCGCTCCGTATTTTTTATTGTGTACTTGTCTATCAGCGTTGCGTGTGTCAGCTGGTGTGCGCTCAGTACAACAGCCAATCAAATTAGATCTACTTTGTTTTCATCACACAGCATTCATCCAATCAAGTTGCAGGACAACCAACGAAGAAGACATGTCCAAACCACACGCCAGTGAACAAAAAATGATACCTAAAATAATTTTGTTTGGGTATAAAAATTACGAGGTGGTCAACACAAAACGGTTTGCAGTATGCAACACATGCGGTTCGAAAATTACTGATGGAGAGGCAACAACTTCCAACTTCGTCCGGCATTTGAAGTTGCACAAAGAACGGTAAGTTTTGAATGTAAGATAACGTTTATTGGCTAAGTAACGTGACTTTTATTTGCTGTGTAGTTAAATCAGTGAGGCTGTAAACTCACTGCTAACGTTATAACGTTATTGCAAACACGGGAATCTGTTGCAGTTCACTACCTATTCATACTTTTTGTTCAGTGATTTTTTTTAAGCAGGGTTACGTTAGTCAATATATCACACGTAACGTTAGACGGCGGTCAGCAGCACCGCGTATTTTAGCCACCTAAAAAAAGACAAAAATAGTAAAATAAAGGTCAGTTAAAATGTATACTATATTATGAATATGTGTACCGTTTTAGCTAGCTTTCTGACATACTGTTGGTTGTTTACCTCAGTGGTCCCCAACCACCGGGCCGCGGCCCGGTACTGGTCCGTGGATCGATTGGTATCGGGCCGCACAAGAAATAATTTTTATTTCTTTTCTTTTTTTAATTAAATCAACATAAAAAACACAAGATACACTTACAAGTAGTGCACCAACCCAAAACAACTCTCTCCCCCCTTTTGTTCTGGGCATTGAACATGAAGACTCTTTCTTCACTGTTCCGAGTGGCCATGAGAGTCTTGGCAGTGCCTGCCTCCAGTGCTCCAGTGGAGCGAGTTTTCAGCCATGGTGGCATCATACTACGCCCCCATCGTGCACAAATGACTGACAGACTCTTGGCTAATTTGGTCTTTTGCAAATGCAATGCAGCATAGGGCCCTGACATATAAAAAGTACAACTTTTTTGTTATGTTCACGTATATGTCATGTTTTTTCAATGTTAACACTTTTGTACAAATAAGTACATTTGCACTTTATTTTTCAATGTGTTTGTTCTGTAAAGGAATGAGTTAATGTTTAAAATGACTGGTTAATAGTGCTATTATAAAGTGCAATGTCAGCACAATTTTCTTTCCTGCAATTTAAAATGCCTTGTTTCAATAAATAAATACAGCGTTTGAAAAGCATACACAATCTGTGTTAATATATTAGTCTGTGGTTAAAAGGACTTGAAAGGACTCGAAACTCAAAATGCAGGACTTAGGACTTGACTTGAGACTTTCCAGTCTTGACTTTGGACTTGACTCGGGGCTTGCCTGTCTTGACTCGGGACTTGACTCGGACTTGAGGGCAAAGACTTGAGACTTACTTGTGACTTGCAAAACAATGACTTGGTCCCACCTCTGCCCTCTAGACATGAAATGGAACCCTTTAGCCACCGTTGCACACTTTTAATCCTATATAGTAATGCTGTCTGAGGCGGGGCCAATCAGAGGCCACGATACTGAACAGCGCGCTCTGATTGGTTTGGTCTCCTCCAGTGGCCAATACTTATGTATTATTGATATTGTTAGTTAATTTAGCCGTTTTAATGCTTAGAAATAAATGATGCATTTAAAACCAAAATAATTGTATTGTGTGTGTGTGTGTGTATGTGTATATATATATATATATATATATATATATATATATATATATATATATATATATATATATATAGCCATCCATCCATTTTCTACCGCTTGTCCCTTTTGGGGTCGCGGGGGGTGCTGGAGCATATCTCAGCTGCATTCGGGCGGAAGACGGGGTACACCCTGGACAAGTCGCCATCTCATCACAATATATTTATGTATGTATGTATGTAATTTCAAAAATGGTGTGTGTGTATGTATATATATATATATATATATATATATATATATATATATATATATATATATATATATATATACACACACACATGTATAAATAAATATAATATATATATATATATATATATATATATATATATATATATATATTAAATGCATAAAATTTAAGATAAATATAATATGTTTTAATATCTTAATAGCTAATATCTTAATATATACATACATACATACATACATACACACACACCATTTTTGAAATATATACACATGTGTGTGTATATATATATATATATATATATATATATATATATATATATATATATGTATGTGTGGGGAAAAAAATCACAAGACTATTTCATCTCTACAGGCCTGTTTCATGAGGGGGGGTTCCCTCAATCATCAGGAGATTTTAATGGGAGCATTCACATACCATGGATTATATAGGGCACAGAGTGGGTGGGTACAGGCTGGTGTAGGGGCGTGGTGATTGGCTCATGTGTTACCTAGGAGGTGTTTCCGTCTGTGGCGGCATGCTGTTACAATTTCGCTGCGCTTGTTGAGGGATGACAGGTCTGGACGGTAAATAATAAACAGTTTTTCTTTCAAGCATAGGTTGCATCTTTTATTACCACTATTGTAAGGTGTGCTGGATGCAAGAATTTGCCATGTTATTGAATATTCAACATTATTCCGCTCCAAATTGACATTTGTTGAGCACTGTACGACGATCAGAAATGGAAAAATTCAACATCGACTACTCCACGAAGAACATTCCCATACCCGCGCAGAATGACTACAAGCTAAGGCTCATAGAAAAGACGGAACACTTCCTAAGAAGGATGCGGTGGAAAGCACATTTTTTCCTCCACCCTGAAACAAAAGGAACGCAAAAGAAAACTTACGGATTCAAATCTACCAAGAACCCACCCACAGTTGAGGAACTAAAGGATTTTGAGAACGACATGCTCAAAATGATACAATCAGTCAAATTCAAGCCAATCCGCAACCCACTCCCCACCAAGCTGAAAAATGACAAGGAGCGCATCAAGAAAGTAAACAACCTCATCATAGCTGCCGATAAAACCACAAACTTCTACAGAATGGACATACCAGAACATCACACCTTACTGGACAGAAGCATCACCAAATCATACAAAAAAGCACAACCCAACACCTTACAGAACATCCACCTGGAAAATAAAAGGATCGCGGCTGAACTGGACATTGAGGACAGGGTGGACGCCACAGCCAACAAGGAAGCCTTCATCACATTGAAGGACCACAAACCCAACTTCGCAAATAACCCAACATGCCGACTAATAAACCCAACTAAATCTGAAATAGGAAAAATCAGCAAAATAATCCTGGACAGAGTCAACACAAAAATCAAGGACAAAACACCACTCAACCAATGGAGAAATACAGCAGCAGTAATCAAATGGTTCAACAACATCCAAGACAAACAACAGCACAACTTTATCTCCTTTGATATCGAAGAATTTTACCCTTCCACCACGCAAGACCTACTGACTCAAGCACTAGACTTCGCCTCAGACTACGACTCAATCACAGGCAACGAAAGAAACATCATCATCCACGCAAAAAACTCCATTCTCATCCACAACAGTACACCATGGCAAAAAAAGAACAATGCAACATTTGACGTCACTATGGGAAGTTTTGACGGAGCAGAAACGTGTGAACTTGTTGGGAGTTTCCTCCTCTCCCAGCTCGCCAGCCTCAATCTGAACCTTGGTATTTACCGTGATGACGGACTGGCAGTGTGTCGCGCCTCGCCAAGGAGCAGCGAGAATACCAAGAAGCGCATATGCCAAATTTTCAAAGAGAACGGCCTACGGATCACGATTGAAGCCAACAAGGAAACCGTCAACTTCCTTGACGTCACTTTCAACCTGAGAAATAACAGCTACCAACCATTCACGAAACCCAACACAACACTCCAATACGTGCACCATGACAGCAACCACCCACCCACCACCACGAAAAGAATACCTACCGGAATTAATAAAAGGCTATCGATGCTGTCATCTAGCAAAGCTGAATTTGACCAAGCAACCCCCCCGTACCAAAAAGCCCTTGATGAAAGCGGATACAATTTCACCCTCACCTATGAACCCACGCCAGGAAACCAATCGAAAAAGAACAGAAAACGAAACGACATCATCTGGTACAACCCCCCATACAGCAAAAACGTCTCAACTAATATTGGACACAAATTCCTCAATCTGATTGACAAACACTTTCCCAAAGACAACACCCTAAGAAAAGTATTCAACAAGAACAACATTAAATTGAGCTCCAGCTGTATGAACAATATACGACAAATCATCTCAAACCACAACAAAACAATTGCAAATGAGCCGTCGGCCCCCGGACAGAGCGACTCCAAAACCAACAAAGGTTGCAACTGTCGAAAGAAACCTGATTGCCCTCTCAACGGGGGGTGCTTACAAACATCAGTTGTCTACCAATCTAAGGTAACACGCAAGGACAGTAACACATCCGACACATATGTAGGATTAACTGAGGGAGAGTTCAAAACCAGATGGAACAATCACAAGGCTTCTTTCAGGAACCAAAACCTGCGGAATACCACAGAACTCAGCAAACACATTTGGGACCTCAAAGACAATAATGTTGAATATTCAATAACATGGCAAATTCTTGCATCCAGCACACCTTACAATAGTGGTAATAAAAGATGCAACCTATGCTTGAAAGAAAAACTGTTTATTATTTACCGTCCAGACCTGTCATCCCTCAACAAGCGCAGCGAAATTGTAACAGCAAGCCGCCACAGACGGAAACACCTCCTAGGCAACACATGAGCCAATCACCACGCCCCTACACCAACCTGTACCCACCCACTCTGTGCCCTATATAATCCATGGTATGTGAATGCTCCCATTAAAATCTCCTGATGATTGAGGGAACCCCCCCTCATGAAACAGGCCTGTAGAGATGAAATAGTCTTGTGATTTTTTTCCCACACATACATATATTGCGCTCTACTACGGTATCGAGCACTATTTTTTGGATAACCTTATTAAGATATATATATATATATATATATATATATAATATGTATATATATATATAATATGTATATATACACATATATGTGTGTGTGTGTGTGTGTATTATTTATATATTTTATAATACATTTTATCTTGTATATATATTTTAGTGTCATACTTAAAGGAAAATTAGCCGCATTTGTTGACTAAGTGAATAATTAAAAAAAAAAAGGTTATATATTCATATATAAATATATTCTTATAAAAAATATAATATGTATATTAATATATGTAATAATACATATATATGTGTATATTATTACAAATATATTAATAAAATGTTATATTTTATGTATATGTATATATTTTTGGGAGGGTTATTCACTTTATTTCCCTTTTTTTTATTTGAATCCAAATTGAATCCAAATGCTGCTAAGGCAACGTGAAGTATGAGACATTCTCTCGTGCCGCGGGCAGATTGCTGACACTAAATCTGCACGTGCCTAAAAAACGACTCACAACTGGAAATGGGCTCTCATCGTTCAGCGTAAAGAGCCGTTCAAAAGGCTCGACTCGTCTCCAACTGCCAGCCATTGGTTTTGCCTCCAACCTTCTCGTCCCTTTCTGCTCCTCATAACAAACGAGCGCCTAATTAAAAGCGCAAAGTAGAGAAAGGCATGTTGGAAGGGGGGTTAGGGGGGTGCTGCCGCAGGACAAAAGCAGTGTGAGTAATTCAGACGTCTGCACCTGCAGGTTTAGTCTTGTGTGCGCAGCGTGAATCGCCCACGCTGAGCTATTCTTTTATCCCTTTTTATGGAAACGAAGCCTTGTGAATGTGGGAAGCATATTCGCTCACCAATTCTGCTCATGAAGAAGTGTTTTTTAATTTTAAGGGCATATACATTTAGTTACAGTAGTATGAGTAAAGTTCAAAGTCTTGCAAATACTACAAGGTTGACCTGCCTGTCACATGACATGTCAAAACAATACATTTCTAGTGCGAGCTCCTCCTTGGATAATGTGTTGTTTTCTTTAGCTAGCAGCTAACGGCTAATCTCTGTTATCAAAGCTGCAGTTATATTAGTCCAAAGGTCATATAGAATGCTAATCAACAAACCAACTGATATAAGTTATATAGCTCCTTCTAATTGCATGGAGATGGCCTAAAAACATATTTTGAAAAAATAAAATAAAAACATTTTATTAAATTTTTTTAAGCACATTTTTAATGGATTTAGAATTGAGATGAATTACAATCATATGTGAATTCAGGTGTGAATTGATTTTTTTGTACACAGCTATAAGTTAACATGGAAAATAATATATTTTCTGTGCAGAACTAGTTCCAAAATGAGTGAGAAGCTAATGCTATGCTTTGAAGCTAACGCTGACAGCTAACTGCAGAATCTGTTAACGTCGACTGCTTAAAGAAGGGGTGTCCTAACTTTTTGACTGGGGGGGGGCACATAAAGCCGACTGCATGCAAAGTAACTATATGTTAAAGTGTGTGTGTGTGTGTGTGTATATATATATGTATATATATGCAGTGTTGGGACTAACGCGTTACTTTGTAACGCGTTACTGTAATGCTGTTAGTTTCGGCGGTAACTAGTAATCTAACGCGTTATTTTTTATATTCAGTAACTCAGTTACCGTTACTACATGATGCGTTACTGCGTTATTTTACGTTACTTTTGATGTAGTATCGGCTAGAAACAGAAGCGCTGCGGTGTCGTTCTTCTGAATCTTCCTCTGTCACAAGCCGGAGAGAAGAAAAGAGGCGCGGTCTATGTGTGTGTCTGGGTGTGGGTGTGGGGAGGGGAGGCACACACGTGATCCGCGGTTTGATATATGAAACAAAAAACAAAAGTTGTTGGCACGTTCAGTCCACACACAGCGTGGTCATGGCGAGCGCAGTAACGGAGGAGCTTGAACGCCCCGCGCCGTTGAATCGGTGTGTTTATAGGTGCAGGCTCCCTTGTGCAAAACGAGGGTTTTAAATACATGCTGAGCGTGCTTGAGCCACGTTATGACATCCCGTCGCGCACCCACTTCATCAATAAGATTGTGCCAGATCTTTATATGAGCAGGAGATGAAAAAAGTTGTGGATGAACTATCCCGAGCATCATCTGTTGCGCTCATGACAGACGGGTGGACGTCCAGGGGAACTATAAGCGCTCACTTCATCACAGCAGACTGGGAGATGAGAAGACACGCCCCCTCTACGAGAGTCACCTTGCGCAGGTACTGACACAAGCAGTGGAGGAATGGAAGATAAAGATATCCCAGTCACACGTGATCAGTGTTGGGTTAGTTACTGAAAACCAGTAACTAGTTACAGTTACTAGTTACTTTATTTCAAAAGTAACTCAGTTACTAACTCAGTTACTTACACCAAAAAGTAATGCGTTACTGTGAAAAGTAACTATTTAGTTACTTCTTTTTTTCTTCTTCTTTTTTTAAAGCTCCCATTAATGCCCTTTTTGCCTTCATTTCAGTACTGTTATTGCACTGGAGAATAATACAATCTGTTGATCAACTTGACATACATTTTTATTTTCATTTTAACATAATTAATGAAAAACAGTGCAACATAAAAAGGCATTCCTCCTTTCTTTAAACTTGGACCAATGACCATTAATAAAAAACAAGTTTAAGTGCAACATAAGAAGAAACATCATCTTTCTTGAAACATAGGTAGTGAAATAAAGCCTGACATCTGGAGTGATGCTGCTGTCTTCCACACTTGGAGCCATGGATTGTAGAATCCTTGTTTTCAGTGGCAGGATCATTGACACAGATGGTGAAGTTTCAGTGCTCAGTAGAGATGTAACACTTTTGAGGGGTTTAAGCACCTAGGGGACCTCATCTGCCACTCTCACATCATCATCAGACAGGGTGACATTTGTCTTCAGGGTGTTGTGGGTCAATGCAGAGTATATAGCTGCCTGCTGCTTCAACATATAAGTGGAGTTCCACCTCGTTGGGACATCATGTATGAGCAGGCAGCTTTAGCATTTCTTGCTTTGTCTTAAGCACATGAGCAGCTGTTGTGCTTGGGTGGAAGTAAGAAACCTTCCTGATCCTCCAAAAGAGGCGCTCCATCCTATTGACTGAGATTCCCTTCTGTGATGCCAAATTCACTACATGTGCAAAGCACCTATCTGTGGTCCCAGTCCTGCCTCATTCTCTGTAATTATTTGATTTTTGGCATTATCACGTGTGACTGGGATATCTTTATCTTCCATTCCTTCACTGCTTGTGTCAGTACCTGCGCAAGGTGACTCTCGTAGAGGGGGCGTGTCTTCTCATCTCCCAGTCTGCTGTGATGAAGTGAGCGCTTATAGTTCCCCTGGACGTCCACCCGTCTGTCATGAGCGCAACAGATGATGCTCGGGATAGTTCATCCACAACGTTTTTCTTCTCCTGCTCATAAAGATCTGGCACAATCTTATTGCTGAAGTGGGTGCGCGACGGGATGTCGTAACGTGGTTCAAGCACGTTATCAGCATGTGTTTAAAACTCTCGTTTTGCACAACCGAATCTGCACTTATAAACACACCGATTCAATGGCGCTGGGCGTTCAAGCTCCTCCGTTATTGCGCTCGCCATGACCACGCTGTGTGTGGACTGAACGTGCCAACAACTTTTTTTTTTTGTTTCATATATCAAACCGCGGATCAAACCTCCCCTCCCCGCCCCCCCCACCCCCCCACCCCCCCCACACACACACATAGACCGCGCCTCTTTTCTTCTCTCCGGCTTGTGACAGAGGAAGATTCAGAAGAAAGACACCGCAGCGCTTCTGTTTCTAGCCGATACTACATCAAAAGTAACGTAAAATAACGCAGTACGCATCATGTAGTAACGGTAACTAAATTACTGAATTAAAAAAAATAACGCGTTAGATTACTAGTTACCGCCGAAACTAACGGCGTTACACTAACGCGTTACTTTGTAACGCGTTACAACCCAACACTGCACGTGATAATGCCAAAAATCAAATAATTACAGTGAATGAGGCAGGGCTGGGACCACAGATAGGTGCTTTGCACATGTAGTGAATTTGGCATCACAGAAGGGAATCTCAGTCAATAGGATGGAGCGCCTCCTTGGGAGGATCAGGAAGGAGGTTTCCTACGTCCACCCAAGCACAACAGCTGCTCATGTGCTTAAGACAAAGCAAGAAATGCTAAAGCTGCCTACTCATAAGCTCATACATGATGTCCCAACGAGGTGGAACTCCACTTATGATATGTTGGAGCAGCAGGCAGCTACAATATATACTCTGTATTGACCCACAACACCCTGAAGACAAATGTCACCCTGTCTGATGATGATGTGAGAGTGGCAGATGAGGTCCTCCAGGTGCTTAAACCCCTCAAAAGTGTTACATCTCTACTGAGCACTGAAACTTCACCATCTGTGTCAATGATCCTGCCACTGAAAACAAAGATTCTACAATCTATGGCTCCAAGTGTGGAAGACAGCAGCATCACTCCAGATGTCAGCCTTTATTTCACTACCTATGTTTCAAGGAAGATGATGTGCCTTCTTATGTTGCACTTTAACTTGTTTTTTATTAATGGTCATTGGTCCAAGTTTAAAGAAAGGAGAAATGCCTTTTTATGTTGCACTGTTTTTCATTAATTATGTTAAAAGGAAAATAAAAATGCATGTCAAGTTGATCAACAGATTGTATTATTCTCCAGTGCAATAACAGTACTGAAATGAAGGCTAAAAGGGCATTAATGGGAGCTTTAAAAAAAGAAAAAAGAAAAAAAGAAGTAACTAAATAGTTACTTTTCACAGTAACACATTACTTTTTGGTGTAAGTAACTGAGTTAGTAACTGAGTTACTTTTGAAATAAAGTAACTAGTAACTGTAACTAGTTACTGGTTTTCAGTAACTAACCCAACACTGTGTGTGTGTGTGTGTGTGTGTGTGTGTGTGTGTGTGTGTGTGTGTGTGTGTGTGTGTGTGTGTGTGTGTGTGTGTGTGTGTGTGTGTGTGTGAGTGTGTGTGTGTGTGTGTATACAATAATGTGTATACTGTGTATATATATATATATGTGTGTGTGTATATATATATATATATGTGTGTGTGTGTGTGTGTGTGTGTATGTGTGTATATACACATATATATATGTGTGTGTGTATATGTATATATATATATATATATAAAATATTCTCTTTATTTATAATGTATATTTTCTGCTGGATCCACTCTTTTCTTTGCTGCAGCTGTTACATATACTGTAATATTGTACATGGTAATTTGTTATATATTGTATATATTATATACAAATATAATATAATATCAGTATATATTATATACTGTATATATAATATGTAAATATTACATATGTTATTTTATATTGCTACTACGGTACATTTTTAGTCATTACATTTTTTTCAATTTTACATCATTACATCCCTAGTTTTATGCACGATCAACTAAAGTTATTTATAAAATATTTTGTGAAACGGATGAATGAACAAACCTTTTTCCTTATTAGGAAAATTGCTTCAGTTATCTTATTCATCTGGACACTGGCCGAGAGTTGGCGGGCGGCCGAGGGTGGAGTCGGCTCTCTTGGTTGCTTTGTTGGGTCTGCTCCTGTCTAGTGTATACGTTTATTTTTGTTGTTGTTGTTGTTTTACTTTTGTGGCTGTGTGTAGAAGTGGCTGGTTGGATCAGCTCTGCTCTTTTAAGGTATTTAATGTCTTTTGTGGTCTTTGATGTTTCCCTCTTACACACATGTTTATGTGTGCTATGGCTATGAAGTTTTTTTTCTTCCTTGGTCTCAGTCTGGACCTCATCGCCACGGGCCCAGGCTTAGACTGAATATTTGTTTTTCTCCCCAGCGTTTACCTGTTTCTCATCTTTTTTGTAAAGTTGGCAGACCCGTCAGCGATCCTGTTCTGTCTCCCTGTAATGTTTGTCTGATCTTGAATGAGATTGTGCTAGAAATCTTCATTTCCCCTCAGGGATTATTAAAGTATTTCTGATTCTGATTCTGATAATTTGGTCTTGGTCAGACTTTTTGGAGCAGATTACCAACAAACCCTGCGTGTGTAAGGTAAAACCATAGCAGTATTGGTATCGGCAACACTGGCCCTGACCTTTCTCGGTATCGGATCGGTGCCAGATTGTGCGGTATCGCCCCACCCCTGTTTGCGGAGGTTAAGTTGACCCGGTTGGGCCCAGTCTGTGTGTGCTCCAGTGCTCAAATCCCTGAGCGAAATCAAACAATAACACATATTTAACATTTCATTCAGTGCTGTGTTGCTTTTGTGCGGCGAGGCAGGATGGAAACGATGAAAAACATGCGAATTAGGAAGGAAACCAAAGCTGTACAAAGTATTTACACCAATAATTCATGCATCTCTCAGACACTAAGTGACATTTCGAAGTGCTTGGCGTGCAAAGGCGGATTTCAAGTGGCCATGACTTTATCCTCATTCTTCTCTTCCCCGTCTGCACTTTGTTTTTTATACAACATTGGATTTTCCTGTCCTGTTATTGTCCTCAAGAGTGTCCTGACCAGGTGTGTCACAGGTGTGGCTTTGGGGGGACGGTCGCTCGTCTCTCGTCTCCGCTTGGGAAGTGCAGTTGAGAGCCATCTCTTGTGGTTTCTCCTTCGCCTTCTCCGGCTCCTTCATCCTAAAACGGCAAAAAAGACGAGTCAGACTAAATGACAGTCAGAATCTAAAAAGACCTCGAAGAAATATGTCAAATAAAATCAAATAAAAAGGAAAAAAAACAATGCTGTAAAACATAAAAATTAAGAAAATACCATTTAAAAAAAAATACTCCAATAATAAAAATTTTAAAAATATTTTAGGACTAAAAAGAAATAGTATCTTTTTCACTGATTCCTGCTTCTGCAAACATCCATGTCAGTGTACTGCACATGTTTGACCAGCAGAGGTCGCTGTTTATCAAACATTACAAAGGCAGCTTTCACTGGCGCTCTTTCACCACGTGGTGTTTTGACACGTGACACACTAGATACATGGGTGCTTTTTATTGGGGGCCACTTTGTAATGATGGTTGCCCTCAGAGGGCCAACATCGAATATACATGTGTAACATCCTTGTTACATCTGTTGCGTATAAGCTACTGGTAATATTATATTTTTACTAACAGAGTGAGAGAACTTACTTTGAAATCGTAAGTCAGGGTGATAAAAAAAAAAAAAAAAAAGATTAAAATGTGTGGTGTAGAACTACAAACTAGCCCACATAAAGTAAAAAAAAAAATGTGTATATCAAAATTTAAAGAACAAATGCATTTAGCAAGAAAGAGCTTGCTTATTTCCATACAAGACGCGGCGGGCCACATCAAATAAATTGGCGGACCAGATAAAATGATGTGGTGGGCGACGATAAATGACGTGTGGTCCACATAAAATAAATCCGACATATAATGATGGGGCGAGCCACACAAGATAATGTGGCGGGCCAGATAAAAATGATGTGCTGGGCGATGTTAAATGGTGTGGCGGGCTGCTTTAAATAACAAAAAATGGCATGGCGGGCCATGTAAAACAATGTGACAGACAATATAAAAAGATGTCAAAGGCCACTATAAATTTTATGGTGGGCCAGATAAAATTATGTGGTGGGTGACGTTAAATGATGTGGCGGACCACATAAAATATCATGAAGGAACACAAAAAAATGACGTGGCGTGCCACATAAAATGATATGGCGGGCCACTTAAAATGAAGCGGTGCAGCGACGTTAAATGAGGTGGCGGGCCACGTGAAATATCTTGAAGGAACACATAAAACGGCGTGGCGAGCCACATAAAAATATTAATGTGAAGGACTACATAAAATTATGTGGCGGGTTACAATCAATGATATGGTGGGCCACATGAAATAATGTGGCTGGCCATATAAAATGATGTGTTGGGCGATGTAAATGATGTGTGGTCCACATAAAAGAAATCCAACATAAAATGATGGGGCGAGCCACACAAGATAATGTGGCGGGCCAGTTTAAAATGAAGTGGTGGGCGATGTTAAATGGTGTGGTGGGCTGATTTAAATAACATGGAGGAGCACATAAAATGGCATGGCGGGCCACAAAAATGACGTGGCGGGCCACATAAAATGTGACAAGACAATATATAAAGATGTCAAAGGCCACAATAAATTACATGGTGGGACAAATAAAATAATGTCAAGGCGGGCCCCCAGGCCTTGAGTTTGTCACCTGTGCACACAATATTGTTTATGGATTAGTGATTAGTGAAGTCAGGAAAACTATTAAAGAAATAATATTAATATTCATTATTAATACTTGTCCATAAATGCATATTAAGCTTATTTATCATAAAGAAGACACAAATGACCTTATATGGTTGCTATAAAAACACATTTCAACAAATCTTCACTTTGTCGGCAGGTTGTATATGTGAGAGATCTGCTCACTACAACACTGGAAGTGAAACAGGAGTTCAGAACATTCACTGGTCTTGAATCTTCTCCCTTTTAAATCAAATAAATATATAGAGATGCCCAATAGAGATGAGTGGCTAAGTTGTGTGGTGATTTGTGGGCAAGCTTTGTTATTGTGTTAGCTCGAGCTACCCAAGTTATTTTGGTGGTGTTGGTGTTTTCGAGAGGTGGATGAGAGAAGTAGATGTTAATTGGTGGTTAAATGAAAGGGACGCGAACGTCCGAGAGATCTGGAGAAAGGTTTGGAAGTCAAAGATCGGGGTTTGGACTGGTTGAGGTAACCTTTGCATCGGTGCTGCCGTAAGGACGTCCCAGCTAGACGTGGAGCTACAAGATCACAAGACACAATCACAGCAAGCACAGTTTGAAAAAACAAACAAACGTTTGATCAAAGAACAAAACATCATCATGTTTGATTAGAGGGGGGGGATACAGGAGAGGCGGGGAGATCGATCCAAATATCAAGTATTGATACGAGTGGTATCAATAATGCATGAGATCCACACTCCAGTTTGTTTTCGACAAGTATCTGTATTTTGTTGTCGTCCACACAATGCAGGCACATTGTTGATATTGGTGTGTTCAGTGGCAACCTGGATGGTAACATATACAGTCGTGGTCAAAAGTTGACATACACTTGTAAAGAACATAATGTCATGGCTGTCTTGAGTTTCCAATCATTTCTACAACTCTTTATTTTTTTGTGATAGAGTGATTGGAGCACATACTTGTTGGTCACAAAAAACATTCATGAAGTTTGCTTCTTTTATGAATTTATTATGGGTCTACTGAAAATGTGAGCAAATCTGCTGGGTCAAAAGTATACATACAGCAATGTTAATATTTGCTTACATGTCCCATGGCAAGTTTCACTGCAATAAGGCGCTTTTGGTAGCCATCCACAAGCTTCTGCTTGAATTTTTGACCACTCCTCTTGACAAAATTGGTGCAGTTCGGCTAAATGTGTTGGTTTTTTTGACATTGACTTGTTTCTTCAGCATTGTCCACACGTTTAAGTCAGGACTTTGGGAAGGCCATTCTAAAACCTTAATCCTAGCCTGATTTAGCCATTCCTTTACCACTTTTGACGTGTGTTTGGGGTCATTGTCCTGTTGGAACACCCAACTGCGCCCAAGACCCAACCTCCGGGCTGATGATTTTAGGTTGTCCTGAAGAATTTGGAGGCAATCCTCCTTTTTCATTGGATCGGATCGGGACACCATCAGTAAAATGTATCATCTGTATTGGCCCTGTATCTACTTGGTATTGGATCGATACCATATTTTCAGTATCGCCCGCCCCTGCTTTCATGACAGTCGTTCCCAAAGCAAGTATGTCGCTGCCAGTGGAGCCAATCGTGACATTTATTGATGCGTTTAGAGTTTCTGACAGCGGGCAAGCGGTGGGAGCACTGAGCACAACACAAATCAGTTTTTTACACACTTTGGATGACAATTTTTCCAAGCACCACAAGTTAGAAAGGAACCGCCTCTCATTCACAGTTGGTCATTAATGGAACGTGTTGGGCAAGAGTTGTGTTATTGCAGCCCAACGAAACGGATCCGATTATCCTCAGCGCTAATCTTAAGGCTCACTTTTGCTCTTGTTTGGTCCTACTAAATTCGACGGTCCTTGGACTCAGCATAGTTGTGTGGACTGTGATGCATCAGTTTGTTTACATTCGTGTTGTCCCGATACCAATGTTTTGGTACCGGTACCAAAATATATTTCGATACTTTTCAGTACTTTTTGATACTTTTCGAAATAAAGGGGACCACAAAAAATTGCATTATTGGCTTTATTTGAACAAAAAGTCTTACGGTACATTAAAGATATGTTTCTTATTGCAAGTTTGTCCTTAAATAAAATAGTGAACATACAAGACAACTTGTCTTTTAGTAGTAAGTAAGCAAACAAAGGCTCCTAATTTAGTCTGCTGACGTATGCAGTAACATATTGTGTCATTTATCTTTCTATTATTTTGTCAAAATGATTAAGGACAAGTGGTAGAAAATTAATTATTAATCTACTTGTTCATTTACTGTTAATATCTGCTTACTTTCTCTATTAACATGTTCTTTCTACACTTCTGTTAAAATGTATAATCACTTATTCTTCTGTTGTTTGATACTTTACATTAGTTTTGGATGATATCACAAATTTGGGTATCAATCCGATACCAAGTAGTTACAGGATCATACATTGGTCATATTCAAAGTCCTCATGTGTCCAGGGACATATTTCCTGACTTTATAAATCTTAAAAAAAACGAAAGAAGATTTTGTGATGCCAAAAAATATTGATGTAATCATAGTAGTATCGACTAGATACGCTCCTGTACTTGGTATCATTACAGTGGATGTCAGGTGTAGATCCACCAATGGCGTTTGTTTACATTGTAATGCCGGTGAGCTACGGTGTGTAGTGAAGCATGTTTAGCTATTCCTCGTCCTGCACGGATGATGCTTGTAAAAAACTCACTTTATTTGTCGCCATGGAGACGAGGATTAGTGATCTAGAAGTAGCTAAAACACTGCAGACTGTGGATGGACTTTAGCTGCTAGCTAGCTAGCCATGTCTTAAAGCACCTCTTCCTGGGGGCGTTTCAGTGTTATAACTTCACTTTTATCGTTCGTTTTTAAGCCAAAATGCGTCCGTTCTCCCTTTTCTGTCTACACACTGTGTCTGCTTGTAAGTACTCTGTGATTGTGCGCTGCCGAACATGCTCCTCTGCTCGTAAACCAGTTTTTAGAGGCAGTATAGTATCGAATATGATTCATTAGTATCGCGCTACTATACTAATACCGGTATACCAAACAACCCTAGTTTACATGTATAACTTTCCCGGACAATGCCACAGAAAGACGTGTTTTATGCCACTCCTTTTTCTCATTTTGTTCACCAAACGTTTTATGCTGTGCGTGAATGCACAAAGGTACGCTTTGTTGATGTTTTTGACTTGTTGGAGTGCTAATCAGGCATATTTGGTCACTGCGTGACTGCAAGATAATCAATGCTAACATGCTATTTAGGCTAGCTGTATGTACATATTGCATCATTATGTTTGTAGGTATTTTTGAGCTCATCTAATATCCTTTACTTATGTCCTCTGTGTGTTTACTTTATATTTGCATGTCTCATGACACATTATCTGTATGTAATATTGGCTGCATTTCTGATAGTTGTTTGTGTGCCATGTCGTTCCAGACCACAGCAAACGTTACCCAAAAGATGCCATTTCCTTTAACTTGGACACACACATCTATACCTTTGGCCATTCTAAGCCAGTAATTTCCAGGAGTTATCTCACCCTCTGAGAAGCATCCGTTTTACTAATATTTTCCAATGTTGTAAAAATGTGTAGTATAAATATTACATTTCGACGATTTGCGTCAGCCTGCGACACATAGTCATTTTGATAGTAGGCTAACATAGCTAATATAGACACTTACATCATGTGTTGCCTTCATTATAACACTTATGTAAGACTTTGAATTTTTTTGCGGCTCCAGACAGATTAGTTTTTTGTATTTTCGGTCCAATATGGCTCGTTCAACATTTTGGGTTGCCGACTCCTTGATCTGGGTCAGGGGTCGGCAACCCAAAACGTTGAAAGAGCCATATTGGACCAAAAATACAAAAAACTAATCCGTCTGGAGCCGCAAAAACATGAAAAGCCGTATATAAGTCTTATATTGAAGGCAACACATGACATAAGTGTCTATATTCGCTATATTAGCCTACTATCAAAATGACTATGTGTCGCAGGCTGACGCAAATCTTCGTTGACAGAAATGTTGAAATTTAATATTAATTCTACACATTTTTGCAACATTAGAAACCATTAGTAAATCAGAGGCTACTCAGAAGGTGAGATAACTC
>NC_084568.2:14287500-14317500 GCF_033978685.3 Nerophis lumbriciformis
GAGTTTGTAACACGAAGTTCGAATGATTTTGTGTGGGTGTGTGTGTGTGTTCTTGTATTTCTACGCTTCTTAAGACATCAAGAAGGAAAAGTACCTTCCATATGAGGAGGTGTGAACAAGTTAGGACATAAATCATGGTCCCAATACGGAAAACCATTGCATCTAATAGAGAATGTCTCATTTGCACCCCTGGTGGTGAAATCTATCAAAATTAGGGTGGTTTTAAAAAGGAGGGATTTTTCAGATTGACTGTCTGTTTTAAAAGTGTTCCCCCCCTCTGGTCAACATATGAAATAACAAGTGTGTGTAAAAATTTGAAGTGTTCTCCCTCTGGCCAACACATGTAAAAACAAGTGTGTGTATGAAATTTAAATGTGTCCCCTTTGGCCCAAATTAATTTTTTTTTAAATGAATAAATATGTATATAGAGACATACTGTAATAACTTGAAGCAAATCATGAAGATTAAAAACCAATTACAAACAAAACGCAAATAAATAAAAAAAATTCACTAAAAGCAGACTTTTTCTCACAATGTGTCGACTTCTTTCTTATAAAATTGGGAACAATTTCACATATTCTTTCTGTTGCTGTAATATTGCAATATTTCTCGTAAAGTTATTACTTTTTTATGTAAAATTAGTACTTTTTAATGCGAAATGGTGACATTGGTCATATACAATTATTTTTTGTTGCTCTTGTAAAATAGTGACATTTTATGAGCAAAATTATAATTTTGCCAAGTAAAATTCTGACTTATTATAATATTGCCAACATTTGTAAGATTTCTTCTACAATTGTGACTTTTGGCAAGTAAAATTACGACTCCTTTCATAAAATTGCCAATATTCTAAGCTTTTCTTATAAAAAAGTTTACTGTTACTGTTATTGAGTAAAATTCCAACTTTTATCATAATATTGCACACATGTTCAGTTTTTCTTGTAAAAGTTTGACTTGCGTTGAGTAAAATTACGACTTTTATTAGAATACTGACAAAATTCTAAGTTCTTCTCGTGAAATTTTGACCTTTTTCTTGCGAAATTCCAATTCATTTTTCACAACAAACTTTTTTATATTTGCATAGTATGTATATATTATTAATGTTGTAAATACAAATCTTTATATATCTAGAAAGGGTGGTCCTAAAGACGTAGGCATTTTTCTCAAGAAAGTAACAAATACAAGATGTGTGTGTGTGTGTGTGTGTGTGTGTGTGTGTGTGTGTGTGTGTGTGTGTGTGTGTGTGTGTGTGTGTGTGTGTGTGTGTGTGTGTGTGTGTGTGTGTGCGTGTGTGTCTCATTCTCATTTTTAATTGCAACATTTAAAAATAAGCTGATAACTGCTGTCCAGTTATTAAATCTTGTTTCATTATCACATTTCTGAGTGTCATTTGCAAGTGCAGGAGGAAGACATTAGATGGCAGTAGTGTAACGTTTACGGTGTGTTGGCTAGTAAGTTCAGTCTTTGCTGAATCTGGTCTTTTGTTGCGCCCCAAAAAGTGTTCATACTGTAAGTATTGTACTCTTTACGCACCAGCTGTTTGGTTGTAGCGTGCATTTTAGTCGTAGTTTTCATTAACAAATTTGCGGGTGTCAAAATCGCCATGTAAAATCGCTAATGCTAATCAGTAGCATGTCAATAGCAAAGCCAATGTATAGTAGCATCAAGCTAGCGCACTTTCGGAAAAGTAGAGCCTTACTTTACTTGCGTTGTAGCGATTTTTGAAAATTGCGACGTTACCTCGAGGCAGTTTGGCTGAGTTCGCTCTCAGTGCTGCTGGAGTGATCGCCAAAGAGCAACCGGGCGTAACGTCACGCGCAAGCCAGATAATGCAAATTAATTTGCGTTAATCCGTGTAGCACCAGCGGTATTCGGTCATTGCCAAAAAACAACCGGATTCAGTACCCATCCTTAAGTAGTCCACAAAGGTAGTCGGACGTTTTTGTGGGAATTTCAACCTCACACCAATGTTCTGTTTTCTGTGTAATGTTCAAATTGCCAGTCACTCAATAAAAAATAAGTTTTTGGACACCCCCCTGGATGAACAACTGAATATTGGCGAGCAACACTGGGTGACAGTACATGAACGTGACCTTTTATATCTTTCTAGTGTTAAGAGCTTTTTTTTTTTTTAAACACATCGTTCATTAAGTGTCCATGAAATCATATCCCTTACCTGCAGTGAAGGAAGCGAAGACGGCCCTGTGGTTGAGCGGCTGGGTGGCGCGGTAGTTGTCCTGCAGCAGCATCCTGTCTGCATCCTCAGCTTCACTGGAGTACAGGATGGTTTCCATCTTCAGCAGCTGTGTAGAAGATAGATGCAGGGCAGAGGAATGAAACCTCCTGCTGTTGTCCAACAGTTTAAGAACATTTGTCAACGAGCTATTGCAAGGAATTTAGAGATTTCACCATCTACGGTCCGTAATATCATCAAAAGGTTCAGAGAATCTGGAGAAATCACTGCACGTAAGCGATGATATTACGGACCTTCCATCCCTCAGGCGGTACTGCATCAAAAAGCAACATCAGTGTGTAAAGGATATCACCACATGGAACACTTCAGAAAGCCACTTTCAGTAACTACAGTTGGTCGCTACATCTGTAAGTGCAAGTTAAAACTCTACTATGCAAAGCGGAAGCCATTTATCAACAACACCCAGAAACGCCGCCGGCTTTGCTGGGCCCGAGTTCATCTAAGATGGACTGATGCAAAGTGGAAAAGTGTTCTGTGGTCTGACGAGTCCACATTTCAAATTGTTTTTGGAAACTGTGGACGTCATGTCCTCCGGAACAAAGAGGAAAAGAACCATCCAGACTGTTCTACATCTGTGAAGGCACCATTAATGCTGAAAGGTACATACAGGTTTGGAAGCAACATATGTTGTCATCCAAGCAACGTTATTGTGGACGCCCCTGCTTATTTCAGCAAGACAATGCCAAGCCATGTGTTACAACAGGGTGGCTTTATAGTAAAAGAGTGCGGGTACTAGACTGGCCTGCCTGTAGTCCAGACCTGTCTCCCTTTGAAAATGTGTGGCGTATTATGAAGCCTAAAATACCACAACGGAGACCCCGGACTGTTGAACAACTAAAGCTGTACATCAAGCAAGAATGGGAAAGAATTCCACCTGAAAAGCTTCAAAAATTGGTCTTATTGCAGTGAAACTTGCCAAGGGACATGTAAGCAAATATTAACATTGCTGTATGTATACTTTTGACCCAGCAGATTTGCTCACATTTTCAGTAGACCCATAATAAATTCATAAAAGAACCAAACTTCATGAATGTTTTTTGTGACCAACAAGTATGTGCTCCAATCACTCTATCACAAAAAAATAAGAGTTGTAGAAATGATTGGAAACTCAAGACAGCCATGACATTATGTTCTTTACAAGTGTATGTCAACTTTTGACCATGACTGTATTTCTGAGCAAGGGAGAACAGGACGTGCCAAATCTGTTTGAGGCGGGAAACACACTGGATGTGTAGAAAACTCCGGAGTGAGTTTGTTCCCAATGAAAAGTACCCACTATTGTGCCTATTAGAGGTTCCACAGACTGTAACGGAAGCATGTGGTCATGGGGGTCATTGTGTCAGCCTCACCTGAGCTTTGGAGATCTGAACCCTCTCGTGGAACAGCGTCCAGATCACGCTCTGGAAGCAGGGCGGCGTGGTCAGGGAGCCGTTATAGCGATAGTAGCGGTCCAGATCCTTGGGGAGTAGTGACTGCACGTCGAACGCCGGTATGAAGACTTTCTGGTCTGCCAGTGGAAAAACAGAAAACGGAACTCTCGTCGTCCAAACACCCTCTCAGGCGAATAGTTCAGAATAATTGCCAGAAACCTAAACGATGGACTGCCTGAAGCACGTACTCGCGTGTCTGATGCGGCTCAGGTAGTTGATGATGTTGTTAAACGCCGGGTTGGTCTCTTCGCCCGTCTGAAAACACCCAAAACCGGACCATTACTTGAACGACACATAATCCGTACGCTTGTGTAAGGCGTGAGTCTTTGGACTTTTACCACGATGAGGATTCCCAGGACAGCGAGGCCGTCCTTCTGCGTCATGGCGGCGGACATGTTGGGGTAGAGTTCAGAATTGTAGTGCACCACATGCAGCTGCAGAGAGGGACTATTAGTGTCATGATCCGTGGTCCCGATCATGTTTTTGTTACGTTTTATTACAAACCCCGTTTCCATATGAGTTGGGAAATTGTGTTAGATGTAAATATAAACAGAATACAATGATTTGCAAATCCTTTTCAACCCATATTCAATTGAATGCACTACAAAGACAACATATTTAATGTTCAAACTAATAAACTTTTTTTTTTTTTTTTTGCAAATAATTATTAACTTAGAATTTCATAGCTGCAACACGTGCCAAAGTAGTTGGGAAAGGGCATGTTCACCACTGTGTTACATCACCTTTCCTTTTAACAACACTCAGTAAACATTTGGGAACTGAGGAGACACATTTTTTAAGCTTCTCAGGTGGAATTCTTTCCCATTCTTGCTTGATGTACAGCTTAAGTTGTTTAACAGTCCGGGGGTCTCCGTTGTGCTATTTTAGGCTTCATAATGCGCCACACATTTTCAATGGGAGACAGGTCTGGACTACAGGCAGGCCAGTCTAGTACCCGCACTCTTTTACTATGAAGCCACGTTGATGTAACACGTGGCTTGGCATTGTCTTGCTGAAATAAGCAGGGGCGTCCATGGTAACGTTGCTTGGATGGCAACATATGTTGCTCCAAAACCTGTATGTACCTTTCAGCATTAATGGCGCCTTCACAGATGTGTAAGTTACCCATGTCTTGGGCACTAATACACCCCCATACCATCACAGATGCTGGCTTTTCAACTTTGCGCCTATAACAATCCGGATGGTTCTTTTCCTCTTTGGTCCGGAGGACACGACGTCCACAGTTTCCAAAAGCAATTTGAAATGTGGACTCGTCAGACCACAGAACACTTTTCCACTTTGTATCAGTCCATCTTAGATGAGCTCAGGCCCAGCGAAGCCGACGACGTTTCTGGGTGTTGTTGATAAACGGTTTTCGCCTTGCATAGGAGAGTTTTAACTTGCACTTACAGATGTAGCGACCAACTGTAGTTACTGACAGTGGGTTTCTGAAGGGTTCCTGAGCCCATGTGGTGATATCCTTTACACACTGATGTCGCTTGTTGATGCAGTACAGCCTGAGGGATCGAAGGTCATGGGCTTAGCTGCTTACGTGCAGTGATTTCTCCAGATTCTCTGAACCCTTTGATGATATTACGGACCGTAGATGGTGAAATCCCTAAATTCCTTGCAATAGCTGGTTGAGACAGGTTTTTTCTTAAACTGTTCAACAATTTGCTCACACATTTGTTGACAAAGTGGTGACCCTCGCCCCATCCTCGTTTGTGAATGACTGAGCATTTCATGGAATCTACTTTTATACCCAATCATGGCACCCACCTGTTCCCAATTTGCCTGTTCACCTGTGGGATGTTCCAAATAAGTGTTTGATGAGCATTCCTCAACTTTATCAGTATTTATTGCCACCTTTCCCAACTTCTTTGTAACGTGTTGCTGGCATCAAATTCTAAAGTTAATGATTATTTGCAAAAAAAAAAAGAAAAGAAAAGTTTATCAGTTTGAACATCAAATATGTTGTCTTTGTAGCATATTCAACTGAATATGGGTTGCAAATGATTTGCAAATCATTGTATTCCGTTTATATTTACATCTAACACAATTTCCCAACTCTTATGGAAACGGGGTTTGTAGTTTTGGACTCCTTTTAGTTCCTGTTTGTGACACCTCTGAGTTTGTTTTGGTTGCCACGGTTGCTCATTGTGTTCACCTGTCTCTGATTAGTGTTCGCCCGCTCACCTGCTACCCAAACACTAATCAGAGGCATTATGTAAGCCTGCTTTTGCCAGTCAGTCGGCCTGGCGTCATTGTTTGCTTCGTGCAACCTACGAGTAAGTCTTTGTTTGTTTCATGCCAGTTTCGTGAGTGTTCCATGTCCATAGTTCTACGTTTCCTGCGCGTACTTTTTGCCTTAGCTTCAAGTGCGATCGGCACGTGTTTTCCTTCGACTAGTTTTCTGTTTTTGGTGCTGTTTTGACTTTAAACATAAACCATGCTCCTACCTGCAAGTCCTGTCCTGAGTGATCCGTTTGCATCCCGGGGGAACAAACCTGGCAGCAAGCTGCAACCCCCCTCATGACGATTAGTTAGTCCGTATGCTCGTGCTCTCGACAGCACAGGGTCTGAAATAGGTTTCCTCGTGATTTGATTTGCAGTATTTTCCACGCCTCGTTAATATGCTCGGATTGTCTCGACCACACCTGAGACCACCACAGAGGACATGGTTGTTGGTGTGCCAGTGACAGATGGATGAGTATTCTGTCCTTCCTCTTCCCCGACACATTCTCTGGCTACCATTTATATTTCCCCTATTCCTACTAGTGTCGTCCCGATACCAATATTTTGGTACCAGTACTTTTCTAAATAAAGGGGACCACAACAAATGTCATTATTGGCTTTAATTTAACAAAAACATCTTAGGGTACATTAAACATATGTTTATTATTGCAAGTTTGTCCTTAAATAAAATAGTGAACATACAAGACAACTTGTCTTTTAGTAGTAAGTAAACAAACAAAGGCTCCTAATTTAGCTGCTGATATACGCAGTAACATATTGTATCATTTATCATTCTATTATTTTGTCAACATTATTAAGGACAAGTGGTAGAAAATGAATTATTAATCTACTCGTTCATTTACTGTTAATATCTGCTTACTTTCTCTTTTAACATGTTCTATCTACACTTCTGTTAAAATGTAATAATCACTTATTCTTCTATTGTTTGATACTTTATAATAGTTTTGGATGATACCACAAATTTGGGTATCACTCCGATACCAAGTAGTTACAGGATCATACATTGGTCATATTCAAAGTCCTCATGTGTCCAGGGACATATTTCCCGAGTTTATAAACATAATATAATTTCTTTTTAAAACGAAAGATTTTGTGACGCTAAAAAATATCGATGTACTGTACTTGGAATCACTACAGTGGATGTTAGGTGTAGATCCACCAATGGCGTTTGTTTATATTGTAGCGTCCCGGAAGAGTTGGTGCTGCAGGGGATTCTGGGAATTTGTTCTGTAGTGTTTATGTTGTGTTGCGGTGCAAATATTCTCCCAAAATGTGTTTGTCATTGTTGTTTAGTGTGTTTTCACTATATGGCACATGTTTATGACAGTGTTGGCGTTGTTCATACGGCCACCCTTAGTGTGACATGTATGGCTGTTGACTAAGCATGGACTTCATTCACTTTTATGTAGTGTGTTCAGAGAGAAGTTGGTCGTCTTAATGGTTGATAATTGGCCATAGAGTAATCTTGTCTTGACTTTGTCATCTTCAGACCATTTTAACACGTCAAAAGTCATGACTCTGTTGTGTAGTGAAGCATACCTGGCTATCACTCCTACGACGGGGATGATTATTGAAATAAATGTACTTGACTTGTTTCCATGGAAACAAGGAATAATGATTTAGAAGGTGTTACAACACTGCAGACTGTGAAGAGTCATTAGCCGCTAGATAGGTAACCGTATCTTAAAGCGTGATGACACCAATGGGTGGGGGACCAGTACTTTTTAGAGGCGGTATAGTATCGAATACGATTCATTAGTATACCGTACAACCCTAGTTCCTGCATTGTATTTGTGGACTTTGCATTCATCTGACCCAAACCTTTAGCCTAAGCGAGACCTTAGATCGGGATTGGCAACCCGCAACTTTAGAGCCGCATGCAGCTGTTTGGCGCCGCCCTAGTGGCTCCGTGGAGCTTTTTTAAAAATATAATAAAATGAAAAATAATGTAATTGTTTTAATATGGATAATGTAGGACAGGGGTGTCAAACTCATTTTAGCTCAGGGGCCGCATGGAGGAAAAATCTGTGCACACGCGGGCCGGACTATTAAAATCATGGCATTAAAACAAAAAAATAAGGACAACGTCAGATTGTTTTCTTTGTCTTACTTTACTTTACCTAATTTCGGTGGTCCTTGAATTCACCGTAGTTTGTTTACATGTGCAACTTTCTCCGACGCTGCCACAGAAAGGCGTGTTTATTTCCACTCCTTTGTCTCATTTTGTCCACCAAACGTTTTATACTGTGCGTCAGTGCACAAAGATGAGCTTTGTTGATTTTGTTGACTTGTTGAAGTGCATTTTGGAAGAGTGGAGCCTTACTTTACGTTCAAGCTTTTTGTATTTGCTTTGTTGGTGTTAAATTGCAACATTACTTAGAGGGAGTTTGGCAATAAATTGTTTTATTGATTTTTGTTTTTGTAGGTTAACATGTTTTATTTATTGAGCTTCTGAAATGATTTTGCTGCTAAATTTGAATGTATTATTGTTTATTGAGTTTTTTTAATTACAGTTTTTAGTATCCAATGGCTTAAATCTGTCAAAACATTTTTATAGTTTAGATTAAGATTGAATTTTTATTTCATGCAAAACTTTTCTGTTACAGACTAAAAAACAATGTTACTAAAGTTTTTGTTGTTGTAAGTTATCTAGATTCTTTTATTTTTGTTTTCTTTTTTGTATATAAGAACACAATGTTATGCAGAGGTGTACGTATAACAGTATTATAGACAAATTATACTATTTATAGTTGTGGCGTGAGACGGCGGGGTGCAAAATGTTTTCTTCTTCCTAATGTCTTCCTGGTCAGTAAAAAAAAAAAAAAAGTAAAATAGTGAGCTTCAAAATAAAAAAATGGTAGTATAAACCTGGAGTCCACCACAGCAACTAACAAAATGCACCTATTTTTGTTTTTTAGATCGTTTAGCCACAGAAACATTTATTCATACAAGGACGAAAACTGTCAACGAACAAAAAAACAGTTAATTAATACTTCATTATTTATATTATATCAACCAGTAAATGTGCAACAATTTTGGTTATACCGACTAATTTATTTTCTGTTCCCCCCTAATAAGAAAATATTTTGCTCCCCCCCACTCTCCGACACGACTGTAAATAGTATAAATTGTCTATAAAGTTGTTATAAATACATCTCTGCACACCATTGCATCCTTATTAACATTAAAGAAAACAAATAAAAAATATAGACCAACTTACAACAAATAACTTTAACATTATTTTTTAGTCTGCAACGGAAAAAAATTAAAGTGGAAAAAAATAATAAATCTTTATTTAAACTATGAACTTTTTTTTAACGACTTGAACCACAGTATAGTGAAAAATTTAATTAAATAAACTCAATAAATAATACATTCAAATTGATCAGCAACATTAACTTAGAAGCACAATCTATAAAACAGTTCAAATGACAAAACAAACAATGAATAGAACAATTTGTGCAGTTTTTTAAATCAAAATGAGGAAGTCGGGTTTAATGGCTGGCTACAACGAGCACGTTTTGTAGTGCACACCTTTTCAAAGCGGGGTATGAAGCATTATACTGCATGATACTGATAAAGCATGCTCTCGGTCACAGGTGTCAAACTCAGCTCTGGCCCGCGACATCATTTTATCTGGCCTGCAAACACCTGCAAATATGTATCAATAAAGTACTTTATATTTTCTCACTAAATGTAATTGATTTTTTTCATTGTGACAGAAAAATATATGTACTGCTTGAAATTGCATACATTTTAAATTTGAATAGTATCCAATATTGCAACAAATATTACAGTATATTATCATACTTTCCAAACATGTTTTTGTCTGAATAAAAATACTTAACTTTACAGCAAGCTACCCAAAAAATTCATAAAAATGACAATACATTTTACGTTGTTCTTTACAGCATATTACTGTAAATTGAAAAGAACCCTACTGTTCTTTGCATTAAAATTCTGTTGACTGAGCTGCCAGTTTTAGACTGTAAAATCTACGGTTGTTGTTTTTAACTATTACTGTAAATGGAAAAGACGGTACATTTGTTTTTAACGGTAGGAAAAACTGGCAGTTAAGTTGCCAGGTAACACTTTAGTATGGGGAACATATTCGCCATTAATTAATTTCTTATTAAAGTAACAAAGACTTAATTTAGAGTTATTTGGACACTAGAGCAATATATAAGGGTTAGGGTTACTAATATAAGCAATAATTATTGAGGGAAGACTCTTAGTTAATGGCTTACTGGTTGTATAATAAGGCCATGCAGAATAAGGCATTAATCATACTTGCTAACCCTCCCGGATTTTCCGGGAGACTCCCGAAATTCAACGCCTCTCCCGAAAACCTCCCGGGACACAGTTTCTCCCGAAAATCTCCCGAAATTCAGGCGGACTCTGTCATGATCCGTGGTCGGATCATGTTTTGTTAAGTTATGTTTGGTTAGTTTTGGACTCCTTTTATTATTACTTGTGCACCTGTGAGTTTGTTTCGTCACCATGGTTACTTGATTTTCACCTGCCTTGCACGCGCACCTGTTGCTCATCAGAGACGCTATTTAAGCCCACCTTTGTTCATTACTCGTTCTGCTTTCTTTGTTTTTGCATCACGCGACTGCCACGTAAGTTCGTTCTTGATTCTAGACTCAGCTAAGTTCCCTAGTCTGTGCTAAGTGTTAGCCTTAGCTTCCAGTGCGTTCGGCACCTCTTCCTGTCGGTTTGTTTTCTGTTTTGTACCAGTTTTGTGTTATTTTTCTATTAAATCAAGTCGTCACCTGTAAGTCCTGTCCGGATTCGTCCTTTGCTTCCTGGGAGAACAAAACCCCGCATCACCATGCGCACCCCACGTGACAGACTCAGGTCCATGCTTTCCCACAATATAAACAGCGTACCTGCCCAATCACGTTATAACTGTAGAATGATGGAGGGCGAGTTCTTGGTTTCTTATGTGGGTTTATTGTTAGGCAGTTTCATTAACGTCATCCCAGCGCGGCAACAACACACAACAACAGCAGTCACGTTTTCGTCTACCGTAAAGCAGTTCGTCTGCCGTAAACAGCAATGTTGTGACACTCTTAAACAGGACAATACTGCCATCTAGTGCATTTGATGAAAGCACTTTTGTGCGTGCCACACAGCAATGCATCATCAAAGAGTGTGTTCAGCATGGTTAGAAAAATAGTGACAGAGAATAGAACAAGGATGGACAATTCAACCCTTAACTCAGTGTTTCTCAAAGTGTGGGGCGCGCCCCACTGGTGGGGAATAGAGACATGACAGGTGGGGCGCGAGGAACGGGAGGAAATTTAACTTTATTTTTTTTTTTTTTTTTTTAATATTCTTAGATTTTTTTTTTTAATTATACTTTCATTTTCTATACACACTGTAAATCACTTTGTAATTCTGTCTGTGAAATCTGCTATATAAATAAATGTAAATTACTTATATTTCCTGTAGGCTTTAAATTTCTAGGGAGGAGCGAACGTTTGACAGACATAGCAACAGTAACTAATGGGGGCGGGGCTAAGCGGAACAAACTTGACGAGACAAGCGCAGCAAAATTAAAAGCTGTCCCACTGTCAAACGACGCAGTGGCGAGACGTATATGCGACAATGCAAGTGATCTTGAGGAACAACTCGTAGACAAATTAAAAGAAAGTCGTTTTGCTTTACAAGTGGACGAAGCTACTGACAGCAATAAAGACTGCTTGTTCATCGCATACGTCCGCTTTGTGAATGGCGAGTCGCTGTGCGAGGATTTGCTGTTTTGCAAATACATAAAAAATAGAGCCACTGCTGATGAGCTGTTCAAGATAATGGACAGTTTCCTCAAAGAACACGACCTTAAATGGGAAAACGGTGTGGGCTTTTGCTCTGATGGCGCACAGACCATGGCAGGGTCAAGAAACAAGCTGCAGGCTCTAATAAAGAGGGTTGCGCCAAATGCGCATTGGACACACTGTGTCATTCACCGGGAAGCACTCGCGTCAAGGCAGCTCAGCCCCGAACTCAATGAGGTTTTAACATGTTGTGAGCGCGGTAAATTTGATCAAAACACGACCACTGAAAGCGCGACTGTTCTCTGCACTGTGTGACGAAATGGGAGCTGATCACACAGCCGTGCTGTTTCACAGTGAAGAAAAGTGGCTCTCCTGGGGCAAAGTGCTGTCACTTGCCCTGTCTTGCCAAATGCATAGCTCCTCTTTTTTTTGCAAAGATTGCAAAGTGGCACTTTTATTTTATTTATTATTGAACTTGGTGCAAGTTATTTTATTTATTATTGAACTTGATGCAAGTTATAACACTTTTATTTGATTTATTATTGAACTTGATGCAAGTTATAACACTTTTATTTGATTTATTATTGAACTTGATGCAACTTATAACACTTTTCTTGATTTATTATTGAACTTGATGCAAGTTATAACACTTTTGTTTTATTTATTATTGAACTTGATGCAAGTTATTTTATTTATTATTGAACTTGATGCAAGCTATACCACAGCTGCACAGTTATTTTATTTATTATTGAACTTGATGTTATTTTATGTTATTGCGTTTGAATGTATACAACTTGATGTTACTTGATGTTCAATACATTTGAAAATGTTAAGCTTGGCATTAGCGTTCTGTTGGGGCGATGGGGGTAGGTGGGGCTTGAAAACTCCCCCTTGTCCAAAGTGGGGGATGACCAAAAAAGTTTGAGAACCACTGCCTTAACTCAACAATGAGTAGATGAGTGTTATGTGTGTGTATATGTGTAAATAAATGAACACTGAAATTCAAGTATTTATTTTATATATGTATGTATATATATATATATATATATATATATATATATATATATATATATATATATATATATATATATATATATATATATATATATAATAAAAGAAATATATATTTATAGCTAGAATTCACTGAAAGTCAAGTGTTTCTTGTATATATATATATATATATATATATATATATATATATATATATATATATGAAATACTTGACTTGGTGAATTCTAGCTGTAAATATACTCCTCCCCTCTTAACCACACCCCGCCCCCAACCACGCCCCCCCCCCCCCCCCCCGCCCCCCCACCTCCTGAAATCGGAGGTCTCAAGGTTGGCAAGTATGGCATTAATAACTACTTAATAATGACTAATTAAGACCCAATATGTTACTAATTTGCATGTTAATAAGCAACTAATTAATGGTGAATATGTGTTCCCCATACTAAAGTGTTACCGGTTGCCAGAATAAAAAAGGAACTTGTACTGTTTTTCCATTAACAATATAATGCTGTAAAAAAAAACTATTTAACAAAAATTCTGGCAACTGAGCTGCCAGATTTTTCCCATAAAAAAATAAAAGTGGTACTGTTTTTTATATTTACCGTGTAATGTTGTAAGAAAAAAAACAAAAAACACTATTTTACAGTAACATTTTGTAAATGTAAAGTTTGTACTGTAAAATCAACAGTCTACTTAAAACAATGTATATAATTAATACTGAAATCCAGAGGTGAATTCATACATTATTAATACATTAAGTGACCCTCTGATGGCAGCCATAACTGCCACGTGGCCCTCAATGAAAACCAGTTTGACATCCCTGCCAATTTGCTTATTTGAGGTCATATCTACAAAAATGTGCCAAATATTCAACCGATATTTGCTGAGATTTGAGTTTTTGCAACACCTACCTCCGCCTCAGCACTTTGGCCGTTGATGGTGTGTTCACTGCCGCCGTAATTTGGGCCGCCGCTGCCCCAGTGGAGGTGCATTTGTACGGCGGAGAAGAGCCAGGGCAGACCACCCAGGCTCATCCAGTCCGGCAGCTCAATCACAGCTGACAGTGAAAGCCGTGCAAGCAAAAACATTTCAAAGCCAACTCGAAAGCGTCAGCCATGTTGCTGAGGTGTGACCACGACCAGCTGGCGGGCGCGTGACGCTGCCCGGACACCTGGGAAAAGGGAAAAAAAACGAATGTTGCCTTGGTTACCTGTGTGTCCGTTGTTGTACAGGCTGAAGGGTCTGTTGCCGTGCTGGCTGTAGCCCAGCGGGGTCAGGGGGGACAAGCCGGGGTCGTATTTGGTCTGCGTGGTCACAATGTCCACTGGAGACTGGGAGCTGCCGCCGCACTCTGGGAAATGTTCCGACCACTGAGACTGACCCACCAGGCCTTAGGCGGGGAAAAGACACAGGTGTGAATCAAAGGCCCCGGGGTGGCGCAGTCGAGGCAAGTGTCCAGCTGGTTCAACAATAGCGACGGATTAATGACGCCTCAGTGAGAGTATGGCACACTCACTACCTGTATTGACACTGCACTGGTACTGTGTTGGGGATTCATGCGCCACCTGCTGGATTATACACAACACATGACCTGCAAATATAATAATTGCAAATATATATATATATATATATATATATATATATATATATTAATATAAGACATGCACCTGCGGATAGGTGACCCCCGAGAGGGACAAGACAAGCGGTAGAAAATGGATGGATATACAGTCGCGATCAAAAGCTTACATACACTTGTAAAGAACATAATGTCATGGCTGTCTTGAGTTTCCAATAATTTCTACAACTTATTTTTTTTGTGATAGAGTGATTGCAGCACATACTTGTTGGTCACAAAAAACATTCATGAAGTTTGGTTCTTTTATGAATTTATTATGGGTCTACTGAAAATGTGAGCAAATCTGCTGGGTCAAAAGCTGGCAAGCTTCTGGTTGAAATCTTGACCACTCCTCTTGACAAAATTGGTGCAGTTCAGCTAAATTTGTTGGTTTTCTGACATGGACTTGTTTCTTCAGCATTGTCCACACGTTTAAGTCAGGACTTACAACCTTAATTCTAGCCTGATTTAACCATTCCTTTACCACTTTTGACGTGTGTTTGGGGTCATTGTCCTGTTGGAACACCCAACTGCGCCCAAGACCCAACCTCCGGGCTAATGATTTTAGGTTGTCCTGAAGAATTTGGAGGTAATCCTCCTTTTTCATTGTCCCATTTACTCTCTGTAAAGCACCAGTTCCATTGGCAGCAAAACAGGCCCAGAGCACAATACTACCACCACCATGCTTGACAGTAGGAATGGTGTTCCTGGGATTAAAGGCCTCACCTTTTCTCCTCCAAACATATTGCTGGGTATTGTGGCCAAACAGCTACATTTTTGTTTCATCTGACCACAGAACTTTCCTCCAGAAGGTCTTCTCTTTGTCCATGTGATGTCAGATGAAACAAAAATGTAGCTGTTTGGCCACAATACCCAGCAATATGTTTGGAGGAGAAAAGGTGAGGCCTTTAATCCCAGGAACACCATGCCTACCGTCAAGCATGGTGGTGGTAGTATTATGCTACGGGCCTGTTTTGCTGCCAATGGAACTGGTGCTTTACAGAGAGTAAATGGGACAATGTAAAAGGAGGATTACCTCCAAATTCTTCAGGACAACCTAAAATCATCAGCCCGGAGGTTGGGTCTTGGGCGCAGTTGGCTGTTCCAACAGTACAATGACCCCAAACACACGTCAAAAGTGGTAAAGGAATGGCTAAATCAGGCTAGAATTAAGGTTTTAGAATGGCCTTCCCAAAGTCCTGACTTAAGCGTGTGGACAATGCTGAAGAAACAAGTCCATGTCAGAAAACCAACCAACCAAATTTAGCTGAACTGCACCAATTTTGTCAAGAGGGGTGGTCAAAAATTCAAGCAGAAGCTTGTGGATGGCTACCAAAAGCGCCTTATTGCTGTGAAACTTGCCAAGGGACATGTAAGCAAATATTAACATTGCTGTATGTATACTTTTGACCCAGCAGATTTGCTCACATTTTCAGTAGACCCATAATAAATTCATAAAAGAAGCAAACTAAAGTTTGGACACACCTTCTCATTCAGTGCATGTTCCTTATTTCCATGACTGTTTCAGTGACAATCTGCAATGTAAATAGAGTAAACATTGAAAAATGTCGGCAATGTAATTGAACTAAAATCTTCATTATTGATACATCTACAGATATATTTCAAAGTTGTTCTGTGTGCGTGGTTATGTTTCTTCCAGGATAATGAAGCAGTAGCAGCAGACTCAATGTTACGATCCAACAACCTGAAGACGCCTCCTCAGCTTCAACAGATGTCTGTGAATCTACCAATGCTGCTGACTGGACACACCATTTGACCCATGCACTAGGAACTGAGTTACACAGCCGAGGACCTTGAGAGGTAAACTCAGACTTCACGTTCCTTAAAAGAGATGATGGAAGAAGTTTCCATCTCCACTACTTCCATAGACATTTAGTGACCGAGGAGAAAATTAACGTGGCTCATGTCAGGGTGTGTGTGTATATATATATATATATATATATACAAATAAGAAAATACTAAATATATCCAAACATTGAATCAAGTCAAACACAAATAAGGCAAGAAGAGAAGTATCCTACCGTGTTGTGAAGTAAATGTGTACATCAACAATATGATTTGCCTTAACCAGGGGTCGGCAACCCAATATGTTGAAAGAGCCATATTGGACCAAAAATACAAAAAACAAAAATGTCTGGAGCCGCAAAAAGTAAAACACCTTATGTAAGTGTTATAATGAAGGCAACACATTAAGTAAGTGTCTCAGAGGGTGAGAAAACTCCTGGAAATTACTGCTTTAAAACTGCCAAATGCAGGTTGTTTTCTTCTAATAGATTTATTACAATCTTTGCAAGCTGGGTAATGTTTGCTGTGGTCTGGAACAACATGATAAACTTTGCTGTGGTCTGGAACAACATGACAGACAATCAGAAATGCAGCCAATATTACATACAGACAATGTGTCATGCAAGTATAAATTAAATACACAGAGGACATAAGTAAAGGAAATTAAAATGAGCTCAAATATAGCTACAAACTGTCATGTCTGTGTTGATCATGTTTTTGTTTTTGTTTTGTTTAGTTTAGTTATTGGACTCTTTAGTTTCTGGTTGATCACTCCCTTGTTTTGTTCCCATAGCAACCCAGTAGTTTTCACCTGTCACGTCACGCACCTGTTTTCGTTAATCATGTTTGTGTTATTTAAGCTTTTCTTTTTCTGTTGGTCAGTCTGGCGACATCCACATTTATGCTCCTTCCAGAAAAACGAAACCCAAGGACCAAGTCTTGACATTAGGCGACATAATGTCAAGACTTGGTCCTTGGGTTTCGTTTTTACATGAGGCGACATAATGTCAAGACTTGGTCCTTGGGTTTCGTTTTTCTGGAAGGCAACGGAAAGTTGGCTCGGGCGAGACGGGAATGTGAGTACATAATTCTTTATTACTATCAAAAAAGTACAAACAAAAAGCGCGCACAGTGGCGGAGAACAAACTATGAAACCAAAAAGACTATCGCATTAATAAACAAAAACTTACTTGGCATGGACTAAAGGAGCAGCATGAACGATGGACATGAAACAAAGTGTCAGGAATGTGCAGAGCATAAATGTGGATGTCGCCAGACTGACCAACAGAAAGAGAAAAGCTTAAATAACACAGACATGATTAACGAAAACATGTGCGTGACTCAAAACGTGAAACAGGTGCGTGACGTGACAGGTGAAAACTAATGGGTTGCTATGGAAACAAAACAAGGGAGTGATCAACCAGAAACTAAAGAGTCCAATAACTAAACAAAACAAAACATGACTAAAACAAAAACATGATCAACACAGACATGACACAAACGAGGCATAATGATGCAATATGTACACACAGCTAGCCTAAATAGCATGTTAGCATGGATTATTAGCACCCCACACAAGTCAATAACATTAACACAGCTCATCTGTGTGCATTCACGCACAACATAAAAAGTTTGGTGGACAAAATGAGGGAAAGAGAGAGTGGCATAAAACACGTCTTTCTGTGGCGGCGTCGGAGAAAGTTGTATGTAAACAAACTACGGTGCCTTCAAGGGCCAACAAAATTAGTAGGACAAAACGGTGCTGGCCAAATACTCTCATCAGTGAAGCATGTTTAATATAAACAGTGGGATTTCTAACATCCCACCAACTTCCCACATCGAGAGGAGCCAGATGAGGTGGTTCGGGCATCTGGTCAGGATGCCACCCGAACGCCTCCCTAGGGAGGTGTTTCGGGCACGTCCGACCAGTAGGAGGCCACGGGGAAGACCCAGGACACGTTGGGAAGACAATGTCTCCCGGCTGGTCTGGGAACGCCTCGTGATCCCCCGGGAGGAGCTGGACGAAGTGGCTGGGGAGAGGGAAGTCTAGGCTTCCCTGCTTAGGCTGCTGCCCCCGCGACCCGACCTCGGATAAGCGGAAGAAGATGGATGGATGGATGGGATTTCTAACAATTAGGAAGATTTGCGTCATGTTTGTCCTCCTACAGAAACATTATCAAAACAACAAATATATTTTTCCCTCTATCTTTTTCCATTTTTGAAAAAGCTCCAGGGCGGTGCTAAAGAGCAGCATGCGGCTCAAGAGCCGCGGGTTGCTGACTCTTGGCCTTAACGGTGAGACAGGACAGATTTAAAACATTTTGTCTGCCTAGTTTGGGGACCTCTGCTCTAAAGTTGTATTTTTATTATTGTATTTTTTTTTACAATGGCCAAACCCAAAATATGCAAGTGGTATATTTGATGTGAAGTCATTGGAGCCTATTATTTTAAATAGCTTATATTTTTTTCTTCGGATAGCATTTTTTTGTTGTTGTCTTGACATGTAAAATAAAGAATTACCAACTGTGTCATGTGTAATAATAGACTTTTCTCTGTAGGGACAGCCGGTATAGAGGAAGAAAAAACCGGAGACAAAAGGGCACAACAACCGTCGGATCAACAACAATAATGGCCGCCATGATGACAACCACTACGGTAATGGTTCACTCCCAGCACCACCTTCATGCCTTCATGGCCTCGCCACCGGAGAGAATCAGCTTCCATTATTAGTTCTCTCACCGCCACAGCAACATCAATCCCCCCCAAAAATAGGACGCCGTTCGTCGTCATGGAGGTCTCTATGGTAACAAGTCTGCTCACGGTCCACCTCAGTGCAGCCAGGAACAAAGACACACACACGCTTACAAATAAGTGACATATTAATAGTTTACACTTCAGCGATAAATAACTCATCATGATAAAATACATATCTCATCATCATCATTTTAGCTGCCAAATAAATAAATAAAAAGTCATATAGAACAGAGGTTCTTAACATTTTTGACCTCGGGGCCCAACTTTTCTACCACAGAAGGGCCCGGGGCCCACTCAAATATTAACACTAAGTTCCAAATAGAAATGGAAGGCGGTTCAATGGTCTTGGAAAGGCTCGCGTAGGGAAAGTGAAAGGATTGATATCAGTATCGATAATCAACATATGACTATCAGTGTTGGTATCTGCTTTGTGAAAAAAATCACGTGATCCACATCAAAAAAAATGGGAAGTCATCATAACTTGCAAAGAACAGAAGAAAGTATTGTCTGCTTTTTCAGTATTTTTGAACCTTTTTCAGTATTTTTATAAACCTTGTCCAATGATATGAAAGCACGAGTTAATCACAAATATACAGGTATATATATTATATTATATTGTATTATTATATTATATTATATTATTACCAAGGCTTTGGTCAGGCTCATTACAATAACAAAATACTAATTGAAAGAAGGGCCTCATAAAAACCAATGAAAAATATATGTAAATAAAATGAAGCAGTTGTAAAATAAGTAATTTCTTAAATGTCAATAAATTTCAAGTGCAAATGAAAATACAGCTTCACCACTTTAAGTCATAATTTTTGCGCTTAAAAAAACTTCTTTATGACTTTAGCGCCAGACTTCTTCTGTTTGTTTGCTATTGTCATTACTGCCACAAGTGGTGGAAAAGTGTATTTTACATACAATATATATATATATATATATATATATATATATATATATATATATATATATATATTAGTTTTTTCAGCATTTTAATTCACAACTTTTTTCCTGACCATGCAATCCATTTGTAGTCTGAAAAATGTGACGAGCCTTGCCGTGACATTGCACAGGAAATACAAATTAGCATAAAGGAAGACATCGCCAGCGCTCACCCACAACAATCCAGTCACTAGCTTTCTGCAAACCCACCCCCAGCCTTGAGTTGAATAACTCTGCTATACTGTCACACAACATGCCTCACACGCACACACACACACACACACACACACACACACACACACACACACACACACACACACACACACACACACACTTGTATTAGTTACGTTCTTGAGATCTGAGAAAAAGGCCTACCTTTTTAGGACCACACTTTCTAGATATATAAAGATTTGTATTAACAACATTGATAATATATACAAGCGATGCAAATATAAAAAAGGTAAGCTTTCAGTGAATTTTTTTTGGGGGGGGGGGATTTTTTGTTTGTAATTGTTTTTTAATCTTCATTATTTACTTCAAGTTATTACAGTATGTCTCTATTTAAGTATTTTATTGTTTTTCATACATTTTGGCCAAAGGGGGCGCATTTCAATTTCTTACACACACTTGTTATGACATATGTTGGCCAAAAGGGGCAGTACTACAAATTTTTACACACACTTGTTATTTCATATGTTGACCAGAGGGGGAGCACGTTTAAAACCGACACACAGTCAATTCAAAAAATCTTTCCTTTTTGGGACCACTTTAATTTTGATCAATTTCACCACCAGGGGTGCAAATGAGATCTCTATTTTTTGTTTTTTGTAATGTGCTTAAGGCCGATGACAAACGAGTCACGGACCACAGATGGCCCCTGTGCCGCACTTTGGGCAACCCAGCTGTAGAAGCTAACTGTTAATGGCCACTATAGTCTTAGTACCGTAGTGTATTTGTTCATCCTATGGTCACATATGGAATGCGGGTTGTCGTACGTCAGCACCGGAAGTCATAAAATCAGCTGTTCACCTGGCGGGTTTTTTCGGGGATGAATAGGGAAGTCCTTCTTTAGCTGCCGTCTTGTTTTATCATATATTGCTGCCTTTGCACCTGTCAGTGTTTACTTTTGTATGCACATTAAATCAACAAAAAAATCCTGACTTTGGAGCAATGTTCACGGACTCTAGTATTTGGCTCTCTATTAGGTGCAATGGTTTTCCGTATTGGGACCATGATTTCGGTCCTAACTTGTTCAACGCTCCTCATATGGAAGGTACTTTTCCTTGTTGATGTCTCAAGAAGGGTAGAAATACATGAACACACACACGCACACACACACACGCGCACATTTCATGTATTTGTTAATTTCTTGAGAAAAATGCCTACCTCTTTAGGACCACCCTTTCTAGATATATAAAGATTTGTATTTACAACATTATTAATATATACATACTATGCAAATATAAAAAAGCTTGTTGTGAAAAATGAGTCAGAATTTCACAAGAAAAAAGTTCGTTTCACAAGAAAAACTTAGAATTGTGTCAGTATTATAATAAAAGTCGTAAATTTACTAAACGCAAGTCAAAATTTTACAAGAAAAACTGAACATTTGTGCAATATTATGTTAAAAGTTGGAATTTTACTCAACAACAGTCGCAATTTTACAAGAAAAGCTTGAAAGTTTGGCAATTTTATGAAAAGAGTCGTAATTTTACTCAACAAAAGTCACAATTTTATAAGAAAACTTTAAAATGTTGGCAATATTATAGTAATAATCGGAATTTTACTTGTCAAAATTATGACAAAAGTCAGAATTTTACTAAAAAATTTCACTATTTTACAAGAACAACAAAAATTGGCGATGTTGTGATAAAAGTCAACATTTTATACAACAAATGTCACCATTTTGCTTTAAAAAGTAATATTACATAAAAAGTAATAATTTTATGAGAAAATATTGCAATATTACAGAAACAGAAAGAATATGAGAAATTGTTCCCAATTTTTATAAGAAAAAAGTTGACACATTGTGAGAAAAAGACTGCTTTTAGTTCATTTTAAATGTTTTACATTTTTTGTTTGTAATTCTTTTTAACAATCATTATTCACTTCAAGTTATTACAGTATATCTCTATATACATGTTTGCTTGTTTTTTAAATTAACTTTGGCCAAAGGGGGCGCATTTTAATTTCTTACAGATGTGTTATAAATAAATGATAAATGGGTTGTACTTGTATAGCGCTTTTCTACCTTCAAGGTACTCAAAGCGCTTTGACACTACTTCCACATTTACCCATTCACACACACATTCACACACTGATGGAGGGAGCTGCCATGCAAGGCGCTAACCAGCACCCATCAGGAGCAAGGGTGAAGTGTCTTGCTCAGGACACAACGGACATGACGAGGTTGGTACTAGGTGGGGATTGAACCAGGGACCTTCGGGTCGCGCACGGCCATTCTTCCACTGCGCCACGCCGTCCCTTATTACATATTGGCCGGAGGGGGAGCACTTCAAATTTTTACACACACTTGTTATTTCATATGTTGACCAGAGGGGGAGCACTTTTAAAACTGACACCGAAAAAAGTTATCATTTTACATAAAAAAGTAATCATTTTACGAGAAAATATTGAAATATTACAGCAACAGAAAGAATATGAGAACTTGTTCACAATTTTATAAGAAAGAAGTCGACACATTGTGAGAAAAAGTCAGCTTTTAGTGAATAATGTTTTTATTTGTTTTGTTTGTAATTGGTTTTTAATCTTCATTATTTACTTCAAGTTATTACAGTATGTCTCTATATACATTTTTTTTTAAAATTTTTTTTATTAATTTGGGCCAAAGGGGGCACATTGAAATTGCATACACACACTTGTTATTACATATGTTAGCCAGAGGGGGAGCACTTCAAATTTTTACACACACTTGTTATTTCATATGTTGACCAGAGGGGGGAGCGCTTTTAAAACCGACACACAGTCAATTTGAAAAATCCCTCCTTTTTGGAACCACCCTAATTTTGACATATTTCACCACCAGGGGTGCAAATGAGACATTCTCTTATTAGATGCAATGGTTTTCTGTATTGGGACCATGATTTAGTCCTAACTTGTTCACCGCTCCTCATATGGAAGGTACTTTTCCTTGTTGATGTCTCAAGAAGGGTAGCAATACAAGAACACACACACACACCCACACACACACACACACACACACACACACACACACACACACACACACACACACACACACACACACACATGCAAAGTCAAGTCCATCAAAAGGCCCTAAAGAAGCAGAATGGACACCAGTTAGCGTCTGGTACTGCACGTGTGTACACTACATGCTTGGTCCACACCCACGTTGTCATTGTGCGCGGATACACACAGTCCGTGTGGGTCCGCAGCACAATAAACACACAGGTTATTGTGCTGCACAAACAATACAGGACACAATTTGGCATGCTTCAGCCCGTCCCATCTCCCCGTCGCTCGCCCGCTCCTTTCCTGCAGCCTCTCTCTCTCTCCCTTTTCACTGTCATCATGTGCACTTGCTCGCCTTTTTTTCCCCCGCTTGCGAGCTTCCTTCCCTTCCATCATCTCCGTGTGACCGCCGCGCTCACGCCAGCTTGCTGGACTGTAACTAATACGCGTGGCGAGGGGGAGCAGAGGGAGAAAAGGCCGGTATAATGACACACGGGGTGGGAAAATAATCCTACTCAATTTGCAGGAACTTGTTTTGATAGTCCTCACCGGACTCATTTCAACACAGCCCTTGTTTGCAAATATTATTTTTTTGTTTTTTTCCATAGATGTTTTTGTTGATTCACTCTTATGTGTTTAGTGCCAACGAGGGATGTAATGATAAACGGCGGCAAAACCTCCGACGTTTTCAATTCAAATGATCGTAAAACTGTTCATTTACTGGAGAAGCTATTGTAAAAGCTGACATGAAAACAAGAAACATTAACGTCTCTCTCCGTTGAAAAAAAGAAACGACTGAGCGACTAAGATATTATATTGCGTACATTAAACCCACAGGCTGTGCACTTTGAGTCAGAGAGATGGAGAGATACTGGAAGAAATATGACGACAAGAAGCACCCGACACACAGTTGTTCTCTATCATTAAAAAAAAAGCACTAAAAATGTTGACAAATTAAAATGCAACAAGATAACCATATTTAATAGGGGTGCACAAAAATGTTTGTACATATCCGAATTGCAATTCTTATTCATCCCAATTCCAAATCGATTAATAATTTAAAAAATTCTATAAAAAAATTATTATACATATAAATAATGTTATTTATATTTTAAATGGGTGTATATGTATAGTTGTATGTATATATAATATTACATATATATATGTGTGTGTGTGTGTGTGTGTGTGTGTGTGTGTGTGTGTGTGTGTGTGTGTGTGTGTGTGTGTGTGTGCGCATATAAATGTGTGTGTATATATGTGTGTGTATATATGTATGTATATATATGTGATGAGGTGGCGACTTGTCCAGGGTGTACCCCGCCTTTTCGCCCAAATGCAGCTGAGATAGGCTCCAGCACCCCACGCGACCCCAAAAGGGACAAGCGGTAGAAGATGGATGGATGGATGTGTATATTAATGTACATGCTGTATATGTATATACTGTATATATATATATATATATATATATATATATATATATATACTGTATATGTATATACTGTATGTATACATATATGTATATATGTGTATATATGTGTATGTAAATATATATATATATATATATATATATATATATATACACATATATGTGTGTATATATACACATATGTGTGTATATATATATGTGTATATGTGTATATGTATATATATGTGTATATGTGTATATGTATATATATGTGTATATGTATATATATGTGTATATGTATATGTATATATATATGTGTATTTATATATGTATATGTGTGTATATACAGTATATGTGTGTATATATACAGTATGTGTGTGTGTGTATATATATACATGTGTGTATGTATGTGTATATATATATATATATATATATATATATATATATATATATACAGTGTGTGTATATATATATATATATATATATATATATATATATATATATATATATATATACTGTGTGTGTGTATATATATATATATATACAGTGTATATATATATATATATATATATATATATATATATATATATATATATATATATATATATACAGTGTATATATATATATATATATATATATATATATATATATATATATATATAATATTTAACATGAAACTTTTTCAAAACAAGCTACAGGGTAAAAAAAAATGTTTCTGGTTACATGGAGATGGCCTAAAAATGTATTTTAAAAAAAATGATTCTTACAAACAAATTATACAAAAAATTATACCCGCACACACATATGTATATAGGTGTGTGTGCGTGTGCGTGCGTGTCCGTGTGCGTGTGTGTATAATTTCTTGTTTTGTTTTGTGTAAGAATACATTTTTGAAAATAATTTTTTAGGCCATCTCCAGAAAACACTTCTCTAACCTGTAACCGGTTTTGAAAAAGTTTCATGTTAAATATTATACAGTTTGAATGGAGAATCATGTTGTAGCGAGAATCAACATCGGGAATTCATTCAAATTCTCACCCCATGAATCGCAATCGGATCGAATCGTTACATTCACACCCTTTGTATTTAAACACTCAAATAAAAATAACATGGTGCTTAAGTAGCCCTGGATACAATTATAAATAACATATGTATTCTGCCAAGAAAGTACAACGTATGGCTATTCATCTATAGTATTTAGTTTTTATTTAACTACAACTTGGTTATACAGTAAGTGTGTATGAGTACTTGTTGAGCACATTCAATGACACTGTGATAATAATGATAACCATGATGATTTTGGTGATATGAAATGTTCATATTGTCACATTCCTAGTGCCAACATATAATTAACACAAATGCTGTATTTTATGTAACTGCTCAGTTCTGAGCTACAAACTCTCTCCTGTTACTTTCAGTCCCGTTACTCGTTAACTTGGACTGGGGAGCCTTTGTTCGAAAATGTCATAATGGTAAACATTTTTAGTAGTTCAACATTATTAGATTTAGAGTCCAAAAAATTACCAAAACTTAAGTTTGACAGCAATACAAAAATAAATTCTGTGGAATTTTAATTTCGTCATCAAAAATGCACTTGTGTTTCGGTTCCAGGTTCGAAACCAAGAGTGTAGTCAAGAACAAATGCATAAGGTAACAACCTTTGACGTAACTTATATACTCCATGTCAGTTGGGTCGAATACCTTGGTTATTTTTATATTTTGCGAATTTTACCATCTTAGATTTCATGAAAAACTTCTAAAATCTACTTCTAATGAGCAGTGAAGAAACACAGCGCCTCCAAATGTGGTTTCTCTTACGCATTTGTCATTTTTGCATGATTTTTGATGACATTTTGGTCTGTAGCTTTTATACTGAGAGCGACTGTTTGCAACATTTACGTCAGGGGTGTCAAACTCATCTTAGATGGGGGGCCACAAGGAGGAAAATTTACTCCCAAGTTTGCCGGAGTGGTAAAATCCAGGTAAACTTAAAAATAAAGACAACTTCAGATTGTTTTCTTTTGTTTAAAAATAGAAGAAGTACATTCTGAAAATATTCAAATCATAATGTTGTTGGGGTTTTGTTTTTTTACACTTGCATGTTGTGGTTAATAGTATTCTATCTTTATTTGTCGTTATTTATACTTTCCATACTTGCCAACCTTGAGACCTCCGATTTCGGGAGGTGGGGGGCGGGGGGCGTGGTCAGGGGCGTGGTTAAGAGGGGAGGAGTATATTGACAGCTAGAATTCACCAAGTCAAGTATTTCATACATTATATATATATATATATATATATATATATATATATATATATATATATATATATATATATATATATATATATATATATATATATATATATATATATACCTACATCCTGAAAATATGCAAACAAAACTGTTTAGATAATTGATACTTCAAACTTGCATAACTAAATCTTAAGGAATATAACATAACTTGGCTTCTGAGAGCTTCAAAATGTAATGAATAAAATGCTAAAGTTCTTGATAAACAAGCAATTATTTTAATAATTAAATATGGTCATTTTTAATGAATTATGATCATTTAAAATTAATTATTTCAAATATGTTTATTTTAATGTATAATTATATGGCTGCATGTAATAAGGAGTCAGAAAAAATACAAATAAAAATACAATTAATTTTGATGTTTTTAGCCAAATATAGTAAAAATTTATTTCGTTTTTGGTTTTTTTAATTAATAAATATATTTATTTTTAGGTAAGATAAACATAATAATACAATGTATCTCTAGTATGGATGATTAAGTTCTTGTCACCCTGTTGTCCTCCCGTCGTGAAAAAAGGCTGTCCTCACTCAGGTCCGCATGGAGCTGGAGGGGGCGTGGCCTCCAGCTCCGGCTGAAAATCGGGAGATTTTCGGGAGAATATTTGTCCCGGGAGGTTTTCGGGAGAGGCGCTGAATTTCGGGAGTCTCCCGGAAAATTCGGGAGGGTTGGCAAGTATGATACTTTCTGAGTAAATGATGTGATAATGTTCATCAGTCAACTCATTGGTGTTCATTTTCAATCTATCAAGATAAAAAAAATAATATAAAAATCAAAATTACATTACTGTATTTTTCGGAGTATAAGCCGCTCCGGAGTATAAGTCGCATCGGCCGAAAATGCATAATAAAGAAGGAAAAAAAACATATAAGTCGCACCGGAGTATAAGTCGCATTTTTGGGGGAAATGTATTTGATAAAACCCAACACCAAGAATAGACATTTGAAAGGCAATTTAAAATAAATAAAGAATAGTGAACAACAGGTTGAATAAGTGTATGTTATATGAGGCATAAATAACCAACTGAGAAGGTGTCTGGTATGTTAACGTAACATATTATGGTAAGAGTCATTCAAATAACTATAACATATAGAACATGCTATACGTTTACCAAACAATCTGTCACTCCTAATTGCTAAAGCCCATGAAATCTTATACGTCTAGTCTCTTACGTGAATGAGCTAAATAATATTATTTGATATTTTACGCTAATGTGTTAGTAATTTCACACATAAGTCGCTCCTGAGTATAAGTCGCACCCCCGGCCAAACTATGAAAAAAAACTGCGACTTATAGTCCGAAAAATACGGTATGTTATTTATGTAGTTTGCTCATTTTCCTGGACTGGTGTACTAACATCATGTGGTTTATTTTTTTTACATATGTAGCATCATCTACAAAGATACAAAGAATTGCTATTGCGACATCTAGTGGACACATTTAGAACAGCTGATTCTTTCATTCAAAAATTTCCGCTCATTTTTATACTTAGCAAACTCATCCCGCGGGCCGTACGTTTGACATGCCTGCTTTACGCAGATGCCGAGAAGGCGCTAACTTTCAAAAGTATTTTAAGCGTTATATCCCGCAATCTTACGGCTTTTAGGACGTAATGACGGTACACTGCTAACCTAACATTAGCTTTTTCTGTTGTTTGCTAATAACTTTAGCGGTCATTGTTGGCATATTCTATCATGACAACAACGTTACTGCAAATTGTTAGTCGCTTCTCTGGGACTACTATTGTGTATGTGCATGTGTGTACTGAGCATAAATGCTAAACAAATTCCTTGAAAACCCATATCTCAAGCAGTCTCGGCCACACTAGTTTGGTTAATATCAAACAAATGGCATTAGATTTAGCACTTTAGCATCTGTTGAAGCAAGAGATATCACCATGTATCCACGCAGGTTGATATAATGTTAGCTCATGTTTTGGGGTATTCTACGGAAATGTAATTAACTGCCAAGAACAAACGACTTATCTTGCTAGGCGCTAGCTTTAGCATTTCAGACTTTTTTTCCACCTTTATTTATCAAGAAAAGTCATAGTCAGCCCAAGGATACAACGACAGTGGCTAAAATGGCGGAAACTAGATTCCTACAAGGAACCCTATATTTTCTGGGCAACCGCTCTACCATCTGAGCCACATCGCCCATTAATTGATTGATTCAAACTTGTATTAGTAGATTGCACAGTACAGTACATATTCCGTACAATTGACCACTAAATGGTAACACCCAAATAAGTTTTTCAACTTGTTTAAGTCGGGGTCCACGTAATAATAATAACAATAACGTTAGTAATAAAAATAACGTTAGTAATAATAGTAATAGTAATAATAGTAATAACGGTTTAGGGAGTGGCCTAAATTCGGTGTGGGCGATACTATCTCAGTGTATTTTAAGAAAACATTCTACGTGTCATTCTACGTTATAAGCAGTTTTTGAGGGGATCTCATAAACAAAAAAAATAACTGTTAGCATTCTCGCTACTACAGTATCTTTAATAGTGTTTACATATTTTTGTGTTTTTCCCAAAATTAGAAAAAGGTGTCGGTTAAGACTTTACCTACCAGGTGCGAGTTTGAGCATTTTGGCATTTTGCATACCACATGACGTTTTAGCACTTTAGCAACCAGAAAGTGCAGAAGATGTTAGTTACCATGTCTTTCACAATGTACAATCCTGGCCAAAGGTTTCGGGAGGGACTTAGTGTCAGAATAATTGTATCTAAGTTATCACAAAACTTTGTGTTATATTGAGTTCAGCTTGCCCTGCGAGGAGGACAAATGCTGTCTTTGATCCTACCAAGCAGAAGGCTTGTAAAACTCCACTGTGTAGGATGGGAAGCGACATGAAGGCGTCAGTTTCTTTGATGTATTGTAATCCACAGAAAGATTTTGTCTTGACTTGAGATCTACAAAGCGGAGAGGAAGCAGGGCCTGACTTTTTTCTTTGAACTGTTTTTTATCAAAGGTGATGGCTGTTTACGACCCCCCCTCCCTTAGAAACAGCTGTTGCCATGTAATCTGGGAAAGTCCAAATAAAAGAGGAGGCGTACAATCTTTCGTCAGAGCGTGGTGGAGACTGTACAAGAGTACAGCCCAGACGTTTATCCTCAATTGAGCCAAATTTAATTCTGTCTCCGTTTAAATCCTTGCTTCTTTGTCTGTTTAATAGATGTTATCAGTGTTTGAACCTGACACTTAGATTCTGTGTAGG
>NC_084568.2:14322500-14325000 GCF_033978685.3 Nerophis lumbriciformis
CAAATCACTCTATCACAAAAAAATAAGAGTTGTAGAAATGATTGGAAACTCAAGACAGCCATGACATTATGTTCTTTACAAGTGTATGTCAACTTTTGACCACCACTGTGAATATTAATAAAATTAAATAAAGTGGATTGGAAAATTGCACTGCACTTTTCTCACTATTGTAATGATACGCCACAAGGGACAAAAAAAAAATCTGCAGGATTTACGTTAAAATACCGGCAGCTGTGGTTGCCAGGAATTCAATGTCAGACATTCAGTCACGATGTATTTACGGTATGTTGATGTTGAATCCGTTAATTTTACAGTTGATAAATTTGCTTATGGTAAATTACTATGAAAAAAACTGATATTAACTTGTTTACAAAAAAACTATAACATTTGCAGTAAAATACTGGCAACTGTGGTTGCCAGGAATTCACCGTAAAAAAAAATACAGTCACAGTGTATTAGACTTAGACTTAGACAAACTTTAATGATCCACAAGGGAAATTGTTCCACACAGTAGCTCAGTTACAAAGGATGGAAAGGATACGGATGAAAAGGATAATGCACACAAGGGCACAAAAAGAGGGTGAAAACAAAAGGTATATAGTAGAAAAAACATTCATGAAGTTTGGTTCTTTTATGAATTTATTATGGGTCTACTGAAAATGTGAGCAAATCTGCTGGGTCAAAAGTATACATACAGCAACATACATTATCAATTTTGGTGATGTAGAAAAGTTACAATCAAATCAAATTAGCTTCATGGCATGGCCTCTTAACTTCATGTGAGTGATTATGATTGACGACACTTATTGATTTCTCTGAGCCCATTTAAATAGGACTCATGTGATGCAGTCATTAGACTCGGTTACAAACGCGACAATGGGAAAGTCAAAGGAACTCAGCACAGATCCGAAAAAACGAATCATTGACTCGAACAAGTCAGGAAAGTCACCTGGAGCCATTTCAAAGCAGCTTAAGGTGCTAAGAGCAACTGTGCAGACAATTGTTTGTAAGTATAAAGTACATGGCACAGTTTTGTCACTGCCACGATCAGGAAGAAAACGCAAGTTATCACCTGCTGCTGAGAGAAAACGACTGTATACAGTATATAATACAGTATATACTAATATATTATATTATATTCGTCTATGTGAAACATTATGTGTGTTATGGTGGAGTCTGTTAATTTTACGGTTTTTGCTTACGGTAAATAACTATTAAAAAAACCCTGGATATATTGTTAACCTATTTACAAAAATATACAATTTACGGTACAATACTGGCAGCTGTGGTTGCCAGGAACTCAATAGAGAATCGTTTTTGCTTATGGTAAAATAACATGATAAACACAGATATGTTGTTAACCTTTTCACAGTCATTCAGTCCAAAAAGAATTAAATAATAAAACCATTGATGGCCATTTACTTTATAAACAATTCCATATAAACTTGTTTGCAGTAATTCATTATAAAAATAACATAGTATAAATCTGATCAATGACACATTGTACTACTGTACAATAAAAAAAATTATTGAACCATTTAACGTTACCCTAAATCAGGCCTGGGCAATTATTTTGACTTGGGGGCCAAATTTAGAGGAAAAAATGTGTCTCAGGGCCGGTATATCTATTTTTAGGAACACTAATACAAAACCTCACAATGTCTGATTGAATGCTAAAAACGTTATGACAGACCGCCTTAAAAACGGAATGGAATTTTATTTTATTTTTTTACTGAATGACACACCCAGAATGTACATAAAAATAAAGAATGTGGGATTTACAATATTAACTATGAACGATAAAACACTGAATATTGACAACATATGAACGCCACATCCCCTCTCCATCCACATATTTTACAATCGAGCGAAACGCAACAAAAATGCAACAAACACAGCGAAATATGAACGTGAAGGGTAAAATAAACCCACCTACAATCTGATATATCACTAAGCTTTAGAACTTTCTTGTAAAAATCTCCTTCCGCGTCTGTCCCTGACACCCGCATTTCAGGCTGGCCACTCTGGAAACACTCTGTGGAAACGCTCCCCACCCACACTGCTTAGTGCCTCGTCTGAGCTGCTGTGACTTACATTATCATAGCAACTAATTAGATTACCATAGTAACTAATTAGATGACCATATTAACTAATTAGATTACCATAGTAACTAATTAGATGACCATAGTAACTAATTAAATCACCATAGTAACTAGTATATCATGCAAAAGCGCAGATTCCAACCATTGAAATACTTTGCATAGTTCAAGACTTACGGTCATTAGAAAACATCCCTGCACATCATAATGGCAGCTACACTTTCCATCTTAAAGATATAAAAAAATGTTTTGGGAATGTCCGGCGGACCAGATTGAAAAACTTAACTAAATTACTAACTAACCCAACTAACCCGCATGCGGCCCCCGGGCCTTAATTTGCCCAGGTCTGCCCGAAATGAATGGCAGCTGTGGTTTCAATGTAAAAAAAAGAAAAATACAGC
>NC_084568.2:14330000-14337500 GCF_033978685.3 Nerophis lumbriciformis
CTATGTGACTGGGCCGGTACTCTTTTTGTATGGAGGCAAAGCGGACGTGACGACAGGTTGTAGAGGACGCTGAAGGCAGTGCCTTTAAGGCACGCCCCCAATAATGTTGTTCGGGTGGAAATTCGGGAGAATGGTTGCCCCGGGAGATTTTCGGGCTGGGCACTGAAATTAGGGAGTCTTTCGGGAAAATCGGGAGGGTTGGCAAGTATGAATATTAGCGGTGAATGCGGTGTTACACTGCACTGCCGCTGTATAATACCGGCGGGCCAGCTCTAATGTTAATTTGATATTGCCTCAAGGGCCAAATGAAATTACACGGCGGGCCAAAGTTGGCCCGCGGGCCGGAGTTTGACACCCATGCTTTAGGGGCTCCGTATTATTATCATTATTATTATTTTTATTTTTATTTTTTTTAATTATTATTATTATTATTATTATTTTATTTTGTGTTTTTTTTTATTATTATTTGTATTTATTTTTTTATCAACAATATGATTTGCCTGAGTACAGACAGGACAAAAAAGGGAATATACATTCAATTACAAATAGTTGTAATTAAGTCGAAAATGACAGCAGTGGTTTACAGCATTTAGATGGATATTCATCATTAAAGCTCTACAGTTAGAAGAATTTGCTGTAAAGGTATTTCACAGTAAAATAGCAAAATGCAAGTAACGCAATTATTAGAAATTTGCTGTGAATTTACGATGAAAATGTTTACCGTGTAAGAATGGTGACCTGGTACGATATTGTTTCATATTGATACAGTATATGACACAGTGGTACCTCAACTTAAAAGTGTTTTTTTTGTTAAATAAGAGCTGCCTTTTTCGGCTAATTGTTATGCTTTAAGTTGCAAGCAGAAATTAGAGTTACAAGTGAACCCTGTAAGAACATCTGGTCTTAGCATTAGCTTATAGCTCCAAATGGACAAATGTTTGCTTTCAGTGCATGGGAAGGAAGAAAGTGAGCCTGAAAGACAGTGGATGATATCTATTGAATTCAAGAAAGAAATCATCAAAAACATGACCGAGCTTGCCGCCAACATGGTCTGCACCATCATTTTTTTTCTTTTTTTTCTTCTTTTTTTAGTTTTCCTTATTAATCAATCCAACAAAATAATACACAATAATACCATAATAATGCAATTCCAATTCCAAAACCAGCAACATTTAGAATAGCAATCGACAGAGCAATTGAGAGGACACACAAACATGACACAAAACAATCCAAAAGTAGTCAAACATAAATGAATAACTCCCTTAAATAAAATTATTAATAAATTAGTAACTAAAAGTTAAATATAGCCTAAAAGTTTTTTCAAAAAATTTACAATAGTAATATATAATAAATAAAATATAATACACTTCTAATTACATACAATAATAGTGAATAATAGTTCCATATTGCGTAAATGTTTTTGTAAAATATATATATTATAGTAATATAATGAATAATATTTGAACTATAACAAACTTTTACTTAAATACTGAAACATTTTATAACAAATATTTAAAACAAATGTAACAATCTTCCTTTTAAATACAAGTAAATAAAAAATATTATATATATATATATATATATATATATATATATATAACAAACTGATAAATGAATATAAAAATCAATTAGTAAATATTTATTTCGATACAGTGTAAAAAAAAAAAAAAAAATGTATATATTGAAGTACTCCGGCTTCCTCCCACCTCCAAAGACATGCACCTGGGGATGTGTTGATTGGCAACACTAAATTGGCCCTAATGTGTGAATGTGAGCGTGAATATTGTCTGTCTATCTGTGTTGGCCCTGTGATGAGGTGACGACTTGTCCAGGGCGTACCCCGCCTTCCGCCCGAATGCAGCTGAGATAGGCTCCAGCGACCTCAAAAAGGGACAAGCGGTAGCAAATGGATGGATGGATGGATCAACAACGGTATCGATATTAAGAATTCCAACATAGCAGTGATTAGGAATCCCTCATTGACATTGTCATCACAGCCATTTATAAAAAAAATAAAAATAAAAACATTTAAAAAAAAGAACAATAGTGTCACAGAGGCTTATACTTGCATTGCATCTTATAAGCTTGACAACACACTGTGTCCAATATTTACCACAAAGATGCACCATACTGACGCAGAATAAGTCGGCGACGCCAGCCAAGGATGTTAAACGGCAGGCATTTATCCATGAAAATATGGAGAAGCTGCTCATGGTGTGTTTGACGGCGAAGTGGAGACCGTAAAAGTCCACTTTCCGATATAAATGCTGTACAGCATTATTGTTATTTTAAAACAACTACTGTCATCGTTTAAAGCAGTGGTGTCAAACGTACGGCCCGACTGCCGGATCAGGCCCACAAACAGGTTTTATCCAGCCCGCGGGATGAGTTTACTAAGTAGAAAAATGAACCTGACATTTTTGAATGAAATAAACAACTGTTCTAAATGTGTCCACTAGATGTCGCAATAGCAATTCTTTGTATCTTTGTAGATGATGCTACATATGTAAAAAATAAACCACATGATGTTAGTGCACCAGTCGAGGAAAATGATCAAACTACGTAAATAACATACTGTACTTTAATTTTGATATTATTTTTTTATCTTGATAGATTGAAAATGAACACCAATGAGTTGACTGATGAACATTATCACATCATTTATTCAGAAAATATAAATAAGGTCAAATAAAGATAGAATACTATTAACTGCAACATGTAAGTGTAAAAAAAAACAAAAAAACATTATGATTTGTACATTATCAGAATGTGCTTGTTCTATTTTGAAACAAAGAAAACAATCTGAAGTTGTCTTTATTTATAAGTTATCGTGCCGTGATTTTACCAGTCCGGCCCACTTGGGAGTAGATTTTTCTCCATGTGGCCCCCCATCTAAAATGAGTTTGACACCCCTGGTTTAAACTATTGATTTTTCTACAATATTTCTTATTTCATATTTGTCTTGGCAACATTTCTTTAGTGTATCGTGTCATAGTTTACTAAAAATACATTTTTTTTTACTTACGTTCAATACTTTTACAAAAAAAAATGGCCAGTTAAAAAAAAAAATTCACCAGTTGTAATGTTAGAGAAGGGGTGTCAAATTCATTTTAGATCAGGGGCCACATGGAAAAAAATCTACTCCCAAGTGGGCCGCGCTGGTGAAATCACAGCACGATAACTTAAAAATAAAGACAACTTCAGATTGTTTTCTTGGTTTAAAAATAGAACAAGCACATTCTGAAAATGTACAAATCATAATGTTTGGTTTTTTTACACTTACATGTATTCTATCTTTATTTTGTCGTTATTTATACATTCTGAACAAATGATGTGATAATGTTCATCAGTCAACTCATTGGTGTTCATTTTCAATCTATCAAGATAAAAAAATTATATCAAAATCAAATTGCAGTATGTTATTTATGTATTTTGCTCATTTTTCTCGACATGTGTTTTTTTTTTTTTTTTCATATGTAGCATCATCTACAAAGATACAAAGAATTGCTATTGTGACATCTAGTGGACACATTTAGAACAGCATTTTGTTTTTCATTAAACAATTTTGGCTCATTTTTATACTTAGCAAACTCATCCCGCGGGCCGGATAAAACCTGTTCGTGGGCCTGATCCGGGCTGTACGTTTGACACCCCTGTGTTAGACGTTTTGAGCAATTAAAGGCAATTACTGTATCTAATCATTCACATTACAGATGGGATTTATGGCTTTTTGGAGGGATTAATCAAGGGATCTTTAGGAGTCATTCGAAAGACTATTTTTTTCTCATTTTTATTTATTTTTTAATTAAAAAAAACAATCATTATTATCGGCTTTAATATGGTAAGATGTTGATCAGTATACTTGAAATGTACATAAATATTACTCCATTGGTGTGAATTATTCTGAAATATTTTTGTTGGGTGTTTTCATTGTAAACATTCCATAAGGTGGTGCCATATTTCCACACTTTGGCAGTGACTAGTTTGAATTTTCTTTCACCTCAAGAAATGTGTATCAGTTTAACAATACAGGGGGGAATAAATACACAAATAAGTCAGAATTAAATGCATTAATGGATCTATTGTTTCAAATACATTGAGTTGCCTTATAATAAGAGGTGAACATCAATTATTTTCCTGTCCAAATACTTCCACTTTTGAAGTTAAATGTACCAACTTGCAAACATTTATGTAATACATATTGCGTGTACTCATTTGAATGTCTTGTGCGTGGTTATGCAGCGTGTTACTTTTTTGGAAACAGTTACATAAACTGATGCAATCACATCACTGATTGGCTGTTCGCCTGGCCGCCGCTAGGGGGAGCCCTCTCCACGTGACACGGGCCTAGTTGCGCCGCCCATGAAAAAACATTTTTTTTTCCCAAACGAGTCATTTCATCCTATTTCACGACGCCGTGACTTAATAGTTGTATAATTTCATACAATAACAAAAAATGGTGAGACAATATTGATCCGCGACGTATTTCACGTGATCACGTTTCTTGTCGTCACGCCCACCGCACTGTTTTTGTAGTGTGCGCGCGTGTGTTTACGCGTGCGTACGTGCCGCTGAAACGTGCAGCACCTCGGCCAAATTATGCAACAGCCGCCACGCCATTGGTCGCTCGGCCCCACGTTGAGGGGCGTGGAAAGTACGCCGCCGCCTCCGATTGGCCAGCTCATTCCGGGAGGCGTGTCCTTTGGTTTCATTCATAAATCCACCGAGGGAGAGTCTCAGCGACATGTGAAGCGCCTTGTGTTTACATTGCTGAGCTCTCGCCTCCGCGGCACAAATACGAGCGAAAACGCCCAAAACGTAACTTTTATCGTCATGATTAGTCTATGCAGAAGTATTATTTAATACAAAATGACGTTTTGGATGGTGGAGGTGGTGAGTATGAAAGTGGTGCTAACGCGCTGTCGCTTAAAGCCACGCAGTGCCTGGAAATCAGTCTGTTATCTAACGGTTGTGTTAAAAAAAAAAAAATCAAAAGTCACTTCTCAATAATATCTGGGGATTTTTTTTTTTACTATTTTGCGGGGTAATGTGTTAGAAATATGTAGGAAAATAAATACTGGTCAACTTATATTCAATTGAATAGACTGCAAAAGACAAGATATTTAATGTTCCAACTGAAAAACTAAAACAATTTTTTGGCAAATAATCATTAATTTTGAATTTAATAGCAGCAACACAAACGTTGGCACAGGGGCATTTTTTACCACTGTGTTACATGGCCTTTCCTTTTAACAACACTCAGTAAACGTATGGAAACAGAGGAGACCGATTTTTGAAGCTTTTCAGGTAGAATTCTTTCCCATTCTTGCTTGATGTACAGCTTAAGTTGTTCAACAGTCCGGGGTCTCCGTTGTGGTATTTTAGGCTTCATAATGCGCCACACATTTTCAATGCGAGACAGGTCTGGACTACAGGCAGGCCAGTCTAGTACCCGCACTCTTTTACTATGAAACCACGCTGTTGTAACACGTGGCTTGGCATTGTCTTGCTGAAATAAGCAGGGGCGTCCATGATAACGTTGCTTGGATGGCAACATATGTTGCTCGAAAACCTTTATGTACCTATCAGCATTAATGGTGCCTTCACAGATGTGTAAGTTACCCATGTCTTGGGCACTAATACACCCCCATACCATCACAGATGCTGGCTTTTGAACTCTGTGCTTAGAACAATCCGGATGGTTCTTTTCCTTTTTAGTCCGGAGGACACAACGTCCACAGTTTCCAAAAACAATTTGAAATGTGGACTCGTCAGACCACAGAACACTTTTCCACTTTGCATCAGTCCATCTTAGATGAGCTCGGGCCCAGCAAAGCCGGCGGCGTTTCTGGGTGTTGTTGATAAAATGGGCTTTCTCTTTGCATAGTAGAGTTTTAACTTGCACTTACAGATGTAGCGACGAACTGTAGCTACTGACAGTGGTTTTCTGAAGTGTTCCTGAGCCCATGTGGTGATATCCTTTACACACTGATGTCTCTTTTTGATGCAATACCGCTCGAGAGATTGAAGGTCACGGGCATTGCAACTTACGTGCAGTGATATCTCCAGATTCTGTGAATCTTTTGATGATATTACAGACCGTAGATGGTGAAATCCCTAAATTCCTTGCAACAGCTCGTTGAGAAATGTTGTTCTTAAACTGTTCAACAATTTGTTCACGCATTTGTTGACAAAGTGGTGACCCTCGCCCCATCCTTGTTTGTGAATGAGTGAGCATTTCATAGAAGCTGCTTTTATACCCAATCATGGCGCCCACCTGTTCCCAATTTGCCTGTTCACCTGTGGGATGTTCCAAATAAGTGTTTGATGAGCATTCCTCAACTTTATCAGTATTTATTGCCACCTTTCCCAACTTCTTTGTCACCTGTTGCTGGCATCAAATTCTAAAGTTAATGATTATTTGCAAAAAAAAAAAAAAAGTTTATCAGTTTGAACATCAAATATGTTGTCTTTGTAGCATATTCAACTGAATATGGGTTGAAAATGATTTGCAAATCATTGTATTCCGTTTATATTTACATCTAACACAATTTCCCAACTCATATGGAAACGGGGTTTGTATATATATATATATATATATATATATATATATATATATATATTTACATGTATTTATGTATGTATTTTAAAATCGATTTTTTTAAATTAAGAATCGATTTAGAATCGGGATGAATAAGAATCGCGATTTGGATGTGAATCTATTTTTTTTTGGCAACCCGTATAAAGATATATTTTTGTGGGTGATTTCATCTTGAGCATGTGTGATCCGTACTACAACGCAGAGGTGTGGACTCGAGTCACATGACTTGGACTCGAGTCAGACTCGAGTCATGAATTTGATGACTTTAGACTCGACTTGACAAAATGTAAAAAGACTTGCAACTCGACTTAGACTTTAACATCAATGACTTGTGACTTCACTTGGACTTGAGCCTTTTGAATTGACATGACTTGACATGACTTGCTACTTTCCCCAAAACCCAAAGATGAAAAAGTTATTCGGGAGCGCTCCGTATTTTTCATTGTGTACTTGTCTATCAGCGTTGCGTGTGTCAGCTGGTGTGGTCTCAGTACAACAGCCAATCAAATTAGATCTACTTTGTTTTCATCACACAGCATTCATCCAATCAAATTGCAGGACAACCAACGAAGAAGACATGTCCAAACCACACGCCAGTGAACAAAAAATGATACCTAAAATCATTTTGTTTGGGTATTAAAATTATGAGGTGGTCAACACAAAACGGTTTGCAGTATGCAACACATGCGGTTCGAAAATTACTGATGGAGAGGAAACAACTTCCAACTTCGTCCGGCATTTGAAGTTGCACAAAGAACGGTAAGTTTTGAATGTAAGATAACGTTTATTGGCTAAGTAACGTGACTTTTATTTGCTGTGTAGTTAAATCAGTGAGGCTGTAAACTCACTGCTAACGTTATAACGTTATTGCAAACACGGGAATCTGTTGCAGTTCACTA
>NC_084568.2:14342500-14382500 GCF_033978685.3 Nerophis lumbriciformis
CCCACCACCTTGATGTTTGCATCAAGATTACGCTTAACCTAGTAAATCCATATCCGCAGGCTTTGGCTTAACCGGCCAAGCCCATGCTAACAGGGACACCATCGATGGAGGACAAACACCCTTGCATGCAGAAACCAGGTGGGGGGATGGGCGCTTGGGGGAAGGGTAGCTGGAGAGATGGAAATGCATGGGGGTGGTCTTCAGAATCCGTGAACTCAAAGCAGGTTCATTGGGTTTGACGTGCTGCAGAGGAATGCCATAGGGGGATGGGAAGCTTTTTTTTTCTTTCTCCACGCAAACAAGCTTTACTACTAGCAAAGGTTGACTTGATTGTGTGTTGACATGGGAAGAAGTTGCTGCGCTCACCTGCTTGTTGACACTGGGTGACCCTGCATGATGCATAAAGACACGTATTGTCAATCGCCCAAGGACACGGTGGTGTGTGCGCTTTAAGGAGGAGGGTCAGTGGGTTCATGTGTATGTTGTGCGCGTATGTATGTATATATAGTGAGGAGAGGGGGGGATGGGCGACCCCGTTTCACCACTCCACATTCTCTCGCCCTGCCTTCTTTTTTTCCTTTTTTTAAAGATACGCACTAAGCCCCCACAATGGCAGCTGTACAATTAGAGACATGTCAATACTTATGACTAGTGCGTGACAGGTTGCCAAGTGAGCGCGTGTGCACTGACATGCATGTTGCAAGCAGCGGGGGATGGGGTCGCCAAGTACACGCCATAGTAACCTGCCGGAGAGCAGGAAGCTGCAACACGGCCATGGATCAGTCATAGTGAGCCTTTGCGTTACACTCCGTTTTAATGTCACCTGTACTCATTGGCGTTACGACCGTCCGTGATCCATATACAGTCGTGGTCAAAATTTTACATTCACTTGTAAAGAACATAACGTCATGGCTGTCTTGAGTTTCCAATCATTTCTACAACTCTTATTTTTCTGACATCACATGGACAAAGATAAGACCTTCTGGAGGAAAGTTCTGTGGTCAGATGAAACAAAAATGTAGCTGTTTGGCCACAATACCCAGCAATATGTTTGGAGGAAAAAAGGTGAGGCCTTTAATCCCAGGAACACCATACCTACCGTCAAGCATGGTGGTGGTAGTGTCATGCCCTGGGCCTGTTTTGATGCCAATAGAACTGGTGCTTTACAGAGAGTAAATGGGACAATGAAAAAGGAGGATTACCTCCAAATTCTTCAGGACAACCTAAAATCATCAGCCCCGAGGTTGGGTCTTGGGCGCAGTTGGGTGTTCCAACAGGACAATGACCCCAAACACACGTCAAAAGTGGTAAAGGAATGGCTAAACCAGGCTAGAAGGAAGGTTTTAGAATGGCCTTCCCGAAGTCCTGACTTAAACGTGTGGACAATGCTGAAGAAACAAGTCCATGTCAGAAAACCAACAAATTTAGCTGAACTGCACCAATTTTGTCAAGAAGAGTGGTCAAAAATTCAAGCAGAAGCTTGTGGATGGCTACCAAAAGCGCCTTATTGCAGTGAAACTTGCCAAGGGACATGTAAGCAAATATTAACATTGCTGTATGTATACTTTTGACCCAGCAGATTTGCTCACATTCTCAGTAGACCCATAATAAATTCATAAAAGAACCAAACTTCATGAATGTTTTTTGTGACCAACAAGTATGTGCTCCAATCACTCTATCACAAAAAAATAAGAGTTGTAGAAATGATTGGAAACTCAAGACAGCCATGACATTATGTTCTTTACAAGTGTATGTCAACTTTTGACCACGACTGTATGTTTGTTTTTGTTTGTTTCATGGATGGGCTCGTCCAGGATTGGTTGGTTAAAGTTTAAGTTTGAACATGTATCCAGTAACAACATGATACATCACATATTTCAAATTTTTCATCTTTACATGTTCGAAAAGGAGTATGAAGAAGCAAGGCTTATTTAATCCTACCCCTTTTTCCGTTTCATAGCACGTACTAACACATACAGTCGTGGTCAAAAGTTGACATACACTTGTAAAGGACATAATGTCATGGCTGTCTTGAGTTTCCAATCATTTCTACAACTCTTATTTTTTTGTAACAGAGTGATTGGAGCACATACTTGTTGGTCTCAAAAAACATTCATGAATTTTGGTTCTTTTATGAATTTATTATGGGTCTACTGAAAATGTGAGCAAATCTGCTGGGTCAAAAGTATACATACAGCAACATACATTATCAATTTTGGTGATGTAGAAAAGGTACAATCAAATCAAATTAGCTTCATGGCATGGTCTCTTAACTTCATGTGAGTGATTATGATTGACGACACCTGTTGACTTCTCTGAGCCCATTTAAATAGGGCTCATGTGATGCAGTAATTAGACTCGGTTACTAACGCGACAATGGGAAAGTCAAAGGACATTGAATAAATGTCAGCGAAAAGCATGTTGATTCAATGTCGTATTTATGTTGTAGACGTTGTATTTATGTTGTAGAATATTGGTTGGAAAATAACCAAAATTCAATAGTCAAATCAACGTCAGAACCTGACATTGAATAAACGTTGGCGAAAAGTATGTTGATTCAACGTTGTATTTATGTTGTAGACGTTGTATTTATGTTGCAGAATATTGGTTGGAAAATGACCAAATTTCAAAGGTCAAATCAACGTCAGAACCTGACATTGAATAAACGTCGGCGAAAAGAATGTTGTTTCAACGTTGTATTTATGTTGTAGAATATTGGTTGGAAAATGACCAAAATTCAATGGTCAAATCAACGTCACAACCTGACATTGAATAAACGTCAGCAAAAAACATGTTGATTCAACGTTGTATTTATGTTGTAGAATATTGGTTGGAAAATGACCAAAATTCAATGGTCAAATCAACGTCACAACCTGACATTGAATAAACGTCAGCGAAAAACATGTTGATTCAACGTTGTATTTATGTTGTAGAATATTGGTTGGAAAATGACCAAATTTCAATGGTCAAATCAACGTCAGAACCTGACATTGAAAAAACATCAGCGAAAAACATGTTGATTCAACGTTGTATTTATGTTGTAGAATATTGGTTGGAGAATGACCAAACTTCAATGGTGAAATCAACGTCACAACCTGACATTGAATAAACGTCAGCGAAAAACATGTTGATTCAACATTGTATTTATGTTGTAGAATGTTGGTTGGAAGATGACCAAAATTCAATGGTCAAATCAACGTCAGAACCTGACATTGAAAAAACGTCAGCGAAAAACATGTTGATTCAACGTTGTATTTATGTTGTGGAATATTGGTTGGAAAATGACCAAAATTCAATGGTCAAATCAACGTCAGAACCTCACATTGAAAAAACGTCAGCGAAGAACATGTTGATTCAACGTTGTATTTATGTTGCAGAATATTGGTTGGAGAATGACCAAATTTCAATGGTGAAATCAACGTCAGAACCTGACATTGAATAAATATCAGCAAAAAACATGTTGATTCAACGTTGTATTTGTGTTGTAGACGTTATATTTATGTTGTAGAATATTGGTTGGAAAATGACCAAATTTCAATGGTTGAATCAACGTCAGAACCCAACATTGATTAAACGTCGTCAAAAGCATGTTGTTCCAACATTATGTTTGAGTTTCTCAAGGTCAAGACTTAATTCAACAAGTTCTTAATGATATTTCAATGTCTTGTGCCTGTTGGGATTATTCTAACTGATCTAGTTTGTAACACCGTTCGTGAATGAAGCGCACATTTGTAGTTATTTTCCCATATTTCTGCACAATAACTCAGATATGGTAACATTAGCGAGCAGTAAAGAATATGGAGTAATTTTTTTCATATTTACCTTTATTCATTTCTTGCCATCTTATGTTGTATATTTTATATGAGATTTCCAGTTTCTTTTATCATTTATTATTACACCCAAAAAGGTGTTTTCTTTTACCCTTTCAATGTCTACGCCATCTATTTGTGTTTGTGTTTGTTTGTGTATTTCAAACCCACAAAATAAGCAATATATTCCCCCAAAATATTTCAAAGTGGAATATTTGATGTGAAGTAACTGAAGCTTTGAATAGGTCACTAATTCATAACATTGATTTTGATTCTTTAATATTTATTGAGCAATGGCCGTTTGAAAAATAAAATCCCACCAAAATTCTTGGGGATCAAAAAGGGTCCCACTCATAAAATTGTTCAAAAGAAGTCATATTTTTTGTTTTTTTACTTTTAATCCTTAAACCTCTAAATCAATTTCAAATCTATCTGTCGATTATATGTTTGTATAATTTATTTTATTTTATGTGTTATGCAATTTTTGTCAAAACCCTGTTTTTTATGGCAAAAACACAACATATTAAATATTTTGAGACCTAACTATGTCAATAAGTCATAACAACATTGATTTGAATAATTATACTTTTTTTTAGCAATGACAGTTATAATCCCACTAATATTCTTAGTGACCCAAAGGGCTCAATTAATAAAAGTGTTAAAAATGTATGACGATATAAGTTTTTATTATGTTTTCATGTTTTTGTTTTATGCCCTTTTTGTCCAAAAAACAAAGTATTTCAAACACACAAAATATGCAATATATTCCCCCAAAATATTTTAAAGTGGACTATTTTCTGTGATGAGCCTTAAATAAGTCAATAATTCATGACAACATTGATTTTTGATTCATTATTATTTATTGAGCAATGACAGTTTTGGAGAAAAAAAAATCCCACTAAAATTATTATGAATCAAAAAGGGCCCCACTCTTAAAATTGTTAAAAATAATACTTTTGTTTTACTTTTAATGCTCAAGCCTCTAAATCAACTTCAAATCTATCTGTCGATTATACTATTTATACATTTTATGTTATGCAATTTTTGTAAAAACCCTGTTTTTCATGGCAAAAACACAAACTATTAAATATTTTGAGACTTAAATATGTCAATAATTCATAAAATGTCAATTCATAACATTGATTTGATTGATTGATTTTTTAGCAATGACAGTTATAATCCCACTAATATTCTTGGTGACCCAAAGGGCCCAACTAACAAAAGTGTTAAAAATAAGTCATACATTTTTAACGTCAGATCATCCGTACGTTTTTATTATTTTTTTATTTTTTTGTTTTATGCCCTTTTTGTTAAAAAAAAACCCCAAGTATTTCAAACCCACAAAATATGCAATATATTCCCCCAAAATATTTCAAAGTGGAATATTTGATGTGATGTAACTGAAGCCTTGAATAGGTCACTAATTCATAACATTGATTTTAGTTCTTTCTTCTTTTTTTTTTGAGCAATGGCAGTTTAAGAAACAACATGGCAGCTTTGTGTTATTAGAGTAAACATTGCAAAATGTTCTCATTACATTTCACCCTTTTGCTCTTTTATTCCACTTTCCTTTTTAATAGTGTTTTAAGAATGTGACGCGGGCCACAAATGGACAATTTGGACACACCTCGGTCAGTCATTTCATTAGTCAATAACTCGGTTTCGGTTAGCGGGTCGCGACAAAACACATTTTACAGAGAGCAATTAAGCTGTGGACGATGATGTCGCCGCCCACACTCTTGTCACATGACCAGAAAAACAAGAGAGGAGCCCTTGCAGGTAGCAGCTGGCAACAAGAACAACGAGAATGGTGGACGTGTTTATGATGCAGTTGATGCTTTTCGCACAATTGCAACATCACCTCAATGTTATGGTGCAGAGTCGGGATCAGGTTAAACTTTAATTTCCCGTTAAAGAAAGTTGTCCTGGGCATCGTGTTACATTGTTGCTTCATAAGTCATAAAAGAGAGTCACACAAAACACAGACATGAACTATGCAGGACTAAAAACAGGAAATGCAGTACATTAAAGTGTATTAAAAGACGCTTTGTTTGGCTGCGGTTTGGCTGTAATTCCGTGTCTGATTAGGCTCTCTCGGATAGCGTGGTAGAAAATGAGCATGGTCTGACTGCTAACACCATACAGCCTCAGTGGTCTCAAGAAATCCAGTCTGTGTTGCAGATTGTTGCGCAACTCGTAAGTGTGCGATTTCCAGGTTGTCAACATGGACCCCTGGACATTTATGTGTCGTAATCTGGTCTTTAATGACCGCTGGCTCGTGTGTAGTCACTTGCCTTGGTCAAAAATCATTCAGATTAGATAGTTGCGCTTTGGCATTGTTGGCGTGACCCCGGGTTGCAGAGAAGGCAGGTGGTGTGTGATCAGAAGGTCTTACAAGGAAATGAAGCCTAACAAAAGGACAACTGGATCTGCATGGTGAAATTATGATACATTTGGGAGCCAGACAAACCATTAAAATGTGTTTGCTCGCCCTAACCCGGGCTCTCTCTTTAGTGCCGCCCTAGTGGCTCCCTGGAGCATTTTCAAAAAAAGGATTGAAAATGGAAAAATATGGGGGGGGAAATAATTGTTTTGTTTTAGTATGTTTTTTGTTTGAGGACAAACATGACACAAACCTTCCCAACTTTTAAGAAGCCCACTGTTTAATATGTTTGTGTGTATGCTTCACTAATGAGAGTATTTGGTGAACATCGTTTTTTGTCCTACTAATTTTGGCGATTCTTGAACTCACCATATAGTGGACTGTGACGCAACAGTTTGTTTACATGTAAATGATAAATGGGTTATACTTGTATAGCGCTTTTCTACCTTCAAGGTACTCAAAGCGCTTTCACAGTATTTCCACATTTACCCATTCACACACACATTCACACACTGATGGCGGGAGCTGCCATGCAAGGCGCTAACCAGCAGCCATCAGGAGCAAGGGGTGAAGTGTCTTGCCCAAGGACACAACGGACGTGACTCGGATGGTAGAAGGTGGGGATTGAACCCCAGTAACCAGCAACCCTCCGATTGCTGGCACGGCCACTCTACCAACTTCGCCATGTAAAATCTTCCACTCATTCTTTGTCTCGTTTTGTCCACCAAAAGTTTCATGCTGTGCGTGAATGTACAAAGGTGAGCTTTGTTTGATTGATTGAATGAGACTTTTATTAGTAGATTGCACAGTGAAGTACATATTCCGTACAATTGACCACTAAATGGTAACACCCGAATAAGTTTTTCAACTTGTTTAAGTCGGGGTCCACGTTAATCAATTCATGGTATAAATATATACTATCATCATAATACAGTCATCACACAAGTTAATCATCAGAGTATATACATTGAATTATTTACATTTACAATCCGGGGGGTGGGATGTGGAGGGGGTTGGGGCGGGGGGGGTTAGGTTTGGTTGCTATCAGCACTTCAGTCATCAACAATTATATCATCTGAGAAATGGACATTGAAACAGTGTAGGTCTGACTTGGTAGGATATGTACAGCGAGCAGTGAACATAGTGAGCTCAGAAAGCATAAGAACAAGTATATACATTTGATTATTTACATTTGATTATTTACAATCCGGGGAGGTGGGATGTGGTGGGGGGAGGGTGTTAGTCTAGGGTTGTAGTTGCCTGGAGGTGTTCTTTTAGTGAGGTTATGAAGGAGGATAGAGATGCACAAACCTTCCCAATTGTTAAGAAGCCCACTGTTTAATATGTTTGTGTGTATGCTTCACTGATGAGAGTATTTGGTGATTATCGTTTTTTGTCCAACTAATTTCCGCGGTTCTTGAACTCACCATAGTGTGGACTGTGACGCAACAGTTTGTTTACATGTAAAATCTTCCACTCCTTTGTCTCGTTTTGTCCACCAAAAGTTTCATGCTGTGCGTGGATGCACAAAGGTGAGCTTTGTTGATGTTATTGACTTGTTGGAGTGCTAATCAGGCATATTTGGTCACAGCATCACTGTCTCACGCTGCTGGTAGGGTGGGCTTGCACCAGTTTCATTGTTTGTAGCTGGTGCGGCTCTCACTACATAGTAGCAGGAGTTGACTGGGCTTGACGTGCCGAGACAGCTTGTACACGACCCTATGTCTGTCTGGTCTCACGTGGTATGAGACTGTAACCCATTACCTGGAAGACAATAGACTAGGCGAGGGGACTAACAAGTCAACTCCAAAACTTCCCGAAACCAGAAATGGTGGAAGGTTAGGCTTGGGGCTAGCAACCCCAACCCATAAAAACTCCTTGCTACAGAAACGTTGACGAAAACCAAAAAAATCCAAAAGTCTTGGAAAGGAAGTCTCTTCGGTTACACAAACCAAAGAGAAAATGACGATGCACTCGGAAAACCGTAAGGAGTCGGTGCGTCCGATTCTTCTGACCCCTAGACACTCCACTAACATCGCAACATAAAACGTCAGGACCATGTATGCAGGAGGAAAGACAGCAGTTATAGCGGAAGAGATGAGGCGATACAGAATATCTCTTCTGGGTCTGTGCGAAACCAGATGGCTCCAGTCGGGGCAGGTTAAACTGGCCAGTGGTGAGTCCATATTATATTCAGGGCACATAGAAGACTCTGCACCACATATAGAGGGTGTAATGTTCATGCTATCCAAAGAAGCTCGGAGGGCCCTCATCAGTTGGAAACCCATCAACTCAAGGATCATTACTGCAAAATTCCATACCACGCATAAGAAAATAAACCTTCAAGTAGTACAATGCTATGCCACTACCAACGATGCAGAGGACGAAATGAAGGACAACTTTTACAATCTTCAATACCAGATTCTTCTTGACAAAGAAAGGAAAGGACATCATGGTCTTAATTGGGGACATGAATGCGAAAATAGGAGGAAATAACAATGGCTATGAGCTGAAAATGGGAACGCAAGGGCTTGGAACCATGAATGTAAACGGAGAAAAGTTTGCTACAGCATGTGCAGACAACAGCTTGGTTATTAGAGGTTCCATTTTCCCACACAAGAGCATCCACAAAGCAACATTGGTTCCTGCCAACCACACAACTGAAAACCAGATTGATCACATCTGCATTAGCCGGAAATTCAGGCGCTCACTGCTTGATGTCAGAGCGAGAAGAAGAGCTGACGCTGCATCTGACCATCACCTAGTCACAGCAAGGTTCCAGTTGAAATTGAAACGCATGAAACAAAGAGGAGAGAGGATCAAATTCAACATACAGCAGTTCCAAGATATAGGCACTATACCAAGTCACATTACACAACCGGTTTCAAGCACTACAGGACCAGACAACACAAGCACCAGGAACTGTAGAAGGGATTTGGGAAGGTTTGAAGACCACATGGAAGGTGACATGTGCAGAAGTGGTAAGGAGAAAAAAGTCCACAAACAAACCTTGGCTATCCACAGAAACCCACAAGAAAGTGAGTGAGAGAAGGGAGAAAAAGGCAGCAGCACAAAGAAAATATGAAGGAGCAAACAAGGATGTGAAGGAGAGTGTCAGAAGGGCCAAAAAGAAGTACATCGAGGATTTTGCACAGCAGGCAAAGGAAGCAGCAGGAAAGAATAATCTGAAAGAACTCTATCTAACCACAAAGATGCTCACCGGCAAATGGTACACTCCTCACAACCAAGGAAGATCAACTCCATAGATGGACTGATCACTTTCAAGACCCACTCAACAGAGAGCCCCCTCAACTGACTGCAGATATTCCAACAGCTCCAATCATGCTAGAAATAAACTGCAACCACGAAACATCCTCCAGCATGCTTTTCCATCTCATGAAAGCTATCTGGGAGGAAGAAAAAGTCCCATCAGACTGGAGAGATGGCAACATCATAAAGATTCCCAAGAAAGGAGACCTTAGGGAGTGTAAAAACTACAGGGGAATTATGCTCCTGTCAACACCAGGGAAGGTGCTCAACCACTTACTACTAGAAAGGATGCGGAAATTGGTCGATGCACAACTGAGGGAAAACCAGGCTGGTTTCAGAAAGGGAAGATCTTGTGCTGACCAAATTGCCTCCCTCAGTATTATAATAGAACAATCCATGGAATGGAACTCACCGGTATATATTAATTTCATAGACTTTGAAAAGGCGTTTGACAGTGTCGACCGTGAGACACTGTGGAAGCTGATGGCAGACTATGGCATCCCACCGAAGATCATCAACATCATCAAGAGCACCTACCAAGGGATGCAATGTCGTGTCCTACATGACGGATGCCCATCGGAGGCCTTCGAGGTCCTGACTGGGGTGCGGCAAGGATGTCTGCTCTCGCCCTTCCTTTTCCTCCTCTGTATTGACTGGACCATGGACCAAACAACCAAAAACAGCGAAACCGGCATGCCGGACTTTCCGAACAACTGGAGGACCTAGACTTTGCAGACGATCTAGCTCTCCTGGCTCACACCTACCAACATATGCAAGACAAAACACAGAAACTAGAAAGAGCCGCTGCATTTCTTGGGCTTAAGATCAATTCACAAAAAACAAAGGTCATGCGTATCAATAACAAGAACAATACACCAATAACAATGGACCATAATCAATTAGAGGAGGTAATCAGTTTTACATACTTGGGGAGCATAATCAGTGTAGATGGAGGGACAGATAGAGATGTCAAATCCAGAATAGGGAAAGCAAGAACATCATTCAACATTCTAAACAAAATCTGGAGAGCAAAAAAACATTTCTCTCAAAACCAAACTGAAAATCTTTAACTCAAATGTCAAATCCATCCTGCTGTACGGATCAGAAACATGGAAAACCACCAATAGCATACTCACTAAACTACAGACGTTCATAAACCGTTGCCTCCGTCGGGTCCTAGGAGTCTACCGGCCAGACACCATCACCGATGCCAACCTGTGGGAACTCACCAAACAAGAACCAGTGGAACTGCAAATCAGCAGAAGGAAGTGGAGCTGGATAGGCCACACACTCAGAAAACCCAATAAATCAATCACCAAACAGGCACTAACATGGAACTCACAGGGAAAAAGAAACAGAGGGAGACCAAGAACAACCTGGAGAAGAAGCACGGAACAGGAGATGAGGGCTGAGGGACTGTCATGGCAACAACTCGACCGAAGGGCACAACACCGGAATGGATGGAAGGCTTTCGTCGACGGCATATGTTCCTGAGGGAATACTAAGGCCTAAGTAGGTAAGTAAGTAAGCATGACTGCAAGCTAATCAATGCTAACATGCTATTTGGGCTAGCTGTATGTACATATTGCATCATTACGCCTCTTTTGTAGCTATATTTGAGCTCATTTAATATCCTTTACTTTAACCTCTTTGTATATAATTTAGTTTTGCATGTCCCATGACACATTATCTGTATGTAATATTGGCTGCATTTCTGATAGTTGTTTGTGTGCCATGTTGTTCCAGACCACAGCAAACTTTACCTAGCTTGCCAAAGATTGTAATAAATCTATTGAAAGAAAAAAACCTTAACTTGGACACACACATCTATACCTTTGGCCATTAAAAGACACTAATTTCCAGGAGTTATCTCACCTTCTGAGTAGCCTCTGATTTACTCATGCTTTCTAATGTTGTAAAAATGTGTTGAATGAATATTAAATTTCAACATTTCTGTCAACGAAGATTTGCTCCAGCCTGCGACACATAGTCATTTTGATAGTAGGCTATTATAGCTAATATAGACACTCACGTCATGTGTTGCCTTCAATATAAGACTTATATACGGCTTTTCATTTTGGGTTGCCGACCCCTGCCCTAACCAAAACAATCAGCTCCTTCTGCATTGGCCTTTGCAGGGTCATGCAGTAAACACCCCAGTGAGACCAGTGCAGCGAAAGTCGCTCTGAATCCCTTCTTCAAAACCATCTGGGATGTTGACTCTGTTCCGCGATGCCGAAACGGAGCGACTTTCAGGCCTACGGACAAAACACGCACCCATTGACTACTATTACACAGGTACGCACACATACACTCCACCCCCACAAAAATAAGCCTCACTCCTTTGCAACCTATGCCAAAAAGTTTGTCAACTTTGAAATGTAACTAAGATCCAAAGTCCTCGCTAGGAAGATAGGTTGGTTTGCTCTGACCTTTTTTTAATGTTGAATTCATCATCTAAAAATATGCTGAAAGATATAAACATCCCATCAGTCGGCATCCCAGTGAGAGCAGACATGGAACAGTAAGTGATTGCGTTATTATGTTCGTATTTTGTATTTCTCGTTTTGCACTCAGCGATACTGCTACACGATTCTTAGTGTTTCACTAAAGCTGCATCTGCTAAGCATTAGTAGTTGTTGTTGTTGGCGGACATAGTGAACTCTTTAATTAACAAAATTTAATTAATTCTTTAATTCTTTAATTCCGGGAATGCTTAAAATGACCAAAACATTGTAAATATTACAAGTTATCATGATTGTGCCTGCAACTACTTTACATGTATACCCTTCACTACTATTACAGCATGAATATGAAACTTTGTTCGAGGTTGTTGAAGGTTTCTTGGAAGGCTTTATAGGCAGAACAGATCGTATCCCCAATACCTGTATTATGATCCACCTCTTGCTCACAGTTTTTTGCTATTTAGAATGCATGGCTATGTTTTCATGGTGTCTGGCTTATATATTGCCCTCCAAACTTTTTGACTGAGGGGCTGCATGCAAAGTAACTATATACTGTACATACATACATATATATATATATATATATATATATATATATATATATATATATATATATATATATATATATATATATATATATATATATATATATATATATATATACCTGTATGTATGTATATATCTGTATAGGCTGTATGTGTGTACGGTATATATGTATGTATATATATACAGTATATATGTATATATATATATATATATATATATATATATATACATATATACCGTACACACATAAAGCCTATACAGATATATGAGTACATATTATAATAATATAAAGAATATATAATTATTTACTCCTAACCTTGTTTACGTCTGTGTCAACTTCCTTAAGGCTTTTTAATCAATCAGAACTATCAAGCGGCTAAAATATGCCAAACATAGATAAGTGTGGAGAGAGTATTTTGCATTTTTCCCATCTTCCCTTGTAATGGGTGTAATTAAAAAAAAAAAAAAAGTTTAAATTTTGATTGGATGTTTTTTATAATATTAACAAAGTTCGATGATCAAGATGTGTTATGTGTGACCATGTTTGTTTAATGTTTGTGCTGGTTGATTTTTCTTTCTGCACCATGACTAGGGTAGGTTGTTTGGATTGAGTCGTAAACATAAATGCTGTGCTGTGTTTCCCTGTAAGTACAATTAATGGTCGAGTTACTGTTGTTGGCCACAAGATGGTGACAGAAATGGTAGCTGTTAGACCGTTGGTTATCTGTAAATGAAATGAATACACCGCTTATTAAACTCAGGCCGTCTCGCGGGCCGTAGTTTGGACACCCCCGCTCTGAACCTTTATAAGCACAGAATCTAAGCAATAGCCATTTTCTTCGCTTGCACCCCGAAGGCAAATCTATCAAACCATCTCGGTCATGTGGTCACGTGGTTGGAACCCAGCAATACAGTAGCTTCGTGAATGTATTTCTTTGTTGTACTCTTCTACTTGTGAACCGCTGCAAAATGAGTCAAAACACTTGCCTGTGCTATTATTTTTGTGAGAAAGTACAGCACACTGTCGGGAGGTTACTAAGACATGTAACTGTGACCCCCATAAGTCAGACTGTCTCGAAATTTCTCACACAAGTGAATGTCGCTCTGCACTGACATTATGGTGAAATTTTGTGCACACCCCTTCGAGGACTGTCGAGCACATGTCTATGAAATTCAAGCAAGACTAAAACAAACATGGCTGCAATGCTAAGCATTAGCTTTTTTAAAGAGAATGAGCTGTTTTTTTAATGCTGATATTTTAAGTTATTCATGAAATATAGTGTTTTAGAAAGGTGGGTGTGTCCCCTTGGGGCGGTCACAAAACAGTTTGTTAGTGGCCACTCTTGCTGTGGAGTGAGACAATCTTTGGAGGACAATCTTTGCCGCCATACACCCCAGAGTCATATAGTTTGGTACTTGAAATATGTTAGCATGGTGACATTAGCATGCCAGAATGCAAACTCTTTCTAACCTAGAGTCATATACCGTATTTTTCGGACTATAAGTCACAGTTTTTTTCATAGTTTGGCCGGGGGTGCGACTTATACTCAAGAGCGACTTATGTGTGAAATTATTAACACATTACCGTAAAATATCAAATAATATTATTGATCTCATTCACGTAAGAGACTAGACGTATAAGATTTCATGGGATTTAGCGATTAGGAGTGACAGATTGTTTGGTAAACGTATAGCATGTTCTATATGTTATAGTTATTTGAATGACTCTTACCATAATATGTTACGTTAACATACCAGGCACCTTCTCAGTTGGTTATTTATGCCTCATATAACGTACACTTATTCAGCCTGTTGTTCACTATTCTTTATTTATTTTAAATTGCCTTTCAAATGTCTATTCTTGGTGTTGGGTTTTATCAAATACATTTCCCCCAAAAATGCGACTTATAGTCCAGTGCAACTTATATATGTTTTTTTCCTTCTTTATTATGTATTTTCGGCAGGTGCGACTTATACTCCGGAGCGACTTATACTCCGAAAAATACGGTACTGTAACTTGGTACTTGTCATATGCTAACTGTTAGCATGTTTTCATGGGAACATTAGCATACAAACTTTTGCCACCATACACCCCAGTCATATAACTTGGCACTTGACATATGGTAACTGTTAGCATGCTGATATTAGCATGCCAGTATGCTAACTTTTTCAGCCAAACTTTTTCAACCCCAGAGTCAAATACTATAACTTGGTACTTCTCATTTGCTAACTGATAGCATGTTAACAGTTACCATGAATTGATTTACGTGGACCCCGACTTAAACAAGTTGAAAAACTTATTGGGGTGTTACCATTTAGTGGTCAATTGTACGGAATATGTACTGAACTGTGCAATCTACTAATAAAAGTTTCAATCAATCAAACAAAATGCGAACATTAGCATGCTAACCTTTTCAATTTTGCCGCGATGCACCCGAGCCATATAAATCGGCACTTGACATATGTTAACTGTTAGCATGCTGACGTTAGCATGCTAGTATGCTAATTTTTTCAGCCAATTGTGTCGCTCTCTCCCAGAGCCATATAACTTGGTAATTGAGATATGCTATTTTTTAATCATGCTTACGTTAGCATGCTAACTTTTTTCGATAATTTTGCAGCCGCCCACCTCAAACTCATATAACTAGGTAATGTTACACATAATAAACGTCAGCATGCTAACGTTAGCATTTCAGTTCATGCTGGGTTTTTTAAGTTGCTGATCAATTTTAATTTATTGATATTTTCTGAGTTTGTTTATTTTTTATTTTTTTTGTATCCAATGGTTTAAGTCTGGCAAAAATATTTCTAGTTAAAACAAGGATTAAAAATGTTTTTGAATTTCAGGCAATTTGATGCACTTTAAATATTTTCTGTTACAAATGTTGATAAAGTTAACTCCTTGTTGTAAGTTGATCTCTATTTCTTTATTTATATTGTTGTTGTTGTCTTTAATGTTAATAAGGACGCAACGCTATGCATAGGTGTACTTTTATCCATTTTATAGACAAATGAGATTATTTATAGCCAAGAGTGGGGGTCAATGGGGGGCAATAACCCAACCAACAGCCTTGGCAAAAATACCAGTGTGAATGTGTGAGGCAAAGTATCCTTTTTTTAGGTTTTCACATGCAACCTTGACCTAAACCAGCAAATTGAACCGCCAGTATTTATGCCCCCTCAGCAAACAACAGGCAGGGGTTATGGTGCTAATTTAAAACAAAATTGGTTATCCATTAAGCCAGTGGTGTTCAAACTTTGCACACTAAAGCAGTGTTTTTCAACCTTTTTTGAGCCAGAGCACACCACCAGCAGAAATCATTGAAAAACGAAACTCAGTTGACAGTAAAAAGTCGTTGTCGCAATTGTTGGATAGGACTTTAAAGCATAACCAAGTATGCATCAATATAGCTCTTGTCTCAAAGTAGGTGTACTGTCACGACATGTCACATCACACCCTGACTTATTTTGAGTTATTTGCTGTTTTCCTGTGTGTAGTGTTTTAGTTCTTGTCTTGCGCTCCTATTTTGGTGGCTTTTTCTCTTTTTTTTGGTATTTTCTTGTTGCAGTTTCATGTCTTCCTTTGAGCAATATTTCCCGCATCTGCTTTGTTTTTGCAATCAAGAATATTTCAGTTGTTTTTATCCTTCTTTGTGGGGACATTGTTGATTGTCATGTCATGTTCGGATGTACATTGTCTTTGCTCCACAGTAAGTCTTTGCTGTCGTCCAGCATTCTGTTTTTGTTTACTTTGTAGCCAGTTCAGTTTTAGTTTAGTTCTGCATAGCCATCCCTAAACTTCAATGCCTTTTCTTAGGGGCACTCATCTTTTGTTTATTTTTGGTTTAAGCATTAGATACCTTTTTACTTGCACCCTGTCCCCCGCTGTTTCCGACATCTACAAAGCAATTAGCTGCCGGCTGCCACCTACTGATATGGAAGAGTATTACACGGTTACTCTGCCGAGCTCTAGACTGCCACCGACACGCAGCAACAACAACACATAATTTGCAGACTATAATAACTGGTTTGCAAAAAATATTTTTAACCCAAATACCGGTAGGTGAAATTAGATCATCAGTGGTTGAAAAACACTGCACTAAAGAATCAAAGCATGAGGGAGCCATTTTGATATTTTTCATTATCAAAACTAAAACACAATTTTTTCTAATTTTCTTTACCTTTAAGGTTCCCCTTAAGTTTGGTCAGTCATAATAATGTTAAAAAATAAAACTGTTTAAAATTAAAAAAATTTAAAAAAGTCATATTTTATTTTTTTATTTTTTTTATTCAACGCTTTAATGTCGAGATCAATTTCAGTGCATGGTGTCGATATAAAGTTTTGTTTTTGTTTGTTTGTTTTTAGTCCAATTTTTTTCAAAAAATGTCCACGTAGAATATTTGATGTGAAGTGATTAAGCCTTAAATTGGTCAATAATTCATAACAACATTATTATTTTTTGAGTAATGACAGTTTTTTGTGGGTTTTTTTTAGACCTTTTAAATACTTGCGGCTCCTAAAGGGCCACAGTCATAAAAGTGTGAAAAATAAATTACCAGTATACATAGACCTTTCTTTTAACTTGCAACACTTAAGTCACTAGTCTAGATCAACTTCAGATCTGTCCGTCCATGTTTTGTTTTTTTAATACCCTTTTTGTCAAAGAAAACTTTTTTTTTTTATGGCAAACACACAATATATGCAGTACTTTTCCACCAAAAATATTTAAAAGTGGAATATTTTACGTGAAGTGATCAGATCCTTGAATTGGTCAATAATTCTTAACAACATTGATTTTGATTCATGATTATTTTTTGCGCAATGACAGTTTAAAAACAAAATCCCACTAAACTTCTTGGGGACCCAAAAGGTCCCCACTCATAAAAGCTGTTTGTTTTTTAAACTTTCAATGCTTAAGTCTCTAGAACAATTTCAGATCCATCCGTCAATTTAAAGTTTTTATGATTTTTTTAATTTGTTTTTATGTGTTTTAACGCCTTTGTTTTTTTAAATGGCAAACACAAAATATTTTCTCTCAAATATGTCAAAGTGTAATATTTGATGTGAAGTAATCGGAGCCTTGAATAGGTCAATAAATAATAACAAAATGTATTTTGATTCATTATTACTTAGTTTAAAAAAAAGTCCCACCAAAATTCTTGGGGACCCAAAAAGGCCCCATTAATAAAAGTGTTGATAAGTCATAGTTCTTTTTTTGTTTTACTTTCAATGCTTAAGTTTCCAGAACAACTTCAGATCTGTCAGTCGATTTTAAGTTTTCATAATTTTTTCATGTTTTTAAAAAAAATTATCATTTATTTTATGCCTTTTTTTTGTCAAATATAACTTTGTTTTATATGGCACTTTTTTATATGGCAAACACACAAAATATGCAATATTTTTTCTCAAATATTTCAAAATAGAATATTTGATTTCAAGTAATTGGAGCATTGAATAGGTCAAAAATTCATAACAACATAGAAAGTTGTTGTTTTTTTGTTTCGTTTTAACGTCTTTTCGTCAACGATAACTTTTTTGTTTTATATGGCAAACACAAAAAATTTTCTCTCAAGTATTTCAAAGTGTAATATTTGATGTGAAGCCTTGAATAGGTCAATAATTAATAACATTTATTTTGATTCATTATTACTTTTTTTTAACAATGACAGTTTAAAAACAATCCCACCAAAATTAATGGGGACCCAAAAAGGTCACACTCATAAAAGTTTTGTTTTTTTTACTTTAAATGCTTAAGTCTCTCTGTAGATTTTAAGTTTTCATTATTTTTTCATGTATTTTTTTTTATTATCATTTATTTTATGCCTTTTTTGTCAAAGATAACTTAGTGTTTAATATGGCACACTTTTTATATGGCAAATACACAAAATATGGAATATTTTCTCTCAAATATTTCAAAATAGAATATTTGATGTAAAGTAATAGGAGCCTTGAATAGGTCAATAATTCATAACAAAGTGTATTTTGATTCATTATTACTTTTTGAACAATGACTGTTTAAAAAAATAATCCCACCAACACTTTTGGGTACCCAAAAAGGTCCCACTCATAAAAGTGTTGATAAATCAGTTGTTGTTGTTTTTTTTTACTTTAAATGCTTAAGTCTCTCCGTCGAGTTTAAGTTTTCATAATTTTTTTCATGTTTCTTTTAATTATGATTTGTTTTATGCCTTTTTTTTTTTGTCAAATATAACTTTGTATTACTTAATATGGCACACTTTTTTATAAGGCAAAATATGCAATATTTTCTCTCAGATATTTCAAAATGGAATATTTGATGTCAAGTAATCGGAGCCTTGAATAGGTCAATAATTCATAACAACATAGAATTTTTTATTTTTTATTTTTTGAGCAATGACAGCTTTAAAGACAAAAAACCAGCCTGCATGGCAGCTTTGTTATGAGAGTCAACATTACACTTCACCTCGTTTATTCCACTGTTTTATGTTTTTCTTTTTTAATATTATTTTTATAATGTGCTGTGCGTGCGCCATTTATGCCATAATTAATGTCATAAAATGTGTTTTTAATTGCATACTAGCAATTGTTGTTTCTCTAAAAACAATAACTTTTAAAAATATATATACAGTCGTGGTCAAAAGTGTACATACACTTGTAAAGAACATAATGTCATGGCTGTCATGAGTTTCCAATCATTTTTTTGTGATAGAGTGATTGGAGCACATACTTGTTGGTCACAAAAAACATTCATGAAGTTTGGTTCTTTTATGAAATTATTATGGGTCTACTGAAAATGTGAGCAAATCTGCTGGGTCAAAAGTATACATACAGCAATGTTAATATTTGCTTACATGTCCCTTGGCAAGTTTCACTGCAATAAGGCGCTTTTGGTAGCCATCCACAAGCTTCTGGCAAGCTTCTGGTTGATGTTTTGACCACTCTTCTTGACAAAATTGGTGCAGTTCAGCTAAATGTGTTGGTTTTCTGACATGGACTTGTTTCTTCAGCATTGTCCACACGTTTAAGTCAGGACTTTGGGAAGGCCATTCTAAAACCTTCATTCTAGCCTGATTTAGCCATTCCTTTACCACTTTTGACGTGTGTTTGGGATCATTGTCCTGTTGGAACACCCAACTGCGCCCAAGACCCAACCTCCGGGCTGATGATTTTAGGTTGTCCTGAAGAGTTTGGAGGTAATCCTCCTTTTACATTGTCCCATTTACTCTCTGTAAACACTAGTTCCATTGGCAGCAAAACAGGCCCAGAGCATAATAGTACCACCAAGCAATATAGGGGTGGTATAGCTCAGTTGGTAGAGTGGCTGTGCCAGAAACTTGAGGGTTCCAGGTTCGATCCCTGCTTCTGCCATCCCAGTCACTGCCGTCGTGTCCTTGAGCAAGACACTTTACCCACCTGCTCCCAGTGCCACCCACACTGGTTTAAAAATGTAACTTAGATATTGGGTTTCACTATGTAAAGCGCTTTGAGTCACTATAGAAAAGCGCGATATAAATATAATTCACTTCACTTCACCACCATGCCTGACGGTAGACATGGTGTTCCTGGAATTAAAGGCCTCACCTTTTCTCCTCCAAACATATTGCTGGGTATTGTGGCCAAACAGCTACATTTGTGTTTCATCTGACATCACATGGACAAAGATAAGACCTTCTGGAGTAAAGTTCTGTGGTCAGATGAAACAAAAATTGAGCTGTTTGGCCACAATACCCAGCAATATGTTTGGAGGAGAAAAGGTGAGGCCATTAAACCCAGGAACACCATTCCTACCGTCAAGCATGGCGGTGGTAGTATTATGCTCTGGGCCTGTTTTGCTGCCAATGGAACTGGTGCTTTACAGAGAGTAAATAGCACAATGCAAAAGGAGGATTATCTCCAAATTCTTCAGGACAACCTAAAATCATCAGCCCGGAGGTTGGGTCTTGGGCGCAGTTGGGTGTTCCAACAGGACAATGACACCAAACACATGTCAAAAGTGGCAAAGGTATGACTAATTCAGTCTAGAATGAAGGTTGGAGAATGGCATTCCCAAAGTCCTGACTTAAACATGTGGACAATGCTGAAGAAACAAGTCCATGTCAGAAAACCAACAAATTTAACTGAACTGCACCAATGTTGTCAAGAGGAGTGGTCAAAAATTCAAGCAGAAGCTTGTGGATGGCTACCAAAAGCGCCTTATAGCAGTGAAACTTGCCAAGGGACATGTAAGCAAATATTAACATTGCTGTATGTATACTTTTGACCCAGCAGATTTGCTCACATTTTCAGTAGACCCATAATAAATTCATAAAAGAACCAAACTTCATGAATGTTTTTTGTGACCAACAAGTATGTGCTCCAATCACTCTATCACCAAAAAAATAAGAGTTGTAGAAATTGGAAACTCAAGACAGCCATGACATTATGTTCTTTACAAGTGTATTTAAACTCTATGTATTTCATCCTGAAAGACCCATCCAACTCCGGGCACTGCCACCTAGAACTGCTACCCTCGGGCAGACGCTATAGGGTGCTAAAAGCGGGCACAAATAGACTAAAAAACAGTTTTTACCCAAGAGCCATAGGAGCATTAAACAGGCCTGAGTGAGCACAATGTGTTCGTCATGTCCTCATGTGTCATGTCTTTTTACAAACCCTGTTTCCATATGAGGTGGGAAATTGTGTTAGATGTAAATATAAACGGAATACAATGATTTGCAAATAATTTTCAACCCATATTCAGTTGAATATGCTACAAAGACAACATATTTGATGTTCAAACTGATAAACTTTTTTTTTTTTGCAAATAATCATTAACTTTAGAATTTGATGCCAGCAACACGTTACAAAGAAGTTGGGAAAGGTGGCAATAAATACTGATACTGACTGTTGAGGAATGCTCATCAAACACTTATTTGGAACATCCCACAGGTGTGCAGGCTAATTGGGAACAGGTGGGTGCCATTATTGGGTATAAAAGTAGATTCCCAAAAAATGCTCAGTCTTTCACAAGAAAGGACCCCTTTGTCCACAACTGCGTGAACAAATAGTCAAACAGTTTAAGAACAACATTTCTCAAAGTGCAATTGCAAGAAATGTAGGGATTTCAACATCTACGGTCCGTAACATCATCAAAAAGTTCAGAGAATCTGGAGAAATCACTCCACGTAAGCGGCAAGGCCGGAAACCAACATTGAATGAACGTGACCTTCGATCCCTCAGACGGCACTGTATCAAAAACCGACATCAATCTCTAAAGGATATCACCACATGGGCTCAGGAACACTTCAGAAAACCACTGTCAGTAACTACAGTTGGTCGCTACATCTGTAAGTGCAAGTTAAAACTCTACTATGCAAAGCGAAAGCTATTTATCAACAACATCCAGAAACGCCGCCGGCTTCTCTGGGCCCGAGATCATCTCAGATGGACTCATGCAAAGTGGAAAAGTGTTCTGTGGTCTGACGAGTCCACATTTCAAATTGTTTTTGGAAACTGTGGACGTTGTGTCCTCCGGACCAAAGGGGAAGCGAACCATCCAGACTGTTATCGACGCAAAGTTGAAAAGCCAGCATCTGTGATGGTATGGGGGTGCATTAGTGCCCAAGGCATGGGTCACTTACACATCTGTGAAGGCACCATTAATGCTGAAAGGTACATACAGGTTTTGGAACAACATATGCTGCCATCTAAGCGCCGTCTTTTTCATGGACGCCCCTGCTCATTTCAGCAAGACAATGCCAAGCCACATTCAGCACGTGTTACAACAGCGTGGCTTCGTAAAAAAAGAGTGCAGGTACTTTCCTGGCCCGCCTGCAGTCCAGACCTGTCTCCCATCGAAAATGTGTGGCGCATTATGAAGCGTAAAATACGACAGCGGAGACCCCGGACTGTTGAACGACTGAAGCTCTACATAAAACAAGAATGGGAAAGAATTCCACTTTCAAAGCTTCAACAATTAGTTTCCTCAGTTCCCAATCGTTTATTGAGTGTTGTTAAAAGAAAAGGTGATGTAACACAGTGGTGAACATGCCCTTTCCCAACTACTTTGGCACGTGTTGCAGCCATGAAATTCTAAGTTAATTATTATTTGCAAAAAATAAATAAAGTTTATGAGTTTGAACATCAAATATGTTGTCTTTGCAGTGCATTCAATTGAATATGGGTTGAAAAGGATTTGCAAATAATTGTATTCCGTTTATATTTACATCTAACACAATTTCCCAACTCATATGGAAACGGGGTTTGTATTTTTTCAGACTATACTGTGCAATAATGTTATATGTGTATATGTATATATATGCATATGTATGGATAGATAGAAAGATAGATAGTACTTTATTGATTCCTTCAGGAGAGTTCCCTCAGGAAAATTAAAATATGTGCAAGTGTGTGGATATATATATATATATACATATAGATACATATCTTCTTTTTTTATCTTTTTTTACTATTTGTATTACTAAATTATTGTGTATGCACCTTGGGGGATCTGCTCCAATTTCGTTGTTCTTTGGACCTGTTCACTGTAATAATGACAATAAAACTCTATTATATTCTATTTCCATAGAAGGGTATAATTAACAACAAATAATATACAGACAAATATGTCGCATAAGGTTTTCTTATAGCATATGAGTGTAGACTAGAGCTTCAGTGCACAAGACACATGCATGCACGTACACGCGCACGCCGCGTTTCCCCTCACGCGCGTGCTCACGCCCCCCTCGTTCCGTAGTAAGGCAAGCCTGCACACAAAAACACGATGGCAACACATGAGTAGGCGGGGCTTTGAGTGGCTCTCGCCGTCGTCCAATCAGCGCCGCGTAAGCCAATCACTGGCTGCGAGCCTCGACCAATGAGCGCGCAGCGCCTGCCCACCGCGGACCAACGGGCTGCCAGGATGACGCGGGCACGTGGACGCCGGCACATGTTGACGCCGCTGTAGTGGCGAGAGGAGACACAGGACGACACACTCGGCGGAGTAAATGTGTGTCGCTCGGGTCCATGTTCCTGCTTTCGCCGAGTCTTCCCTGAGTTGGAGATAAAAATCTACTTTTTTTTGTTGCTGCTCGTTTTTTTTAAAAGCACAAATTGTGGGTGAGTCACGTTCTTTTTTTCTACGAGCTTCTAGAAGTTGCTCTGCTAGCTGCATCCTGTTTATGCTAACATTGAGCTTATATATTACTATTCTCTTGCCTGTACTTTGTGTGTATTTCGGTATAATTACGATTTTTGGGGTGAGTATTCGATTCTGGATGGATTTTCGATTCAAACCGATTGTTCCTAAGTATTATTTGATATAATAATTATAATGAAACTTTTTCAAAACACGTTAGAAAAGCTCCTTCCGGTTGCATGGAGATGTCCTAAAACCTACAAAATAAAATAGAAAAAAATATATACATATATAAATCGATTTTTGAAAAGTATAAAGGGGGGCGGGGTCGGTTCTTATATGCCCTCTGCATGTAAAAAAAAATATCAAATGAATCCATTATCAATCAGTTATTATATTAGGGGTGTATAAAAATGCATGAATCGATTAAAAATCGATTCATAATTTTTTTTTTAAAGATTTCAAAATAAAATAGTTTTGGATAAAAAATTATATTCTATAAATATGTTTTAGGCCATCTCCATGCAACAAGAAGGATATTTTCTAACCTTAAAATTATAATTATTTTACCAAATAAAATCAGTTTGAATCGAGACCCGATTCTGTATTAGGAACCGGAATTGGATCAAATACTTTTTTTCCCCAAAGATTCACACCTATAATAATTATATTTTGTTGCCTATAACACAAGCTAAGATAAGGAGGTTTTGCTGAGATAGTTATTTAATTAACATGTTGGGTTTATCCAATCCACTTTATTTATATAGCACATTTAAACAACAAAAATGTTTCCAAAGTGCTGCACAAAAATATTAAAAACAAGATTCAAATAATATCCTTAGCTCCACCAATGACTGAATAAAAACAAAATAAATAAATATAAAAATAAATGTGCTTGAAAACGATTTTAAAGGGTAAACCCAATTAAAACAATGAATAGAAATACAAATTTAAAAACACAGAGTTTAGTGTTTTATTTGCAAGTAAATTTGTCAAAGTGCACCCCGTCCATATCCTTCAATGTTTTTAATAGAAGTCTGTTAAATTCTGTCATTAAGGAGGTCCATATCTGCATTCTCTATCCCACTTGTTCTGATCAGGGTCATGGGTGAGCTTGAGTGTCACCCCGCTGACCTTTCAGAGTGAGAGGCGTGGTTTGGTCACCAGTTAATCACAGGGCAAAAAGTAGACAAACAACCATTCATACCGCCGGACAATTTAGGGGACTACGGTTAGTCCGAGACTTGCATGCTTATTGGAATGTGGGAGGAAGCCGGAGTATACTTGTAAACTCCACACAGAGATGTTTACAACAGATCTCCGGACTGGGAAGTCATATACTGCCTTTTCTTCTTGCTCTATGACTTTATTACAATCCTGTGTGGTGGTGAGTATCTCCTATGGGAGAAAAACAAATGTTTACAACACAGATATGAACCCCTGATCTCTCAACGGAGATTCTGACAACTAAGGGAAGCCATATATTGCCTTTTTCTTCTCGCTCTTATGGCTTTCTTGAAATCCTATGCGGTAGTGAGTAAAAGTGAGTATCTCTGTGACCTCCTCCAGGGCTTACACTGAGAAGGGTTGGGGGAGAAAAGACTAGAATTCAAAATGTGAAGGGGGGAGGACAGGAAGGCTCTGAGGATGAGCTGAAGGGAGATGAGAGGCATACAGAGAGGAAAGAGAGGGGTGTGTGTGTGTGCGAGGGGAGGGAGTTTGTCGGCAGGCGATGGCGGTAGTGGCGTTGGGTGGGGGGAAGGATGGAGCGCCAGCCAGCGACAGAGCGGGCGGGGCTTTAGCAGAGCACTGGAAGCAGTGAAAGAGACGGCCTATTCTGATTCCACTACACTACTACTCTACGCACAAGCTCCCATCCCCCTCGTTTTTACTCTCTTCCCTCCTCTTCAATGGGCGCCAGACATTGTGCGCCGACTGGCTACTCCGTTAAAGTAGGACAGTCGCGCTCCCTCCGTTTTGTGCAAATCAACATTTTTAATGTTTGTCTGCCATTTGGTTTCTCCAAAACAGAGATGCAGTCCCAGGGCAGCACTTCCTCCCAGCCCTCCTTCGACTCCCTGAGCTCCAGCGACAGCCTCCTGCTCAGCGACTCCGACGACACAGACGTCTTCCTGACGGACAGCTGCTCCTCGGCCGTCCTCGACGGCGCGGGCGGATCCTCGGCCCGGGCGTCGGAGAGCCCCGGGTCGCAGTGGGCGTGCGACGGCTTCACCGACAAAGACGAGGAAGAGGAGGCGGCGTACGGGACGGGGAACAAGGCGGCGCACAACGCTCGTCCTACGGGTCAGGTTCCCAAATCCCAGCGTGATCTCCTGTTTGCTCAGAAGGTGAGGTAACGCCGAACTTCCACGATCGAAAAAGGCCCTGCAGGGACAAGCCAGACTTTGTACTGATCTGTCTTCCTCTCACTTCTTGTCACAGTGTGCTGAGTTGCAAGGTTTTGTCAGACCTCTGCTGCAGCTGCTGAATGGACTAAAGAAGGGGCGATTCGACCGTGGTAAGCATCCTTATATCATTCCTACACCCCCAAGTGCTCTGGAAGACATGCTAGCATATAAATATACATATATACATACATGTATATTCTTTGAAAACCAGGGCAACATTTTTTTCAGACAATGAAAAGTGGGGCATACAAAAACCGAGGTTCCACTTAGGCCTGGGCCGATACCAAATTTTTCTGGACAAAATATTGACCTACAAATTAGTGCCGATAAACGTTATTATTGTCATCATTATTTTGAGACCAAATTAACCACTGATATAATAATACATAATAATAATAATAATGCAATTATACCCTTTCAAATGCAATAAACTTGTCTTTCTCATATATTTTAACATTGTAGTTGGAATTTAAACATTGAAATATTTAAGGTTAAAAAAAAACAGAAACAAAATACTCTCTTAGCAAAAATGAATACATAGATATCTGCTTGTCACCTTGACTTACGATTTCAGAGCAAAGTTATCCATTAATCCTTTCATACAAAATATAATAATATAAATAAGTTGCCTATGCAAATTGTGTAACGAGGCTATTATACATTTATATTTGTGCATATTCACTGTTACAGCAGCCATAATTGCGATGTGGCCCTCAATTAAAACAAGTTTGACATAAAAGTATGTAACAGTCGGTGTTTCCAGCCAATCAGAATATGGCTTTACTGTTGTCGACACTAGCGTCTGCGCTATCGCTAACTGGAGTATCATGTTTATGATTGGCAGGTCTAAGTAGTTTCCAGCAGAGTGTCGCCATGGATCGAATCCAGAGAATCGTGGGTGTTTTACAGAGACCAAACAGCGGGTAAGACTTTCCCCACTCCCGACCTGCCAACTCACTTCTTGACTTGGATGAAAAGCATCTAAACGCCATAATTAACGTATGAAGGACGTCCCCACTGACTTTATTCTGGATGTCTTCTTACAGAGAGAAGTACCTCAAAACTCTGCTGCAGGTGGAGATGATGCTGAAGCTTTGGTTTCCTCAAATCACAAGTCCGCCCGCGTCGGCCGCCTCCAGCATGGCGTCCTCCCCCGCCCGCTCTCTCCAAGACGCGCCGGTCACCACGCCCGTCACCACGTTCGTCGCCACACCGGTCACCACGCCCGTCACCACGCCGCCGCACAAGCACAGGGATCAGTCGCATATCCCAGTGAAGGTGAGGGTGCACTCGGAACATCAAGTTACCAATTATTGTTACAGTTCACAGAGGAAAAGTGTGGCAACAACCAAAAAACAAAGTGTTAGAACTTTTGATGCATTTTGTACATTTAAAGATGCTAAAACCAATCCAATATATGCGAATATTAGGGGCGCACAAAAAAAACAAATTGCGATACTTATTCATCCCCATTCTAAATCAATTCATAATTTAAAAAATTAGTTTAAACAAACCAACAAAAAAAGATAATGTGTATATATATGTGTGTGTATGTTATATACTGTATATGTATGTATGTATGTGTATATATATATATATATATATATATATATATATATATATATATATATATATACTGTGTGTATATATATATAACATATATATATAACACATATATGTATATATAAAACACATATATATATAAATATATATTTGTATTTTTTTATGAGAACCAATTTTTAAAAAGACAATTTGGGGGCATCTCCATGATGCAACCAGAATGTGCTTTTCTAACCTGTAACCTGTTTTGAAAAAGTTGTATTATAATTAATATACCAAATATTACATTGTGAGAATCTGTTTGAATCGAGAATCGATTTTGAGTGGAATCGTCACCCCAGGAATTGGATCGACTCGTTAGGTGTCCAAAGATTCGCACTCCTTGTGAATATATGCTAATATATCTAGCCCAAAAAATCTTTTGTTTTAAAGGGGACAAAGCAAATTGGATAGTGCAAGATCGAATAGAATGTCTCATTAATAATAAATTAATTTACTTATGTTTGGGCCAACAAAAAACAAACTTTGGGAGAAAAATGGCTTCCTGACTGCTGGATACCACTGCCTTACAACAAGAAATGGAACTTTAGAAAAGGCGTCTCTGTCCTGGTTGCTCGGTACAATTAGTTAATTATAACACGGCTTTATTATTTCTAATAAAGTATCGTCACAGGCCAGACATCCTTAGAGGACAAGCAGTTTTGAATTTTATTGTACTCTTTCCACTCCATGCAAAGAATCAACCGTGAGATAACCAAACGTGATAGTTGATACTGTTACCTGATTGGCTGTTAGCGTGTCGCTCCCATCAGTGATCACTTCCTGCGTTGTGTCTTTGGTCACGCAACCAACCTCGCTCGCAACTTCCGTTTTGTCCCGACAAAAAGAAAAACAAAAAGAGTTTATCAAATACATTTTTGATTGCAATATATATTGATATCGTTTTATCGCCCAGTACAGTTAAATAGGTTTTTGTTTTTGTTCAGAAGTGCAAACAAATACACTCAATCCTCAGAAGTATGAACAAGTTCTGAATCCAAATAAAAAAAATTGTGTACAAAAGTTACAGGACAGCACTCCAATTATAGTCTTTATTGCATCACGAACCCTTTCTCAGCGTGCACAAGCAACAAAGTGAATTCATTTATTAATAATAATAATAGATCATTAATTATACCCCTCCAATGGGCTCACCACTCATAGGAGGGGGTTTAAAGGTTGGGTGCAATGTGAGCTGGGTGGCAGCCAATTGCTGGGATGAGAATCAGCACCTCCTAGTCCAAGTCCATGGTTCTTGCCCGTGTAATGGTGGTGTGCCATCTCCGGGTAGAGGAGGAGATCCTGCCCCAAGTGGAGGAGTTCATGTACCTCGGGGTCTTGTTGACAAGTGAGGGAAGATTGGATGGCGAGATCGACAGGCGAACAGACCGGTGTTGCGTCTGCAGTGATGCGGACCCTGTATCGGTCTGTCTTTGTGAATAAGGAGCTGAGTCGGAAGGCAAAGCTCTCAATTTACTGGACGATCTACGTTCCTACCCTCACCTATGGTCATGATGTTCAGACTATGAGCGAAAGAACAAGATCACGTGTACAAGCGGCCGAAATGAGTTTCCTCCGTCGGGTGGCGGGGCTCTCCCTTAGAGATAGGGTGAGAAGCTCTGTCATTTGGGAGGAGCTCAAAATAAAGCCGCTGCTCCTCCACTTCAAAGGGAGCCAGATGAGGTGGTTCGGGCATCTGGTCAGGACGCCACCCGGACGCCTCCTTGGGGAGGTGTTAAGGGCACGTCCGATCGGTAGGAGGCCACGGGGAAGACCCAGGACACGGTAGGGAGACTGTCTCCTGGTTGGCCTGGGAACGCCTTGGGATCCCCCCAGGAGGAGCTGGAGGCTGGGCTTCTTTGCTTGAGCTGCTGCTGGAATTAATTATAATAGGAGTGCTGTCCTGTACTGCTTGTGCACAGTTATGGTGACAGTTTGACCCTGGAACAGATTAATTAACTTTCTTAAAGACCCCTTCAACAAATGGGGTGCTAAAAAGGGGGATATTTGTTGTCCTTGTGCAATGGAAACACAATCAAATGTGAACCAAACTGACTTCACATTGCAGAAACGCAGACTCAGCTGGACGGGGACAGACTCTCCAACGACGTCTCCAGGGCTGCCCAAGTGCCCTCGCCTCAGTCCCGAAGAGAAGACGACGACCAAAAAGCAAGACGGGGGTGAAGAAGACGTCGGCCGCCGCCCTTCCCCCGCTCCGCCATTACTGTCTTCACCAGACATGAGTGGCAACGCAAAGAGGAACAAAAGCGATGGCAAGTTCAAAGCGTGCCGGGGGTCGGAGCCGAGCCTCACGTGGATGCACGTTGCCCCCATCCTGTCCCCGCGCAAGACCTGTCCCTCACACGAGGGCACGGTGACAGCTCGTAGCGATGACCAGCCGGTCCCGGCCGGCAGCAGGGGCGGCCCGGCCACGCAGGACAGCGCCGTCTCCTCCACCACGCCCTCCAAGCACACCAAGAGTCTCAAGAAAGTCGCCCGGTGCCAAAGCCAGCCTGCCGAGCCCCCCAGCGAGACACAGACTTGTCCGGGTCGAAGCCCGTCCAGCCACGCCGCGGTCAAGCCTCTGACCCGGGCGTGCCACCCCGCGCACTCGGACACCTGAGGACACGCAGCTCCGTTTCGGCGCACTTCCTGTGAGCAAAGACGGGATGAGACCAGAGGCGCTGAAGAAAAAGTGGATAATCACAATTCTGTAAAAAAAAACAAAAAAACGCAGCAAGCAAACTCTTGTAGCTCAATTGTCGAAGCAATCAGCACACACCACTTCCTGTCTGGAGAGGAAGTAACTGAGCATGATGACGATGGAGCAAGACGGGACAAAAAAAGAAGTGAACGTTCGTGTACAGTAGGTGTCAGGTGGGAAGAAAAAATGATGTCATCAACTGACGAATGTAATCCAAGAAGAGTTGGGGTGGCGGTGAGGAATCCTAAAGACCCCCACAGTTAATTTATTCCTACGTCGATCCGACACTGCATTTATTTATTCTTTGTATTTATTTATCAGGCAGCTGAGTATCGCCCGCTGTGCGCAAAACACAAACAGCGAGGCCATCAACCTCTTTTTTGTTTTGTTTTTTTGAATGATTCATATTATTATCCACATTGTTGACAAGTTTTATTCCTATCATTCTTGGGACAAAAAATGTAAAGGAAATGTCTTCACTGAACTGTTGGACTACTGTGCCTTTTTACCAAATAGGATGTGTTGTTTTTTGGGTTTTTTTTAAGAAACAATTGGTGCTTTCAGTGCATTCTTGCTGCATTCTGATTGTTTGCTCGCATTGGACATTTGTACCTAGCATCGCGTTAGCATCATTCTGCTAGCCTTTTTTTTTGTTTTTTTTTTGTTTCTTTTAAAATTTCTCCTCTCAGTTTCCGACCCGAATCCAGGGACGGCAACGAGGAGCTGCACTCAAGGCTGGTGCGCTGAGAAAACTTGAAACGCCAACAATTCGGGTGAGGGGAAATGTTGACTTGCACCACCACCCTCTCGCTGCTGCTATTCTGCATTCGTAACGCCGGCCTAAATGACAGGAGGTTCATTTTTGACGTTTGAAAGTGTAGTGCGGGCAACAAGACGGCAAATAACGACAACTTGATGCAAAACGTGTTGTAAATAATTTTTGACAAAACTCTTTTTCAATCGGTATGAGTGCTTCTTCATACACGGGGTAAAAAGCCTCCATGCGACCACTTTTTTCATGTATTTTTTTCTTCAATAATTTTTTATTATATTATGTCGATTTTAAAAAGTGTTATTTTATTTTACTCTTATTTAATTTTAGTTAAGCCTTTCATGACTCCGGAGTCAAACCCGTGTCCAAACAAGGCGATTGGATGCAGAATATGCTGACTCGTCAATAGAGTGTGTACGTGTGTGTGTGTGTGAGGGTGGGAGTGTGGTGGGGTCCGCTTCCACCACGCCCATGTTTTTTTACGGCCAAGGTGTGACCGATTGCACATACTTTTTGTTGTTTTCCATGTACGTTTTCTACTTTATGGACTGTGGTTGGAAGGATTTGGGAATTTTGCTGTAGCCTTCCTCTTCTTCTACTGTTCAACTGCACCCCTCCCCCACCACTCTTCCACTGGTCTTTGACCCTCCCCCTTTCAGCTCCTTCAATCTTCTTAGTTTTCTTACACTAAACTCTTCACTTGTTACTCTTCTGGCTACTTTTTTCAGTAACCATAGAAACGAAGAAAGGTTTTTTTAAAAAGTAATAAACAAGTTTTTTCAAAGATGAATTGTTGCATTGGGGTTATTTTGGCATGTATGGCTATTTATTTCCTGTTTTTTATTATTATTATTAAGGAAACAATCGCTAGTATTAGTTATAAAATAAGAATTAAAATCTATAAATTTACACAAATATTTCTATATAAGTGGGAATTATTCTGAAATTTTTTATTGTGTTTTCATAGTAAACAAGTCCATAAGGCGGTGCTTAATTTCCAGAATTTTTCCTTCACCTAAAATATTTTATGGCACAAAAGCGGTTTAAACATACAGAATAAAAAATATGAAAGAATAAAATGCATTAATAGTTACAAAATAGGATAACAATTATGAGATGGTAAAAATGGCAGTGCAATGTTGTACTACCCTAACCGGGTGCATACGCTTAACCTACTACTTAACAGAACCAACCAGAATAGTGAATGAAAGTAAATAGATAAAATAAAAGATAAATACAATAAAATAAAGAAAAATATATACATTTTTATGTATAAAATATTAAAAATATATTTATAAAATATTTATACAGTCGAGGTTTCTGTGGTTTATGCGTTGTACAGTGCTCAATACCGGGGTAGAGCGGAAAATCCCCTGAAGAGCAGGAACATCTGCGAAACAGGCCTGTAAGGATGCTATAGCCTGTTTTTTCCGTATAAAAAATATTTATATATAAACATATATATATATATAAAATAATACTGAAAAATATTTATATATATTTTAAAATATATGTATATTTAAAAAAAAAAAGTTTTTAACTATTCACTTTTTTACAAAAAAAAGTGCTTATAAGTTTTTGACTTTATATAAGGATATATATATACATATATATATATATTTTTTTATTAATCACTTTATTAAAAACAGCGCTAATATGTTTTTAACTTTTTATATATATACATTTATATATATATATTTTTTTTTAAATATTTTTTTAATTATTCACTTTTTTATTTAATAAAACAGTGCTGATTTGTATTTACTTTTTAGCTTTTTCTACGATTATTCCTGGGAGTCGCCCGCACCTTCATGGGGACTCCTTCGACCATGAACGTGTTTGTCTGGACCGTATAGACTTCTTTTGTCTGATGGAGAATAAGAAGAACAAATATTTATTGTTCGGGTCTCATTCCTCTGGGCCCATTGCTGATTGAGACCAAAGCTAATCTTAAACCATGGAGACAGACCGGACCTCGGACTGTTCCATCCGATTTAGCTACTTTTTACTATGACTCACTTCCATAAAAATGCATGTGCATTTAAAAAAATGCTCATAAACGAACGACTCACGACTGGGAATGGGTTCACGTAAAAGAGCCGTTCAAAACACTCGACTCGTTCACGAACGTCCCATTCTGTATTATAGTGACGGTTGCAGGAAAGGATGTTTTCTCCCTAAACAGATGTGGGACTCGACGGGGGGGTTCAGATTTAGAGGATGTACATTTTGACGTGTGCGTGCGTGCATGTGGGGGGGTGCGAGAATGCAACCTCGCTAATCTGATGGTGCAAGAAGGGGGTGGAGTGTTTGATCCCTCCACCAGCTGCTGGGACGACCTACCTTGCAATGTGAGGTTTGATCTTTTTATTAGTCCTCCTTTTCTGTGTTGAAACATTGAATGTCCTGGCAATCATCCACCAACATTTCCTCTAACCACTTGTTTCCATTCTATAGGCCAATGTTACAGCGTCGGTCTCACTCCCGCATCGTCAGTCACTATCACCTGCCATCCACACCAATCCACATTCTGCCAAAGTGAAGAATTATTTCAAAAGGTAAGACAAGTCCGCCGGGTCAGTGAGTCCATGTGTCAAAAAGTGTTCACAAAGGTTAACATGACCTGTTTAGTTAGTTAGTTAGTTAGTCAGTTAAAGTGAGCCCTGATAAAGAATGATTTACTCGTATTATAACAAAAGGTATGACATGTCCGCTGGGTCAGTGAGTCCATGTGTCAAAAAAGTGTTCACAAAGGTTAACATGGCCTGTTTAGTTGGTTGGTTAGTTAGTTAGTTAAAGTGAGCACTGTTAAATAATGATTTACTCACATTGTAACAGAAAGGTAAGACAAGTCTGCCGGGTCAGTGAGTCCATGTGTCAAAAAGTGTTCACAAAGGTTAACATGACCTGTTTAGTTAGTTGGTTAGTTAAACAATTATTCACTTACTTTATAACAAAAGGTAAGCTAAGTTAGTTATTTGCTTACTTATTTACTTACTTGTTTAGTCAGGTAGGTAGTTACTTGCTTACTTAATTACTTACTTGTTTAGTTAGTTAGTGTGTTACTTCATCTCCTACGTATGTACTTACTTGTTTAGTTAGTGAGTGACTGAGTGAGTTAGTTAGGTACTTGGCTTAATGGCTTACTTGTTTAGTCAGTTAACTAATTACTTCTTTACTTAGTGGCGTACTTATTTAGTTAGTTATCTCGTGAGTTATTTACTTCTTTACTTAGTCATTTTGTACTTGTTCAGATAGTTAACTAGTTACTTATTTACTTAGTTAGTAAATTCCTGGCCTACTTATTTGTTTACTTACGTGCTTGTTTAGTTAGTTAGTTACTTATTTACTTATTTGTTTAGTTAGTTAGTTAGTTGCTTACTTATTCACTTACTTGTTTAGATAGTTAGTTTTTTAATTAGTCTGTTACTTCCTTACCTACTTATTTACTTACTTTGTTGTTTAGTTAGTGAGTGAGTCAGTTAGTTAGTTACTTCCTTACTGGCTTATTTGTTTAGTCAGTACTTACTTACTTGCTTACCAAGTTAATTTGCTAGTTGACTAGTTGTTTATTTACTTCCGTACTTATTTGCTTACTTACTTAGTTACATGATTATGTGTTTAGTTAGTTACTGGCGTACTTGTTTAGTTAGTTAAGTAGTTACATCTTTACTCGCTTAATTAGTTGTTTAGTTAAATAATTAATTAGTCAAATTGCTAGATTGTGGCTTATTTGTTTAGTTAGTTGACCAGTTACTCCTTTTACTTTCTTACTTCTTCAGTCAGTTATTTAGTTGCTTACTCATTTGTTTAACTAGTTTACTTAGTTACTTACTTGCTTGCTTACTTATTTTTCTCTTTGTGAGTTACTTACTTGACTAGTTAGTTACTTTATTGTATAGCTAGTGAGTTACCTAGTTACTTGCTACTTTGTTTATTTATTACATACGTGTTAGGTTAGTTAGTCAGTTAGTTTGTTACTTAATTTCTTACGTACATGTTTACTCCTTGTTTAGTTAGTTAGTTAGTTGCTTACTATTTTGCTCACTTGTTTAGTTATTGAATTGCTTACTTACTTGTTTAGTTAGTTAGCTGCTCACTCATTTGTTTAGTTATTGAATTGCTTACTTACTTGTTTAGTTAGTTAGCTGCTCACTTATTTGTTTAGTTATCGAATTGCTTACTTACTTGTTTAGTTAGTTAGCTAGTTACTGTATTAGTTAGTTAGTTACTCGCTTAGTTAGTTGCTTACTTTCTTTCTTAATTAGCTAGTTAATGAATTACTTTGTTCCTTCCTTACTTGTTTACTTAGTTGTTTAGTTAGCTAGTTACTCACCCGCTTACTTGTTTAGTTAATTAACTATTTACTTCTTTACTTATTTATTTAGTTGTTTAGTAAGTTAGTTGCTTACTCATTTACTTACTTACTTGTCTAGATAGTCAGTTTGTTAATTCGTCTGTCACTTTCTTACCTACTTATTTACTTACTTTGTTGTTTAATTAGTTAGTTAGTGAGTGAGTCAGTTAGTTAGTTACTTGCTTACTGGCTGACTTGTCTAGTCAGTTAAGTCATTACTGCTTTACTTAGTGGCTTACTTATTTAGTTAGTTAACTTGTTACTTATTTACTACTTCACTTGTTTAGTTAGTTAACTCGTTACGAGTTTTACTTCCTTACCTGCATACTTAGTTGTCTGTGTGTGTGTGTGTGTGTGTGTGTGTGTGTGTGTGTGTGTGTGTGTGTGTGTGTGTGTGTGTGTGTGTGTGTGTGTGTCAGTGTTTGGTCAAAAAAATAAATGTATAGAAATGATTTTTAATCCACACGAAAACAATTCAAATGCCCTTCTTTTGAAATGCTGCTGGTACATACAGTATGAATGGTACACACAGTATGAATGGTACATACAGTACACAAATGCTGCGTGGTTGTGTTTATCACCCGGGTCTACGCGGCGTCACCGTTCACGCGACACAATAAGTTGGTGAGGAAACCCCCAATGGTGACCATGTTGTGATTTCTCTGGTGTTCGGTCGGGGATGAGGAAAGCAACGCCACCATTTTCTCCCCGCTCCAAATTCCGCATGACGTGCCTGCAAATTGGGACAGGAGTGGCACATTTTGAGGAGGGTGTGGTTGGATGTCACGCTGCATGAAACCACCCATGCACACGCACACACACACACACACACACACACACACACACACACACACACACACACACACACACACACACACACACACACACACACACACACACACACACACATTATTACGCCCATAGAGAAGTATCTGACAGTATATTAGTGATGGGCCACTCACTGACAGACTGTCTGCTCCAAGAGAGAGGACCGCCCCCCCCCACCCCCGCCTCCCCCCTTGTATCCATGCAGTTTTTAGCAGAGAAGCCCTTTCCCCTTCACCCCCTCCCTCCCCTTGCTGTTGCTGCCCCCTTCCCTTCCTCGTCTGGAGGCTGGAAAGGAGGAGGAGGAGGGGTTGGAGGATGCAAGGAGGCTTCACTTCACTTTTTGGGAAAACACGATGGGAGGACATGGCTCCTTCCCTCCTCCATTTCAAAGCACCGTGAAAGCACATTTTCACTCCACTTCTCGTCACAACGTTGACAAAGTGCGTGGCTGGATTTATTCAGCATGTGCACCAACACCGTAATGAACGTATCCCCTCCTGTGTATGTTTGAATTGTCTTTCTACCTCCCCTTCATTGGCATTAACTCGTTAATGATTTAAGTGAGGACCAGCCGCAGGCGGGAGGACACACACATTTGTATGAGGGGCCGTTAGGGACATTACTCAGAATGACCTCTTACATACACTACTGAAATGCTCTCACATAAACAACTGAAATGTTTTTCTCTCACATACACTACTGAAACTTTCTTATACACACTACTAAAACACTCTTATACACACTACTGAAACACTCTTATACACACTACTAAAACACTCTCATACACACTACTGAAACACTCTCATACACACTACTGAAATGCTCTCACATAAACAACTGAAATGTTTTTCTCACACACACTACTGAAACACTCTTATACACACTACTGAAACACTCTTATACACACCACTAAAACACTCTCATACACACTACTGAAACACTCTCATACACACGACTGAAATGCTCTCACTTAAACAACTGAAATGTTTTTCTCTCATACACACTACTGAAACACTCTTATACACACTACTGAAACACTCTTATACACACTACTAAAACACTCATACACACTACTGAAACACTCTTATACACACTACTGAAACACTCTCATACACACTACTGAAATGCTCTCACATAAACAACTGAAATGTTTTTCTCTCACACACATTACTGAAAAACTCTTATACACACTACTGAAACACTCTCATACACACTACTGAAATGCTCTCATATAAACAACTGAAATGCTCTCATATAAACAACTGAAATATTTTTCTCTCACACACACTACTGAAACACTCTTATACACACTACTGAAACACTCTTATACACACTACTGAAATGCTCTCATACACACTACTGAAATGCTCTCACATAAACAACTGAGATGTTTTTCTCTCACACACACTACTGAAACACTCTTATACACACTACTAAAACACTCTCATACACACTACTGAAACACTCTTATACACACTACTGAAATGCTCTCATACACGCTACTGAAATGCTCTCACATAAACAACTGAAATGTTTTTCTCTCACACACACTACTGAAACACTCTCATTACTCTGCTGAAATGCTCTCAGATAAATAACTGAAATGTTTTTCTCTCACACACGCTACTGAAACACTCTTATACACACTACTGAAATGCTCTCATACACAGTACTGAAATGCTCTCATACACACTACTGAAATACTCTCATACACACTACTGAAATGTTCACACATAAACAACTGACATGTTTTTCTCTCACACACACTACTGAAACAGTCTCATACACCCTACTGAAACACTCTCATACACACTACTGAAATGCTCTCACATAAACAACTGAATTTTTTTCTCTCACACACGCTACTGAAACACTCTTATACACACTACTGAAACACTCTTATACACACTACTGAAATGCAGTCCCCAAGTCAAAAAGTTTGGACACCCCTGATCCAAAGATTTAAGTGTTGAATAAAGAAATATTAAAGTTAATATAAGACCTATTTTTTTTACATTTTTATGAATGAGACCCTTCTGGGTCCCCGGGACCAAACTTGAGGGTAGCCCTAAAGGTTGGGGAAAAAAAAAAAAATCTAAATATTGTGTTGGTTTTGAAAATGAAAAATATATGGCCGCTTGCATGCTTGGATTTGGACAGCCCTGTTTTGGAGTTAAAAAAAATAAATAAAATCACAACCGAGAGTAAACCTTTTTATTAGCCTACTGGTTTCCATCAACGATTGCAAACTCCCAAACACAAACAGGTATTAGAGCGTAGCAGTGTGCCGCATGTCGTCGTCTCATTTGCATAGAATGGCGACATGGCGGGGGCGCACACACACACACACACACACACACACACGCACACACACACACACGTGGACGTCTTAGTCACCACAAGTCCTCGGGGAGATTGGGGTGGGGGTAGTTTATGTCCCGTCTAGTCCTAAAAACCAGGCTGCACACTGATTAATAATGCACCGTGGTCGGCCTCCGCAGGGGTCACGGGCCTCGCCGCCCGAAGACGCCATATTTTCAAGGACGCACGTGCATGTGCCGCGACATTGAGAAAGAGTGATAACTGGGGCGAAGTGAAGCTGGGGAGGGGGCGGGGCTACACGGCATCTTCTCTCTGTGTTGTAGATGACGCCATCTTCCACAGCTGATCAATTATTCACGTGCAGCCGGCGAGAGGGGAAAGGCTAGCGTAGTAAAAAAAAGATGCTAGCCGACGTCTCCTGCAGCTGCACATGTCCTCTTGTGAATTTAAAGACCAAACAAAACAAAAAAAGAAGACAGCCAAAGTCCTCAGAGAGAGGATGATTTATTGCCTTTGTCCCTACATTGATATCAAAGTGGGTCGGCATGATCAAACGCAGCTTTAACGAGCTGTGTTGTGTCACGGCCTTATGTAATCAATACAACAGCACGTTCATGCTGACGTCACACTAACGTGCACGAAAAAGGATCCCGCCTATGGAAGTCCAAACCATGCACGGTTGAAATATTTGGCATTCTCGCGAAGGAATCATTCAGCATGTGTGTGTCCATGTGAGACCACCCCCCACCCCCGTCTGTGTGTGTGTGTGTGTGTGTGTGTGTGTGTGTGTGTGTGTGTGTGTGTGTGTGTGTGTGTGTGTGTGTGTGTGTGTGTGTGTGTGTGTTCTCGTATTGCTACCCTTCTTGAGACATCAACAAGGAAAAGTACCTTCCATATGAGGAGCGGTGAACAAGTTAGGACATAAATCATGGTCCCAATACGGAAAACCATTGCATCTAATAGAGAATGTCTCATTTGCACCCCTGGTGGTGAAATCTATCAAAATTAGGGTGGACCCAAAAAGGAGGGATTTTTCTAATTGACTGTGTGTCGGTTTTAAAAGTGCTCCCTCCTCTGGTCAACATATGAAATAACAAGTGTGTGTAAAAAATTTAAGTGCTCCCCCGCTGGCCAACATATGTAATAACAAGTGTTATTGTAATTTTTATTTATTTTTTAAAATATGTATATTATTTACTTGAAGTAAATAATGAAGATTAAAAACCAATTACAAACGAAAAATTCCACAAAAAATAAAGACTTTTTCTCACAATGTGTCGACTTTTTTCTTACAAAGCTGGGAACAATTTCTCATATTCTTTCTATTTCTGTAATATCGCGATATTTTCCCGTAAAATTATTACTTTTTTTTAATGTAAAATTATTACTTTTTAATGCAAAACGGTGACATTTGTCATATAAAATTCGGACATTTATCACA
>NC_084568.2:14387500-14542500 GCF_033978685.3 Nerophis lumbriciformis
GATGCCAACACAAACAAACATGGCGGAAAGAACAGCAAGCTATAGCGACATTAGCTCGGATTCAGACTCGGATTTCAGCGGCTTAAGCGATTCAACAGATTACGCATGTATTGAAACGGATGGTTGTAGTGTGGAGGCAGGTAGCGAAAACGAAATTGAAGAAGAAACTGAAGCTATTGAGCCATATCTGTTTGAACCGTATGCAAGCGAAACCGACGAAAACGACACGACAGCCAGCGACACGGGAGAAAGCGAGGACGAATTCGGCGATCGCCTTCTAACCAACGATTGGTATGTGTTTGTTTGGCATTAAAGGAAACTAACAACTATGAACTAGGTTTACAGCATATGAAATACATTTGGCAACAACATGCACTTTGAGAGTGCAGACAGCCCAATTTTCATCAATTAATATATTCTGTAGACATACCCTCATCCGCGCTCTTTTCCTGAAAGCTGATCTGTCCAGTTTTGGAGTTGATGTCAGCAGGCCAGGGAAGCTAGGGTCGATATTCTTCTCTTGATCATCTTCGGTGGCATAAGGGACGGTGTGAGCCAAGAAGTCCAGGGGGTTTAGCTCGCTCGTCTGCGGGAACAAACTGCCGCCATTGCTTGCCGTGCTACCGAGGTCCTTTGTCCCTGAATTGCTCACACACTCCGGCAGATTCAATGGGGGTCTGGCGGCAGATTTCTTTGACTTTATCGTTGGAAATGCATCTGCTTTGAGTGTCGCAGGATATCCACACATTCTTGCCATCTCTGTCGTAACATAGCTTTCGTCGGTAAAGTGTGCGGAACAAACGTCCAATTTCTTGCCACTTTCGCATCTTTGGGCCACTGGTGCAACTTGAATCCGTCCCTGTTCGTGTTGTTACACCCTCCGACAACACACCGACGAGGCATGATGTCTCCAAGGTACGGAAAACAGTCGAAAAAACGGAAAACAACAGAGCTGATTTGACTCGGTGTTTGAGAAAATGGCGGATTGCTTCCCGATGTGACGTCACAACAGGACGAATATTAGAAAGGCGTTTAATTTGCCAAAATTCACCCATTTAGAGTTCGGAAATCGGTTAAAAATATATATGGTCTTTTTTCTGCAACATCAAGGTATATATTGACGCTTACATAGGTCTGGTGATAATGTTCCCCTTTAAATAGTGCTAATCACAAACAGAAAACAGGTGAGGGGAAAGAGGCAGGTGTAAAGCTGTTACAAAAAAACACCAACACAACAGGAAGTGCCACCAAAATAAGAGGGCAGGACAGGAACAAGCACCAAACACAGGAGATCACCGGGAAACTCAAAATAAGGCATGGCGTGGTGTGACAAGCCGTGACTATTGTGTGTTGTCACATGACCTTTAAAGGACTTGTTGGGTGTCAGGGCGGGAGAAGTGCAAAACTCGTCGCCCTCTGTCCGAGCCTTGAGGACTATTCTGACGCCCATAGGGCAGTCAAAGGCACCTTTGTCCGCCCACGCCATGTCTTGTTTATGCATTTTTATGCATTTTTCGTAGGGCGCTGGTTGTCTAGTCCCACACCGGCTAGATCGCTACGCAGAAATTTGGGTGTTTCAATGTTGGTGATCAGCATTGCAGTGGGAGGGAGTGTGGGGGGGGGGGGGGGGGGGGGTGTATTGGGCGGATGAATCGTCACCCCCCCCAGGCTTACTACTGCTTTCGTGCTCGCGCCAGTACGACAGCACTCAGTTGACCCACATCCTGCAGAGATGGCGAAACCGGGGGGTGGCCGGACTCCAGCGGAAGGAATGGCTATCATCTGATCATCACATGGTATGGTGGCTGCTCAGTGGGGAGTGAGTCGATGGTGGAGAAACTCCATTTTACTCCGCACAACCAAAAAAGAGATCAATGAATGGCCCAAGTTGCAGCTGTGAGCGTGCATGATGTGGTCTGATGGGGGAAGCAAACTCACTCCTTGTTTTTGCACATTTATGTTTATGAGGGGGGATGCATGACTAGTTTTTTTTGTTCTTTTTATTCAGTAAAATTATACAATATGCATATTAAAAATGTATGGATTTTTTTTTCCTACTTACTAAAAAAAACTGCAATGATACTTGGAGCACTGATGCCTGGGGTGAGATTTGGCCCGGCACTTTTTATTTATTTATTTTTTTTTCCCCAACTTTTTTTTATTGGCATTTTCAAGACAGAAAAAAGTGCAGGTCGAAACAGTACAATTTTAAAGTCAGTAAATTATTCACACCCTTTCCCTTAAAACACAGACCACCCACCCACCCTCCCACCCTACTCAGGTCCCACCAACGAGGGACATATGGCACAATTATAAAACAAGTAAGACGACAAAGACAGACACATTCTCACACACACACACACACACGAGGCCAGAGACAGACAGACAGGCTGAAAAGAACAGAGAGGGGGAAAAAAATATATAATTTTTTTTTTTTTTATAATAAAATAAAAATAAAAATAATAAAATAAAAATAGAATAAAATAATACTAATAAATAAAAGGGAGATTATTCCTCATCTGCGTCTGGGCATAAGTCAAGAGAGTTGACATATAGCAAGAAAGGACTCCATGAGCTTTCAAATGCTTGAGCCCGGCACATTTTTTTTATGTGGCCCGCAAAAACCTGGAGATATTGTTCATCAATAAAAAAAAATTATTTGTAAAAACAAATAAAATAATAATAATAATAATGTATTTGATGATGTCATTTTGACAAAAAATACATGTACTACATGCAATTTCACATAGTGTAAGCCAGGGGTGTCCAAACTACGGCGGGCGAGACGGTACGACTCCAACAAGCAATTTGGCCATCTGCGGTCTGTTAGCTGGTATTTTGTCTCCATTCGGTGGCCAACCTATATAACTCAAGTCAGTGGCCATTTACTGTACATTATTGTGACTATGTGCAGAGAATTCACATATTTGACCCAATCCAAACAACCTTCCCTAGTCATGGTGCAGGTAAAAAAAAAAAATTCAACCAGCAAAAAAAATTCTGCTCATTGAACTTTGTGGATATTATTTAAAAAAAACGTCCAATCAGCATTAAAAACATCTAAAGTACACCCATTTAAATCCATTACAAGGGATGATGGGAAAAATGCCAAACACTCTCTCCGTACTTATCCACGTTTGGCGCATTTTAGCTGCTTGATATCTGTGATTGATTACAATTTTTTAAGGAGGTTGTCACAGAAGTTAATAATACTACTAATAATAATAATAGATTTTATTTGTAAAAAGCACTTTACATTGAGCAAAAAACCTCAAAGTGCTATACAGTGTATTAAAAAATTAAAATAAAAAGATAATAAAAATAAAAACTAGAACAGCCTCATAACTAGAACTATTATGCATATATCTAAAAAAAAAAAAGGCTTTTTTAAAAAGAAGGGTTTTTAAGACTTTTTTAAAAGCATCCACAATCTGTGGTGCCCTCAGCTGGTCAGGGAGAGCGTTCCACAGACTGGGAACGGTGTCGTGTGGAGGATTTGGGGGGTGAGTCGTTCTTTGAGGTAGAGGGGGGCATTTCCATGGAGGCACTGGTGGGTTAGTAGAGAGACTTTGTATTCAATCCTGAGTGGAACAGGAAGCCAGTGAAGGGATATGAGAATTGGGTGTGATATGGTCGTATTTCCGCACTCTCATCAGGATCCTAGCAGCACTAACAAGGTAACAGTGTGTTTGAAAATAGGAACATAAAACACTGGACTTTAAAGAAGTGATTCCTTGGGGTACCACTAGATGGAGCCTGTGTACCACTGCACAAGTTTGAGAATCACTGATTAACATAATTATCTACAGGTATTTTACACAAACACGCAGAGGTGTGGACTCGAGTCACATGACTTGGACTCGAGTCAGACTCGAGTAATGAATTTGATGACTTTAGACTCGACTTGACAAAATGTAAAAAGACTTGCAACTCGACTTAGACTTTAACATCAATGACTTGTGACTTCACTTGGACTTGAGCCTTTTGAATTGACATGACTTGACATGACTTGCTACTTTCCCCAAAACCCAAAGATGAAAAAGTTATTCGGGAGCGCTCCGTATTTTTCATTGTGTACTTGTCTATCAGCGTTGCGTGTGTCAGCTGGTGTGGTCTCAGTACAACAGCCAATCAAATTAGATCTACTTTGTTTTCATCACACAGCATTCATCCAATCAAATTGCAGGACAACCAACGAAGAAGACATGTCCAAACCACACGCCAGTGAACAAAAAATGATACCTAAAATAATTTTGTTTGGGTATAAAAATTACGAGGTGGTCAACACAAAACGGTTTGCAGTATGCAACACATGCGGTTCGAAAATTACTGATGGAGAGGCAACAACTTCCAACTTCGTCCGGCATTTGAAGTTGCACAAAGAACGGTAAGTTTTGAATGTAAGATAACGTTTATTGGCTAAGTAACGTGACTTTTATTTGCTGTGTAGTTAAATCAGTGAGGCTGTAAACTCACTGCTAACGTTATAACGTTATTGCAAACACGGGAATCTGTTGCAGTTCACTACCTTATTCATACTTTTTGTTCAGTGATTTTTTTAAGCAGGGTTACGTTAGTCAATATATCACACGTAACGTTAGACGGCGGTCAGCAGCACCGCGTATTTTAGCCACCTAAAAAAAGACAAAAATAGTAAAATAAAGGTCAGTTAAAATGTATACTATATTATGAATATGTGTACCGTTTTAGCTAGCTTTCTGACATACTGTTGGTTGTTTACCTCAGTGGTCCCCAACCACCGGGCCGCGGCCCGGTACTGGTCCGTGGATCGATTGGTATCGGGCCGCACAAGAAATATATATATATTTTTTTCTTTTTTTAATTAAATCAACATAAAAAACACAAGATACACTTACAAGTAGTGCACCAACCCAAAACAACTCTCTCCCCCCTTTTGTTCTGGGCATTGAACATGAAGACTCTTCCTTCACTGTTCCGAGTGGCCATGAGAGTCTTGGCAGTGCCTGCCTCCAGTGCTCCAGTGGAGCGAGTTTTCAGCCATGGTGGCATCATACTACGCCCCCATCGTGCACAAATGACTGACAGACTCTTGGCTAATTTGGTCTTTTGCAAATGCAATGCAGCATAGGGCCCTGACATATAAAAAGTACAACTTTTTTGTTATGTTCACGTATATGTCATGTTTTTTCAATGTTAGCACTTTTGTACAAATAAGTACATTTGCACTTTATTTTTCAATGTGTTTGTTCTGTAAAGGAATGAGTTAATGTTTAAAATGACTGGTTAATAGTGCTATTATGAAGTGCAATGTCAGCACAATTTTCTTTCCTGCAATTTAAAGAGCGTGACTGCTCGCTGACTGCTCGCTGTTTCGAAAAAGCTAAGTATCGTTCTATTTGTGTGCTTTTAAATTGTTCTGCAGCTTTCTTTATTACTTTCTCAACATATTTAGTAGTACTATTTAACTTGCAAATCACCCGATCTCTGTCTCTCCACCCCTCCCGCAGCTAGCTAGTAGCTAGCTGCTAAGCTAACGAAGCTAGCGCGGAGAAAGGCGTCGCCGGGCGCCGGTCAGAAGGAGTCTACTCCTGCACACCGTGACCAGGACTTCTCGGAAGACAGCAGGAACTTCACTCGGTGACAGAAAACACCGTGAGTATGGCTTCCTGCGCGTCTTGCACCTTACTCACGGAGAGGCTGGCTCTGCTAGAGGGCCGTGTCCGCCAGTTAGAGCAGAGTAATCTCGTAACTTTAGATGTTGCGGACACATCTGCTAGCGTTAGCTGTAGCGAGCTAACTAGCCCAGCCTGTAGCAGTCCTAAGCGGCCTACAAGCTACGGTGTACCGGTTGAGACGCATAATAGATTTAGCTCTTTAGCTAGTCCTACACCCCAGTCTACCGGGCACCACACCTTAGTCATAGGGGACTCCATCACCCGAAACATAAAGCTTAGCAAACCAGCCACAATTAAGTGCATCCCGGGGGCCCGAGCACCTGACATAGAGGCTAATCTTAGGGAGCTAACTCGCAACAGGCCTAGTAAACACGTACGACAGGCTAATCGCACCACTAGTTATGCGAATATAGTTGTACACGTTGGCTCCAATGACACTAGAATGAGACAGTCAGAGATTACAAAGAGAAACATAGCCAGGACTTGTGATCTCGCTAGAAAGATGTCCAGGCATCGAGTAATTGTCTCTGGCCCCCTGCCTGCGAGAGGCAATGATGAGAGATATAGCAGATTAGTCTCGCTTAACAAGTGGCTGGCTAGCTTCTGTAGACAACAGGGACTAACGTTTATTGATAATTGGCCCTCTTTCTGGGGCAAACCAGGCTTGCTGATGAGGGACGGCCTTCACCCTAACCAGGAAGGCGCCATCATCCTGTCTAAGAATATAGACTACTGTTTAAGTCACATTTGACTAACTACACTAGAGCAAGCCCGGTCACGGGCAATTACAGAGCCTGCTAGTCCGGGTGAGGAGTCAGTTAAGCTAGAACTAGCCAGCGCCAGGCTGGATAATTCCTGTACGCATAGCAATTTTCTTAGAATAACACACAACTCACATAATGTGTTTTCTGTTGTGAATGTGTCCGGGGTAGATATGCATTCTACTGAGGTGGCAAATCATGATGCGTTCAGTCGATCGCAGCATCAAGCAAACAATCTGAAAATTCCCGTCGTATCAATTCCTAGATATGGTCGAAACTATTTAAAGTGCACTACGTATAATAAACGCAACATTATTAATATTTCTACTACGGATAATTTAAACAAAAACTCGTCAAAACAGCCCAATACTTATAATATGGGCTTTTTAAACATAAGATCATTGTCTCCCAAAACGTTATTAGTTAATGAGGTCATTAGAGACAACAATCTTAACGTCATTGGTCTTAGCGAAACCTGGCTCAAACCAGACAAATTTTTTGCGCTAAATGAGGCATCTCCTCCTAACTATACGAATGCGCATATTGCCCGTCCCCTTAAAAGAGGTGGGGGGGTCGCACTAATATACAATGAAAACTTTAACCTTACCCCTAACCTAAATAATAAATACAAATCGTTTGAGATGCTTACTATGAGGTCTGTCGCACCGCTGCCTCTCGATATGGCTGTTATCTACCGCCCCCCAGGGCCCTACTCGGACTTTATTAATGAATTCTCAGAGTTCGTTGCTGATCTAGTGACGCACGCAGACAATATAATCATAATGGGGGACTTTAATATCCATATGAATACCCCATCGGACCCTCAGTGCGTGGCGCTCCAGACTATAATTGATAGCTGTGGTCTTACACAAATAATAAATGAACCTACGCATCGCAACGGCAATACGATAGATCTAGTGCTGGTCAGGGGTGTCACCACCTCCAAAGTTATGGTACTCCCGTATACTAAAGTAATGTCCGATCATTACCTTATAAAATTCGAAGTTCTGACTCATTGTCAACAAACTAATAATAATAATAACTGCTATAGCAGCCGCAACATTAATGCCGCCACAACGATGACTCTTGCTGACCTACTGCCTTCGGTAATGGCACCATTCCCAAATTATGTCGGCTCTATTGATAACCTCACTAACAACTTTGACAATGCCCTGCGCAAAACCATTGATAGTATAGCACCGCTAAAACAAAAAAGGGCCCCTAAAAGGCGCACCCCATGGTTTACAGAGGAAACCAGAGCTCATAAATTATCATGTAGAAAGTTGGAACGCAAATGGCGCGCGACCAAGCTTGAGGTTTTCCATCAAGCATGGAGTGATAGTTTAATATCGTATAAACGCATGCTTACCTTAGCTAAAGCTAAATATTACTCAAATCTCATCCGCCTCAACAAAAACGACCCTAAATTTTTGTTTAGTACAGTAGCATCGCTAACCCAACAAGGGACTCCTCCCAATAGCTCCACCCACTCGGCAGATGACTTTATGAATTTCTTTAATAAGAAAATTGAACTCATTAGAAAGGAGATTAAAGACAACGCATCCCAGCTACAACTGGGTTCTATGAACACAGATACAACTGTATCTACGACGGATACTGCAATACAAAATAGTCTCTCTCTTTTTGATGAAATAACATTAGAGGAACTATTACAGCGTGTAAGTGGGATAAAACAAACAACATGTTTACTTGACCCACTTCCTGGGAAACTTATCAAGGAGCTTTTTGTATTATTAGGTCCATCAGTGCTAAATATTATAAACTTATCACTTTCCTCTGGCACTGTTCCCCTAGCATTCAAGAAAGCGGTTATTCATCCTCTGCTCAAAAGACCTAACCTTGATCCTGACCTCATGGTAAACTACTGACCGGTGTCCCACCTTCCCTTTATTTCGAAAATCCTCGAAAAAATTGTCGCACAGCAGCTAAATGAACACTTAGTGTCTAACAATCTCTGTGAACCTTTTCAATCCGGTTTCAGGGCAAATCACTCTACGGAGACAGCCCTCGCAAAAATGACTAATGATCTACTGCTAACGATGGATTCTGATGCGTCATCTATGTTGCTGCTTCTTGATCTTAGCGCTGCTTTCGATACCGTCGATCATAATATTTTATTAGAGCGTATCAAAACACGTATTGGTATGTCAGATTTAGCTTTGTCGTGGTTTAACTCTTATCTTACTGACAGGATGCAATGCGTCTCCCATAATAATGTGACCTCGGACTATGTTAAGGTAGCGTGCGGAGTTCCTCAGGGTTCGGTTCTTGGCCCTGCACTCTTTAGTATTTACATGCTGCCGCTAGGCGACATCATACGCAAATACGGTGTTAGCTTTCATTGCTATGCTGATGACACCCAACTCTACATGCCCCTAAAGCTGACCAACACGCCGGATTGTAGTCAGCTGGAGGCGTGTCTTAATGAAATTAAACAATGGATGTCCGCTAACTTCTTGCAACTCAACGCCAAGAAAACGGAAATGCTGATTATCGGTCCTGCTAAACACCGACATTTATTTAATAATACCACCTTAACATTTGACAACCAAACAATTACACAAGGCGAATCAGTAAAGAATCTGGGTATTATCTTCGACCCAACTCTCTCGTTTGAATCACACATTAAGAGTGTTACTAAAACGGCCTTCTTTCATCTCCGTAATATCGCTAAAATTCGTTCTATTTTATCCACTAGCGACGCTGAGATCATTATTCATGCGTTCGTTACGTCTCGTCTCGACTACCGTAACGTATTATTTTCGGGTCTCCCTATGTCTAGCATTAAAAAATTACAGTTGGTACAAAATGCGGCTGCTAGACTTTTGACAAGAACAAGAAAGTTTGATCATATTACGCCTATACTGGCTCACCTGCACTGGCTTCCTGTGCACTTAAGAAGTGACTTTAAGGTTTTACTACTTACGTATAAAATTCTACACGGTCTAGCTCCGTCCTATCTTGTCGATTGCATTGTACCATATGTCCCGGCAAGAAATCTGCGTTCAAAGAACTCCGGCTTATTAGTGATTCCCAGAGCCCAAAAAAAGTCTGCGGGCTATAGAGCATTTTCTATTCGGGCTCCAGTACTATGGAATGCCCTCCCGGTAACAATTAGAGATGCTACCTCAGTAGAAGCATTTAAGTCCCATCTTAAAACTCATTTGTATACTCTAGCCTTTAAATAGCCCCCCTGTTAGACCAGTTGATCTGCCGTTTCTTTTCTTTTCTTCTCTGCTCCCCTTTTCCTTGAGGGGGGGGGGGGGGGGGGGGGGCACAGGTCCGGTGGCCATGGATGAAGTGCTGGCTGTCCAGAGTCGGGACCCGGGGTGGACCGCTCGCCTGTGCATCGGCTGGGAACATCTCTGCGCTGCTGACCCGTCTCCGCTCGGGATGGTGTCCTGCTGGCCCCACTATGGACTGGACTCTTACTATTATGTTGGATCCACTATGGACTGGACTCTCACAATATTATGTCAGACCCACTCGACATCCATTGCTTTCGGTCTCCCCTAGAGGGGGGGGGGTTACCCACATATGCGGTCCTCTCCAAGGTTTCTCATAGTCATTCACATCGACGTCCCACTGGGGTGAGTTTTTCCTTGCCCGTATGTGGGCTTTGTACCGAGGATGTCGTTGTGGCTTGTGCAGCCCTTTGAGACACTTGTGATTTAGGGCTATATAAATAAAGATTGATTGATTGATTGACTGAAAATGCACTTCTTTTAATAAATAAATACAGCGTTTGAAAAGCATACACAATCTGTGTTAATATATTAGTCTGTGGTTAAAAGGACTTGAAAGGACTCGAAACTCAAAATGCAGGACTTAGGACTTGACTTGAGACTTTCCAGTCTTGACTTTGGACTTGACTCGGGGCTTGCCTGTCTTGACTCGGGACTTGACTCGGACTTGAGGGCAAAGACTTGAGACTTACTTGTGACTTGCAAAACAATGACTTGGTCCCACCTCTGCAAACACGCATAGGAACTAATTTCCTTTTGTGACGCTGGAACGCATGGAATATATACGAGGAAGAAGAAGAAGAAGAAGAAGAGGAAAACAAACTACTTCCATACAGCATAATATTGTAAAATGGAGAAATGCTACCACTGTTGTTTACGGTAAAATTCTGGCGACTGAATATGCAGGTTTGTTTTTTTTTTAACTGTAAAATCTACAGTTGTTTTTACAGTGTATTACTGCTTAATGAGAACCTCAAGATGCTGTATCCATTCTCCAACTTCAAAAATAAACTAAAAACGTATCTATTAACCACCTATATTTAATGCCTCATGTAGGGTAGACTACTGTTGGGTTTTGCATGGTTGAATGAATGTATGTATGTATGTGTATGCTTGCTTTAGTACTATTATCTTGTGTTAATCATATAGCGTTGTTTTTTGTTTTGTTTTTTGTTGTTGTACTTGCTACCATGTTCCATCATTCCATGTATATTCCATCATTTCATGTATATTCTATCCTCTGGACCCCCTGTCAAAAGCTTCTTCTAGCTTATTTGGGGGACCCTTTCACGTACCAACATCTTTAAATTATGATATTTTACTACTATTGTATTTGTTATATGGTATTGTGAATAAACTTGAATAAAAAAAACAAAACAAAACAAAAAAAACCATAAATGGAAATACGGTACTGCAAAATCATTGTCATAATAACACCATTTAAAAACAAATACTGTATACGCACGTTAAGACACAGGTGTCTGGCCTGCCACCTCATTTTATATGACCCAGAAATAACGTACAATATCATACTTACATATCATTGTCATTCTTACTGTCTACAATTTAATTGATAACCTGCTTTTAAAATGATAAGTCAAGCAAATATTTAGGTATTTATTTTATTTTCAACAAAAACATTTTGGAATATATGGTAATATATAGACTATATATGTGTGTATATAGAATATATAGTAATATATAGTATATATATATAGACATAATATAATATATCAGTACATATAATATACTGTACATATATTATGTAAATATTACGTAGAAATGTTATATTTTATATCGCTACATTTAGTCTATTTATACCTGCATTGTCCTTTCCATCCTTACACTTTCCATCATTGTAACTGAGCTACTGTGTGGAACAATTTCCCTTGTGGATCATTAAAGTTTGTCTAAGTCTAAGTCTAATATAATAGTTGTTGCAATATGACATCATTTTAAAGTTTAAAAGGCATGCAATTGCTTGCAGTAAATGCATTTTTTCCTGTCAATATAGAAAGAACAAATGCATTTAATAATACAAATATATTGTACGTTATGGACGTATATTATTCGTGGGTCATATAAAATGATGTGGCAGGCCAGACACCTGTGTCTTAGTGATAAAAAAAAATTAAAAATTAAAAAAATAAAACGATGTGCAGGTGGGATGATGGTAATGTAGAAATGTTTGTCAACGTTATTATGCTCCAAGCGAATACATTTCTACATAAATGTCGATTTATGAAAGTAAAACCTACATTTTCTAATTGAAGTGAAGTGAATTATATTTATATAGCGCTTTTTCTCGAGTGACTCAAAGTGCTTTACATAGTGAAACCCAATATCTAAGTTACATTTAAACCAGTGTGGGTGGCGCTGGGAGCAGGTGGGTAAAGTGTCTTGCCCAAGGACACAACGGCAGTGACTAGGATGGCCGAAGCGGGGATCGAACCTGGAACCCTCAAGTTGCTGGCACGGCCACTCTACCAACCGACCTATACCGCCCACCGACAATTGGCTTAATCATTGATTAAAAATACAAAAGCCCTTAATTTGATTTCATTATTGCAAAAGTTTAAAGTGATTTAGATGACCCTTTTTTGTCTGTTTGAATTTTGAATCTTATACTATTGTATTATTATTATTTGTTATATTCTATTTGTATTTGCTTTGGTTGTCTTTTCTTTACATGTTTCGCGAAAGTATTTGCTCAACCGGATGGATGTTTGAAATTGTTGAGATTTGTTGAAAGTGACTTGTTTTTTTATGTACATTGAGAATATATGTTTGTATGAACATTGTTCAATAAATACATTTAAATAAAAAAAAAATAAAAATGTGCACAGTATTTTATTATTTTTTTAAATTGTATTTTTATATTTTTAGTATTGTTACATTCCTATAAAGCTAAAAAAAATTTTTTTTAAAAGCTCTCAAAAGTATGATTTACATAATTATTTATAAGTATATCGCACCTAGGGTTCAAACCCAGGGAGAGTCCCTATGACCTCAGAGGTTCTGCTGTCTTTCAGAAAGCAAACATAAGAACGAGCTTAAAAAGTAGATGTGTTTCTGTTCATCTGTGGAACAGCTTGGATGATTCCTTAAAATGTTCCAGTTCCATTCACACATTTAAAAAACACTTTAAGACCAATGTCTTGTACAAATATATCACTCTTGAATCAACACAGTAGTTAATACTATGATCAATGTTAGTTACAAACTAAATGTGGGATATAAATAAATAAATAATAAATAATTGGTACAAAGGTTTAAATAACATGTGTACAAGCATATTTCACATGTCTTTGCTGTGTATAAAATTGAACAGTGTTTATGTTGTGTACAAGGTGTATTTATAATATGTTGTGCAAAGGTAATTTCATAATGTTTGGAAGCTCATCTTGTATTTGACATTGTTTATAGGGATAGGCCAGGGGTCGGCAACCCAAAGCGTTGAAAGAGCCATATTGGACCAAAAATACAAAAAACAAATCTGTCTGGAGCCGCAAAAAAATTAAAAGCTGTATATAAGTGTTATAATGAAGGCAACACATGATGTAAGTGTCTATATTAGCTATATTAGCCTACTATCAAAATGACTATGTGTCGCAGGCTGAAGCAAATCTTCGTTGACAGAAATGTTGAAATGTAATATTTATTCTACACATTTTTACAACACTAGAAAGCATTAGTAAATCAGAGGCTACTCAGAAGATAACTCCTGGAAATGACTGGCTTTTAATGGCCAAAGGTATAGATGTGTGTGTCCAAGTTAAGGAAACGGCTAATAGATTTATTACAATCTTTGGCAAGCTGGATAACATTTGCTGTGGTCTGGAACAACATGGCACACAAACAACTATCTGAAATGCAGCCAATATCACATACATATAATGTGTCATGAGACATGCAAAACTAAATTATAAACAAAGAGGATAAAAGTAAAGGATATTAAATGAGCTCAAATATACCTACAGATGGGGCATAATGATGCAATATGTACATACAGCTAGCCTAAATAACATATTAGCATCAGTTAGCTTGCAGTCACGCAGTGACCAAATATGCCTGAGTAGCACTCCAACGAGTCAATAACATCAACAAAGCGCACATTTGTGCATTCACACACAGTATACAAAGTTTGGTGGACAAAATGAGACAAAGAAGGAGTGGAAGATTTACATGTAAACAAACTGTTGCGTCACAGTCCACACTATGGTGAGTTCAAAAACCGCCAAAAAAGAGGACAAAACGATGTTTAAAAAAACCAAATACTGTCATCAGTGAGGCATATACACACAAACATATTAAACAGTGGGCTTTCTAACAATTGGGAAGGTTTGTGTCATGTTTGTCCTCAAACAAAAAACATACTAAAACTACAAAAAAAATAATTCCCCCGTTTTTTTCCATTTTCAATCCTTTTTAAAAAAAAATGCTCCAGGGAGCCACGAGGGCGGCGCTCGAGAGCCGCGAGTGGCTGACCCCTGGGATAGGCGCAGTAAGTGCTCAACTTCAGCCTAAACCCTTTCGGTCTGCAACATTTTCAATTTATGAATGTACAACTGTTTGTTTATGTAAAACTGTTTGTTTATTTTGTTGACCACTGACCGAAGAAATAATAAACTAAACTAAACTAAACCTACACGTCCATTGTACGTATATTGTTAATAATCAAATGTAAATAATCAAATGTAGATACTTTTTCTTATGCTCTCTCTCTCTCTCTCTCTGTCTCTCTCTCTCTCTCTCTCTCTCTCTCTCTCTCTCTCTCTCTCTCTCTCTCTCTCTCTCTCTCTCTCTCTCTCTCTCTCTCTCTCTCTCTCTCTCTCTCAAGTTAGACCTACACTGTTTCAATATCCATTTCTCTGTTCTCAATTGTTGATGATAACAACAAAACACCCCCCCCCCCCCCCCCCCTCACACACACACACACACACACACACACATGCCACCCCCCGGATTGTAAATAATTCAATGTATATACTCTGATGATGACTGTATTATGATGATATGAATCAATTTAAGTGGACCCCGACTTAAACAAGTTGAAAAACTTATTCGGGTGTTACCATTTAGTGGTCAATTGTCCGGAATATGTACTTCACTGTGCAATCTACTAATAAAAGTCTCAATCAATCAAAAAAAAAACACAAAGTATATATGAATAGTGGCTGTAGTTTTTTTTTTTGAGACACTAGATGGCGACCAACAGAAAGCGGGAAATATACACGACGAAGAAGTAGAACAAGACCCGGAAATGAAATTACTTCCACTTCCGGGTTTACTCCTCGCTCAACGACGTCGTGAAAACGAACCCGCGCGTCTGACTATTAAGTTCCCCTGAAAACTTGGCGTTCATAGTCTCATAAACCCTCCCAAACGGACTCAACTGGTGTGACTTTTACAAATCGGGCGCCTTAATCGCAGTTAAGGTCAAGAACAAGGAATTGTAAGTGAATGCGCGTCAATTGTGTACAAGTGTGCTAACAGCGTTAGCATTAGCATGTAGCCATGTTACTTTTTGACAGCATTTTTTGAATGAGTCACGCCATCAAACTTATGGTTTGGCTATAATAACACATGCATTTATTTGAAGCCGTCCTGTACTTTTGACCTGTGTCTAGCTGGATGTGTTTGGTTAATTGCCCGTGCAGTGCAGCTAATGCACTAGCTGAGGTAGGAGCTGGTGAACTTTTTTTTTGCCCAACTCTTTGCCAACTTGTGTTGCTCTGCAGAAGAGAGGATGTCCAAACGGGACGCAGAGGAGCTGAGGCCGTGGGTGGAGCGCACCGTGAAGAAGGTGCTCGGCTTCTCGGAGCCCACTGTGGTCACCGTGGCGCTGCAGTGCGTGGGGAAGGGGATGGACAAGAGGAAAACGACAGGTAACCATCCATCTATGGCTGAGTTGATATGGCCTTTTATTAATATCTTGATATTTTTAGGCCATGTCATGATACACGATATATATCTTGATTAGAGATGTCCGATAATGGCTTTTTGCCGATATTGTCCAACTCTTAATTACCGATTCCAATATCAACCGATACCGATATATACAGTCGTGGAATTAAGACATTATTATTCCTAATTTTGTTGTGATGCCCCGCTGGATGCATTAAACAATGTACCGTATTTTTCGGACTATAAGTCGCAGTTTTTTTTCATAGTTTGGCCGGGGGTGCGACTTATACTCAGGGGCGACTTATGTGTGAAATTATTAACACATTACCGTAAAATATCAAATAATATTGTTTAGCTCATTCACGTAAGAGACTAGACCAGTGGTCTGCAACCTGCGGCTCTTCAGTGCCGCTCTAGTGGCTCCCTGGGACTTTTTCAAAAATGTATGGAAAAAGAAAAAGATGGGGGTAGGGGGGGGATATATTTTTGTTTTAATAGGGTTTCTGTAGGAGGACAACATGACACAAACCTCCCTAATTGTTACAAATCCCAATGTTTTTATTAAACATGCCTCTCTGATGAGAGTATTTGGTGAGCGCCGTTTTGTCCTACTAATCTTGGTGGTCCTTGAACTCACCGTAGTTTGTTCACATGAATAACTTTCTTCAACGATGCCAGAGAAAGACGTGTTTTATGCCACTCATTCTTTGTCTCATTTTGTCCACCAAATGTTTTATGCTGTGCGTGAATGCACAAAGGTGAACTTCGTTGATGTTATTGACTTGCGTGGAGCGCTTATCAAGCATATTTGGTCATGACTGCAAGCTAATCGATGCTAACATGCTATTTAGGCTAGCTTTATGTACGTATTGCATCATTATGGCTCACTTGTAGGTATATTTGAGCTCATTTAATTTCCTATGTCCTCTGTGTATTTGATTTATATGTGCATTTCTCATGACACATTATCCCTATGTAATATTGGCTGCATTTCCGATAGTTGTTTGTGTGCCATGTTGTTCCAGACCACAGCAAACGTAACCCAGCTTGCATAGATTGTTATAAATACATTAGAAGAAGACAGCCCGCCATTTCCTTTAACTTGGACACACACATCTATACCTTTGGCCATTCTGAGCCAGTAATTTCCAGGAATCATCTCTCCTTCTAAGAAGCCTGTTTGTGCCAGCCTCCGACACAGTCATTTTGATAGTAGGCTAATTTAGCTAATATAGACACTTACATCATGTGTTGCCTTCATTATATCACTTATAAAAGGCTTTTTATTTTTTGCGGCTCCAGACAGATTTTTTTTTTGTATTTTTGGTCCAATATGGCTCTTTCAACGTTTTGGGTTGCCGACCCCTGGACTACACGTATAAGATTTCATGGGATTTAGCGATTAGGAGTGACAGATTGTTTGGTAAACGTATAGCATGTTCTATATGTTATAGTTATTTGAATGACTCTTACCATAATATGTTACGTTAACATACCAGGCACCTTCTCAGTTGGTTATTTATGCCTCATATAACGTACACTTATTCAGCCTGTTGTTCACTATTCTTTATTTATTTTAAATTGCCTTTCAAATGTCTATTCTTGGTGTTGGGTTTTATCAAATACATTTCCTCGAAAAATGCGACTTATATATGTTTTTTTTCCTTCTTTATTATGAATTTTCGGCCGGTGCGACTTATACTCCGGAGCGACTTATACTCCGAAAAATACGGTAACAAGGTTTTCCGATATAAATCAACTCAAATTATAGAAAAAAAATGCCAACTAGGCACTGCCATATTTATTATTGAAGTCACAAAGTGATATTTTTTTTAACATGCCTCAAAACAGCAGCTTGGATTTTGGGATATGCTCTCCCTGAGAGAGCATGAGGGGGTTGGGGTTACCGGGGGGTTAGTGCTGCAAGGGGTTCTGGGTATTTGTTCTGTTGTGTTACGGTGCGGATGTTCTCCCGAAATGGGTTTGTCATTCTTGTTTGGTGTGGGTTCACAGTGTGGGGCGCATATTTGTAACAGTGTTAAAGTTGTTTATACGGCCACCCTCAGTGTGGCTGTTGACCAAGTATGCTTGCATTCACTTGCGTGAAAAGCCGCAGATATTATGTGATTGGGCCGGCACGCAAAGGCAGTGCCTTTAAGGCACGCCCCCAATATTGTTGTCTGGGTGGAAATCGGGAGAAATTCGGGAGAATGGTTGCCCCGGAAGATTTTCGGGAGGGGTACTGAAATTCGGGAGTCTCCCGGGAAAATCGGGAGGGTTGGCAAGTATGACTGGGAGACGCAACTGCTCTGTACTTCTCCCTACGTGCGTGCACCACGCCGTACAGCGGCGTTTTAAAAAGTCATACATTTTACTTTTTGAAACCGATACCGTTAATTTCCGATATTACATTTTAAAGCATTTATCAGCCGCTAATATCGGCAGTCCGATATTATCGGACATCTCTAATCTCGATATTTTGCCTTAGCCTTGAATTAACACTTGATGCATATAATCACACCAGTATGATGATTCTATGTGTCTACATTAAAACATTCTTGTTCATACTGCATTAATATATGCTACTTTTAAACTTTCATGCAGAGAGGGAAATCACAACTAAGTAAATTTACCAAAACTGTATTTATTAAACAGTTATTAAGCAGTGGCACAAACATTCATGTCATTTCAAAACAGAAAGTGCAAGCACACACACCACATCCCACCTCCCCGGATTGTAAATAATCAAATGTAAATAATCTAATGTATATACTTGTTCTCGGGCTGGGCGATATGGCCTTTTTTTAATATCTCGATATTTTTAGGCCATATCGCGATATACGATATACGGTACATCTCCATATTTTGCCTTAGCCTTGAATGAACACTTGATACATATAATCACAGCAGTATGATGATTCTATGTGTCTACATTAAAACATTCTTGTTCATACTGCATTAATATATGCTACTTTTAAACTTTCATGCAGAGAGGGAAATCACAACTAAGTCAATTTACCAAAACTGTATTTATTAAACAGTTATTAAGACAAACATTCATGTCATTTCAAAACAGAAAGTGCAAGCACACACTCCACATCCCACCTCCCCGGATTGTAAATAATCAAATGTATATCCTTGTTCTTATGCTTTCTGAGCTCACTATGTTCACCGCTCGCTGTACATATCCTACGAAGTGAGACCTACTCTGTTACAATGTCCATTTCTCAGATGATATAATTGTTGATGACTAGTGTGTGAATGTGAGCGTGAATGTTGTCTATCTGTGTTGGCCCTGTGATGAGGTGGCGGCTTGTCCGGGGTTAGGGTTAGGGTTAAGCTGCATTCGGCCTTCCCCCGAATGCAGCTGAGATAGGCTCCAGCACCCCCCGCGACCCCAAAAGGGACAAGCGGTAGAAAATGGATGGATGGACTGAAGTGCTGATATCAACCAAACATAACCCCTCCCCTCAACCCCCTCTACATGCCACCCCCCGGATTGTAAATAATTCAATGTATATACTCTGATGATTAACATGTGTGATGACTGTATTATGCTGATAGTATATATTTGTACCATGAATTGATTAACGTGGACCCGACTTAAACAAGTTGAAAAACGTATTCTGGTCTTACCATTTAGTGGTCAATTGTACGGAATATGTACTATACTGTGCAATCTACTAATAAAAGTCTCAATCAATCAAGATTGTCAGAGACATTTTTAAACAACTCATTAGTGCACTTTGTGCATGATGTCACTAAGATGACATATCAAAACGACACTAAATTAAAGTGCACTTTTTTTGTACAAAACGCCACTACAATATTTTAAAACAAATAAAGTGCACTTTTGTGCATGATGTCACACAAGATATTTCAATAACAGTCAAATAAAAATGAGCTGCATAAAAGGAAATCAAATAGTGTATGTCCTTCGCTATGTGGTAGGTTCCTGCAGACGTTATCTCCTTCTGTTGTTGACTATTTTTTTCATACGGTGTTGATATGGAAATGGAAGACGCCAGGCTCAATTCGGTCAGACCTGGTTGCTTGGGCATTTTGTTGGGTGTGGCACCGGCCGGAGATGTTGACATGCAGAGTTTCAAGCACTCCTCATTCTCTAGCGGGTGACTTTTCAAATGATACTACAAATTAGTAGTGTTGCTACTTTTTGTAGCAACGCTTTTGCCGCACACTTGACATATTTCGGTTGTCTGTTCAACATCTTCCCGCTTGAAGCCAGACGATGGACCCTGTATTGTTTTTCTTGGAAATGTATTATTTTTGTTACCAGATTCGCACCTTTTCTCTCTCGCATTACCACTCGCACCACTCCGCTAGCTCCACAGCTAACTTTACCCATGCTGCTACCGCTCCGCGAGGGCGTATGACGTTGCTCACGTGACAGTATGTGACGTATGTAACAAGGTGCGCTTGTTTTATGTCTCTGTGAGAAGGAGAGACAAGAAAGAGTGGGAAACGCATGTAGTGTAATGCCCGCAACTAAAAGCAACTGTGTGACAACTTATACTCGAATACTCGCGTTATAGTCATTTTCTATATCGCACAGAGACAAACCCGCGATATAACGAGTATATTCGATATTTCGCCCAGCCCTCCATCCATCCATCCATTTTCTACCGCTTGGCCCTTACGGGGTCGCGGGGGGTGCTGGAGCCTATCTCAGCTGCATTTGGGCAGACAGGTAACGTCCTCTGTTATTGAAACAGTGTCATATACTGTAGGTGCGTGAAAAAATCTATTATACCATTGCAAAGACCTAAAACCTGCTCAGTGGCCTTGTGGTTAGTGTCTGCCCTGAGATAGGTAGGTTGTGAGTTAAAACCCCGGCCAAGTCATACCAAAGACTATAAAAATGGGACACATTACCTCCCTGCTTGAGGGCGTTGGGTTGGGGGGAGTCTGTGTGTATGTGTGGCGTATATTTTTGTGGATGCATGTTTGTGTGTAAGCCTACAGTGTGTCTCTGTTCCGCGGCCTTGATCTTGAGCAGCCGATAAGTCCAAAGTCAACAACAACAGGTGTGTGTCCATGAGAGACAAGAAGGGAGTTTGTTGTGCCTTCGCTGCACTGTCCTTCGGGGGAGTCTCGAAGCCAGGGAAACAATCCAAGTTAGAATGTTTTGTATGCGAGTGAAAATAAAATTTGCTTTTCACTCTAAATTGTCTATGACTGGTCCTCAAAAATCCTGCGAGGCAGACAGTCCAATGTGATCCAAATCACAATAGTGTCCACAGTTCTTCCCGCATCCTCCAATCATTTGTGGCAGCTTTGGGATACTTTGAAGACTGCTACTTAAGTAACGTATTTAATTGACATAACGAGTGCGCTGCTGCTGTGATCGTGACGCTAATGAGAAATTGGATACGTTTGTTTGCAGTTGATTTCCTGCTACACATATTAGTCTCATTTGCAATTCATGTCTGCAGTTCTTTTTATGATGTGAAGTTCATATTTTGTCTCATTTAGCTCTCGAAGTCCCTGTTGTTTAGCAATGTTAGCGAGCGATGTCAAGGTTCACTAAGAGAGATTTATTCATCTAGTTTATTAATGCTATTAAGGATATTTTTTTGATGTTAACACATAACACCAAAGACGCTCTAATGTGGTCATCAGTGTTGAATAACCTGCTACCTGGATTTCCTGCACAACAACTAAGCTTTTAGTTTGTTAGGAAAATGGACAACAAAAATAAGGTGGATTGTACCAACAATCACAATATTTATTACTAGGACTTAACATGATGTTAGTTTATTTGCACAAGCAGGTCTCCATAGTTATATTTAGGCATAGCGACCACAAAAGAACACAAATGTATGCGATCTCTTGTCCTTTCTTTACGTTTAGTTCTGCTCTCAAATACTAATATAGTAGAGAATAAACTGGATTGCATCACAGAAAGTTTCTCAAACAAATCAAATGTTCAAACATTTTACAAAGTGATCACTGCAGACACAAGCATAGTCTTGATTGTATTCCACAAGATCATGAAAGTTATATTTTTAAGATCAGTTTGATATATATTTAGATATTTTTTGGGAAGTTGGACAAAGTTTAACCCAAACCAATGTGTCGAGTTGTTTTATTGAAACAAATACTTAACATGAGTAACTTTTTTGGAATGTTGAAATTTCATGTGTAGATGCACAAACAATATTAAAAGGGATCATATGTTTTTTTTTCTACGTGTAAAACACTTCTTTGTGGTCTACATAACATGTAATGGTGAATGTTGCGTAGACGATGTTTTACAGACCATCTTCAAACTGCTTTCTGACGACCTGCGCCGTTTTGTGGGCCGTCTTATTTACGTGCCTCCACTTCGACTGTGTCTTCTTCCGTTCATCTTTGTTGTAGACTTTAGCGCTTCCATAGCGAGTCTACTGACTTAAACGCTACTGTATATTAGAAATGGCAACATCGGAGTCTGCCCCACAACAAGATAGAGAAAAATAAGGAATTTACCGGTATTGACAGCAGTGTCCAACTATAATGTTGGATTTGTGCAAAGCTCTTCGGGTAAATCTCTACCATAAATGAAAATATATCCGTTGACTTAACTAAATTTCTCCACCATGCCCTGATTTTATATTTTCAGTACTGATTGGGATCCCAAATACACAAAACAAGGTACCAATAGGTTGAACATTTTTTTTGTTTAGATCCCCCTTTAAAAGTACAGCATGAAACGCGACCAAAACAAGAAGCAAACCTATAAATAAAAGCACAAAACAGGGAACGGTGGTAGAAAAAAAGATAATAAATACCAAAAGTCCAACCGTGTGCCAATTTCAATGTTATGTGAAGAAAGACGAATAAAGGTAATCTGAATACTTATTTAAACTATTTTTTCCCTAAAAGACACATTTAGGCTATATTTTTAGGAAGACTCAATTACTAAAAGGATCGATAAGTTTGTTCGCAGACTTAGTCTGTGTTTCAAGTGGCTCTCTTGTCATTGTTTAGTATGGAAGGAGGCGGTTGATTGTTTCAGGGACGATGAGTGGTCCCAGACACATCATTTCCCCAGACAAACATTCCCTCTCCTCACGATGACAGCATTTCAGCCACATTAAAGTCAGTTTTAATTTAACAGTAGATTCTGGTTTTATTGGCCGATTCCGTGATTCCCCTCGCGAGTCCGTTATTGCGGAAATCTTAGGGCTCTACTTTGCTTCACTACACGTACACGCTCCAAACTGATTAATAACAAAAAGAAAAAGCAGGTGAGCCAAGCAACACACGCTCTGAACCTTGTCAGGTCAACCGTACGCTTCAGATTTTGTCACAAACCGTTCATCCCCTAATTCCCACTCTTATGTTTTTAGACCAACTGCACCCTTTCCTGAACGAATCCGCTGGAAGTTTTGTCGAGCGTCTTTTTGAAGCGTTGGAGGAGAGCCGCAGCACCCGTAGCAGCAAAGGATCAGGAGACAAGAACCGCAAGAGAGACCTGAAGGTAAAGCGCTATCCTCCTGTTGCAGGGTTTCTCCTAGACCGCTAAGAGACTTGTGGTGGTGGGGGCATGCCTACAATTACATCATCAAATAATTTGCATAATCTGCTATGATGATATGATTTTCTTCCAAAAAAAAAATGTCAGTAGTGTTTTTTACAATTGACTCTCCTTAGCTTTATCCTGCTTCTAAATGTTTTAACTCCTGTGCAGCACTTTGTGAAATGTTCTGTTTTTTTAAATGTGCTATATAAATAGTTGATTGGATTGGATACAATGGCTAAAAAAATGTATACCGGTACATACATTTAAAAATGTTTTTATTATTATTAATTAGAATTAAGATATATTTTTATATCTTTTTGCCATATTTTCAGTGGTTGTTGCTTATTGTATAATGTACTCTTAAGATTTTTTTCTTCTGGTGTTATTCTGAAATGCAGTCGTGTTTAGAGACTCTTAACTTCTGTCCCTTGATCTCCCTGACGAAAGGGGCGAGCCACAGCGAGCGTGACGTCACACTTGATTCGGGCTGCTCCAGTTGAACATTCTCTTCTTAAAAGCCGTCACTGTCCTCTTAATATTTGCACACTTTGTAGATCACTGTCCACGGGCACATCTGGTAACGTCTACATCGTAGACATGCCGACAGACAATGGCGTGCGTCTTGTTTAAATCCGGGTTCGGGAGCACTGTTTTCAGTAATCAAAGGCTTTTTTCGGTGGTCGAGTTTTCGCCACATCACATGTCAATAGTGTGCAAATAATAGGCTATATATGTATATCCATTCAAAATGTAACAACTTATTGGTGGTAATGTTTAATGTTTATGTGGTTTGGATTTAATGTCAGTTTGTCCCATGTTTATCGTCCGTGCCTGAAAAGTGATTGGCGTAGAATGAGGAAGTGTTGTTGTGTACCTGGCGGGGAAGCGCAGACTCACGGAGGTAAAACCTGTTCGACTTGTGCCGTTGTTTATCATAAGATTGGTAATAAATGTTAAAAAGTGCGACGGACGTTGTGTGATTTCTTCTGGGGGCTGCAATATATTACTTTACTTTTATTCGTTTTCAAGTAAAAAAACAACAACCCTATTTTCAAGGTGTGGCGGTAATAAAAATGCTGTGGCGGTCCACCACATTCATTTACATTAAGGGGAAACCCTGTATTGCATGTATCAACACATACTCTTCAGTTGATGGTTCTTTTTAAAAAATAAACCTTATGAGCTGTCTTTCTTCTACTTGTGTTCCTAGGATGTCTTTAGTGATGAGACTAAGAAAGGAAGCAAGCAAGCCGTAGTGGAGTCTGCAGAAGGTACAGTTCCCAAACGTAAGCGGGTCCCTCGTTTTCAGGAGGTGGAGGAGCCTGAGGTCACAGCAGGTCCGCCCGCCGAGAGCCCTGTAATGCTCAGCAAAATGCAGGTAGAACATCATCACAAACACATCTGCTGCAGGGCCACATAAGTGCAGTTCTTTCTGATTTTTTTCTGACTTCTTTTCCAGATCAAACAAATGATGGAGGAAGCCACAAAACAGATAGAACAGCGAAGGAAACAACTGAACATACCAGCTCCTACTGCAGTAATGACTTCATTCTGTGTTCTGCACATCACTTGGATGGTCATAGGGGAAAGAAAATAATGGCTTCCTTTAACAGGCACGCATGGAACCTTCAGCAATGTCCCGACTTCTTGGCAACGCTGCCGCCAGTGGCGGCTCCATTGTACCCTCGCAGGCCGCCAGCTTCATGAACGACGCCATCGAGAAGGCTCGCAAGGCCGCTGAACAAAAGGCACGCCTCCAGTCCCAGTTAACCATTCAACCTAACCTCCTCGGAGGTTTGGGAAACACCATCGCTCACAACTTTGTCGCACTGGCTAACCTTCACGCCATGGGAATCGCCCCGCCGTGAGTATTACCACAAAGTATCAAAACAGACCAACAACTTTGTCTGTTGATTGAGAATGTTCCACCCTTGTGCTATTGTAGAAAAGTGGAACTGAAAGAATTGAATAAGCCAACCCCACTCATTCTGGATGACAAGGGTAGGACAGTGGATGCCACCGGTAAAGAGATCGAGCTCACACACCGCATGCCCACCCTGAAAGGTATGTATGCTGGCACAAGAGAAAATGAAACGTTCATTATTGGTTTGAAATCGGAAAGATTAAGTAGAACAGTGGTCCTTAACCTTTTTGTCCTCTGGGCCCAACTTCCACGACAGGGGGATCCGGGGCACACTCAAATATTAACACTGAATTAGTAATCTTACTCTTGATTTTAATGGTATTCAGTAAGAGCGGCACCTGCAGATTAGTATCCAGACTTCGGTCAGGCTGATTACAAAAATAAATACTAATCAAACTGCAGTAGAAAGGACTCATAAAAACTGATGAAAAATACATTTACATACAATTACACAATGCTAGAATAAGTGCATTCATAGTGATTAATGAATAAGAATAATATATACATATATTTTATATATATATATATATATATATATATATATATATATATATATATATATATTTTTTTTTTTTTTCTTTTTTAAATAAACCATTAGTGGGACCACGTCAAACAAGCACAAAGTACAGCTATAGGAGCTGAAACAAATTCAGTATTTTTAAAGTATATGATAAAATAGAAAACTACTTGTTTAATAATTGTAAAAATGTTTCTTAAGAAGACACTTTAATTATGTGACATGATGCCAGCAAATCCCGGCTGTTTGTAAGAGAACAGAAACCTCATAAAAGATGTATTAAAACTTTTTTATACACACAATGGAATTAATACAGAGTATAAATATTGTGTATGTTTCGTTTGTCAGTAAACAACAACAATAAATAGTGGTGGATCACATTTGCCTTAAAGACATCTCATTCATTCAGATTATCCCCAACAACATCAATACTCATACTTTATTTAGTGATGTTAGAATTAAACGTCCAAATACAACAGTTTAGACAACGTTATTGACTTGTAAACCATCCATCCATTCATTTTCTACCGCTTGTCCCTTTCGGGGTCAGTAATTATAAATAATTTACTGCATAGTTTGTATTAATATTACATAGTTAAACAGTTCACTGAACTTCACTCTACTTCCTGTTGAAAGAATTACCAGTAAATGGAAGGACTTTTTTTTTTTTGGAGAACTTTTTACTATGGCTGTCAACGAAAAAAAAATAGATGAGTTAACTGAACTGTCTGATAAGCCGCAGGGTTCAAAGTGTAGGAATAAAGTAGCGGCTTACAGTCAGGAATTTACAGTAATTTCACAGACTGCTTTACATATCAAAGTAATAAAAATTAAGAACATTTGTGTTTAATTTGTTTGTGTAGACAAAACCATTGTTAAAAGTGACAAATGTTTCTTGTTACTCTGTTACAAGCAATTTCTCTGAATTGCAATGAATTCAGCTTCCTCTAATTCCAGTTCAACATTCTGTGGGATAAAGCCAATTCAATTCAAATTTCAGCTAAAAATAAATTGAAATTCCATATTTGGCATTTTTAACAGGTCTGGCTCACACCAGACCCTGTAGGAATTAAAACCTGTCTATTTTGCTTTCAATAATTCATTGATTCATAGTTGTTGTTTTTTTGGTTACCCTCACTCACAATTTCCTTTTTTGTCTCCAGCCAACATTCGAGCGGTCAAGAGGGAGCAGTTCCGTCAGCAGCTGAAAGAAAAGCCCGGGGAGGAGTTGGAGTCCACGTCCTACTTTGACAATCGCGTAAACCTCTTAGCGGCACAGAGGGCTCGCAAGAGCTTCAAATTCCACGAGCCGGGGCGCTTTGAGAAGATTGCCCAAAGAATCCGGACTAAGGTTGGGTTGAACTCAACATTGTCCAATTGTTTTTGGAGTGCTCCAATTAAATATTTGGGAACCATTGTGCACTGTTTTTCTGTGACAGGCTCAGTTAGAGAGGTTGCAGAATGAGATTTCCCAGGCGGCTAAGAAGACTGGAATCCACGCGTCCACCAAGCTGGCTCTGATCGCCCCCAGAAAGGACATTGGAGACAGCGAAGTCCCCAACATCGAGTGGTGGGACTCCTTCATCTTGCCCACCAACATGGAGATGTAAGCAATTACCACACATGAAGGCTATTACTGTGGCCCTTGGTTAGTCACCTCAAATATGCTCTTTTCCCATGAAGAACTCCAAAAACCAAATTGGATGAGGTGGTGCTTTTTGGTGTGACAAACTTAGTGGAACATCCTGCACAAATCAGCCCTCCAAGTAAGTGTGTAGCGTACAAGTCTGACACCACTCTCCTGTGCTATTGCTGCACCACAGTCATATTCATAATAGACTAAACGGGTTACAGGGTTTGTGTTTCTGTCCCTTCAGTTGACACCGACAAGCCAATCGCGCTGGGCTTATACCTGACCAAGAAAGAACAGAAGAAACTGAGACGGCAGACGCGCAGGGAAGGCCTAAAAGAAGTGCAGGAAAAGGTCCGTCTGGGACTTATGCCCCCGCCGGAGCCCAAAGGTAAATGTGCATTCTTATAACAACAATAACTAGTCATTCCAAGCAACAGTGGTACCTCTGTTTTCATTAGTCATCCGTTCCAAAAGGCCAGATGAAGACCGATTCATATGAAAACTGCAGCAATTTCTCCCATAAGAAATAATGTAAAACCAATGGTTCTGGACACCCACATTTATTAACACAAAACCACACATTAAATGGCAAATGACTATTGTTTTACATGCAGAAAACAATGCAAAGTGCATGTAAATAACGATTGAAATGGTTAAATGATCATTAAACATAGGGGGCTGCACGATTATGGCTAAAAATAAAAATATGAATGTGCATACGTATTTAAATCATGATTATTCATTATGTCAGGTAAAACATAGGGTTGCCCACAGGTAGGCAGTGTGCTTGCGTTAATGGTCCTGGATGTGAACATGTAATTTGTAATGAAATAATCACATAAAAAGTCTTAAGTAAGACATGTTCATAATTAGTATTACATTTCAGCTTTTTCTCTTAACTTGACACCGTTAGCTCTATTAATCTATTTTTAACAGGTTGCCTGTGCTACGACTGGACACCCCTGCTTCACCTAATCATACATTTTTGATTGTTTGTAGTGTGAAACATGTACCTAAATGACAAAATACATTCAGTGTAATGGGAGTACTCTCGGTAGAGTTCTTCAATGCGCAATTACATTTTCACATTCCCTGGGTTCATACGCATGCACAGATACAGGGGCTGCATGGTGCCAATTGGGAGCACGTCTCGCCAGAACACCGGTTAAAAAAAAGTGTCTCCAGACTTTATTTAGCCTAATGTTTAGCTGTTAGTCCTGCTCGTGCGACTCCAAGATGACCAGCAGAGAATTGTGTTGTGAAAGCGTCCACACCTGTCGCCGTCCTAAAACAGCAATGGGGTCTTTAGCACACGCCGAGTTAGAGTCCACGAAACTGAAACGAGGCCTGGGAAAGATTGTTAATCTTAGCAGGCAAGGTGGTCCGCATGGTAGTGGAGCTCCGTGCTCATAGAAAATGGTGCTCATAGAAAATGGTGCGGGTGGTAGCCACTGTTGCTTTTCTGCATAAGGGGCTGTGAAAGTGCTTCATTTGACAGTAGTGCACAATAATGATCAAACCAATCGTTATCAGGTCGATATCAGTAATTATGGCGTCATTTAAAAAAAGCTTTGATAACCAGTAGTTTTTTCTTTTTCCCATAACACTGAAATAAGTTGAAATTACCCATACAGTGTTGTAGGTGGGTTAGGATGAACAAATTAAGCGCTTCTTCCTCTTTGGATGTTCCAAACAGCTCTTAAGATCACCGGACCTCACAGTATAAACAAATATGGCATTGGTCGGACTTGGATTACCCGCTCAAAGTTGTTAACGATTTAAAAAATAAAAATAAAAAATTTTTCTCTTGCTTCGGCCTAATTTTTGCCCCCCCACCCCTCAGGAGCTTCTGTAGCTTGCGCCGTCCCTTTACTTTCTTAGCAGCACACACAGCAAAACATGGCTAATGCTAACGAGAACGAGACAAATTAGAATTTTGCTAAGAGTAAGATGCATTGTCATTTCAAACTACTAGTTTTTGATTTAATAAAGGAAAAACTTGTTTTGAATTATCTCTGTATACGTGTTCAACGGTTTCTTTAAAAAGGACGTAAATAAAATCGGAAATCAAATTTGGTGAAAAAATCGGGGCTTTTATTTTTAGGCCATATCGCCCAGGCCTCGGTACATAAACAATACCCATCCCTAATCAGTACATAAGCTTCACTGTGTATGGATGTGAGATCTACCATAGTAGTGATGTCATATTTGGTTAGGACAAATCTACAGGAACAGTTTGTCATTCCACCTTTTTTTGACTCTACTTTAAGGTGTGCACAAACTACACTCAAATCTATGTTTAGAAAATAATATATATAAATAAGTTATTGATATTGGTATGAGGTTGAAAAAAAATATCCTAGTTGAGAATTACCCTCATTTAATTGTGGCTGACAAAATCGTGATTGTGATTAAAATATGATTATTTGTGCAGCCCTAATTAAACATCAATTTTACCTTGTATTGAAGGCTTTTGTTGGCGGAAACGACTTAAGGGGATAGTCGGTGAGGGGGGATACAAGCGGATGCCACCTTTGTACTGTGCTGCAAATTATTTCATGAATTAAATAGAATACATTTTTGTTTGAATAAGAACAATACAGTTCAACATAGTTCACAAAACAATGAATGCAACTGCTGTGGTTTACAGAGTTTATAGCCAATGCTTATTTCCAACTCTTGTCCCTAGCTGGGCTTTTAAGAAATATAACATACTCTTAATACACGATAGAATCAATCAATATACTGAAATATCGCACAGTGAAAATAAAATACAAAGTAAGACCTTTAAAAAAAAAAAAAAAAAAGGTTAAGGTGTACGTTTTTTTTCCCTATGGCCAACACTTAATAGCCAATAACTTTTTAGAATAAATCACCTTCTTGAGCCAAGTGCTGGCACTCACAACTTAATTGGGCCACATGCAACCGTACCCAGTAAAAAAAAGCACACGGACTAAGTCACACCAATATGGTGATTCTTTGCTTGGGCACTTGATTCTACAGAATGATGCATTGACTAGTTTGTTATATGTAATGTAAAAACGGTATTTTAAGATGTTTGCCCAAAATCAAACCATGCGAAAAGTGTGTGCAATGGAACGTAGCTAACATATGCTGTCATCTTGTCAGTTCGCATCTCCAACCTGATGCGGGTGTTGGGGACGGAGGCAGTTCAGGACCCCACCAAGGTGGAAGCCCACGTCAGAGCGCAGATGGCCAAGAGGCAGAAGTTAGTCAGATGCTTCTTCGCTCGTCTCCATTGTTGTCACACTCTGTACGACTCGCTCATGCTTCTTTTTGCAGGGCTCACGAGGAAGCCAACGCAGCGCGAAAGCTCACGAGCGAGCAAAGGAAAGAAAAGAAGGTGAAGAAGTTGAAGGAAGATCTCACCAATGGCGTTCACATTGCGGTCTACAGGTTTGTTTTTAACAGGGAGTGCATACTCTCAGGCCATATGCACATGAACAGACATTTTCAAAAACACATGTTCCCCATTCCCGTGTTATTATACTATTCTCTGTCCACTAAAAAAAAAACATGCTCCCCATTCCCATGTTAGAAATTCTCCATTAATACGAGAAGAGTTTAAAATATTCTCTGGTTACTAAAAAAAAACATTCACCGGCTTTCATGCTCATTTTGGCCAATCAAAAACTTGAAAACGTAGCCACATTTGACTCAATTGCTCATTAAAACACTTTTTTGGTCAATATAGTGATATATTAAATCAGAGTGGCTTCCCAAATGTAATACATATTTATACTGACTTCTTTCAGATATACAAAATTTGATGACATATCCTGAAGTTTAACGAGTTGCCATTACTGAACGTGATGATCTCTATTACATATGGCGGTATACACTCAAACGTCGATATAATGCAGTCGCATATGACGCAACGTTCTAGCCTGGACAAATAATATTTTAATTTGGATTTCGATTAAGGCTTCTCACGGATTATGAAAATCCATCCATCCATTTTCTGCCGCTTGTCCCTTTTGGGGTCGCGGGGGATGCTGGCGCCTATTTCAGCTGCATTCGGGCGGAAGGCGGGGTACACCCTGGACAAGTCGCCACCTCATGGTTGCTACTTTTTATTTGACACAACACTAGTAGGCCTAATCACTAAACTCAACAAAAAAATAAGACATATTATTTCTGCGTTCACGTAACCGCGGACAGAGTCACATAATTGACCAATAAAAGGGAATTCACTGGTAAATGCAAAGTAATATAAAAGAAATTGACATGAATGCAAGTGAAATGTTGTCATTGTGGGGAGAATAATCATTTGTTTGGGAAAATGTTTCCGGTAGTGCTCATTAATCCCCGACACACTCAGCCGCCCCTTCCTGAACTAAACAATGTCGAGACAGCCGCTTGAAACAGTGACTAAACTACGAAGCTAAATCTAACAAGAACAATCCATACACCCACAACTCATCTCATCTGCTTGTGTTGTGGTGAACGACATCATCGATGTAACATCAATGTACAAACAGTGGTTGCAACTTGAGAGGTGCGTTCTTTTTTTTTTCTTTTAAAACAGCCTCACCTCTTTACTTGTCAAGCTGTGAACAGCACAGCACACTTCCCCCCTTTACAATAATGGGTGCGCCATATCCGGTCTGACTGCGCTAACAAAATAAAGATTTCAAAAAAGTACCTTAAGCATGTATGTAGTTTAATGTACTTAAAGTACTTATTGATACATTTACACAATTATTATGCTTTGACCTAAAATACTGGTCAAAACTGTCCAAAGATGTATTGTACCAATAAATGTGAGGATTTTTGCATTTAATTGGGAAAACATTTCATTAAATTGGATTTTACACAAAAAGCACACACTCTATGATGGTAAAATAAGTGTAAAAGGTAAATAACTGAATTAAAAACTAAACTAAAAACTGAATTTTATTGTTTTTTTTTTATATTGCTATTGTTATTTACATGTATTGTTATTGCTATTGTTATTTTACTTTTTGTGGGTTATTCGTTACTAATTCATATGTTTTTTTTTAACTATTTAAAGTTGACTTTAGGTGGTAAAATAAATGTTTTCAAATAAATGTATAATCGTGTAATTAATCATGATTACAATATCAATTAAAATATTTGATTATTATTTTTGCCATAATTGTCTAGCCCTACGACATTCTATATGACACGGTCGTGCCGTGGACCCTGAATTTTCGCTCGTTTACATCGTGGCTTTTTTTCCACTAGGGACAATTGCGTTGTTTTTCACAATATATTTGCGTACTTACAAACTTTAAAAGTTAATATTTATGAAAGTCTGCAAAAAAAAGAGGAATTATGAAAAAACTAATAAAATATTGACCCATCGATGACCAAACCTACTGGTGGATAGTTTCCGCCCCATTCTGTGACGTTTGAGCACAGTCCACCATTCATGTCACGTGGAGGCACTTTCCACCAAGAAGGTTTAGGCAGCCGACCTGTGCGCATAACTTTACCTATATCACACGCGTTATGAAGACCGAAACATGTCTCGTAGAAGTTCAAAAGAAAATGTTGTCAAACGGAAATGTTATTGTTTCACAGTTGCTGATAAAATTGCAGCATCGGATCAGATTAGGTCTGGTATTTTTCAAACAATTAGCCCGGGATTTGGGCATCAATGATTCTAACCGTGCGAGGATGTGGAAGCGCAAAAGAAAAGCTCCAAAAATGTATGAATGACCTTGACAATAGCACAGGACTAGGTCTAAAAAAGCTTAAACTTGCAGATGATCAACATTTGGATAAATACACTTTGGGTTGGTTTACTCAGCCAAGAGGTGAAGGGGTGCTGATTTCTGGGCCCATAATCAAAGACCTATTACTACTCCCATAACGCGAGGTATCAGGATAATGCATTTATTTGTTAAATGTTGTCTTTTTGTTCATTAAACTTGGTTTGGGGCTCATTTTATTGTATTCTTTCAAAAAGAAAAGGTTAAAAAATAAGGATTTTGATATAACGCAATCTGTGTTTTATAGACCCCAACAACCGCGTGATATCGAACTTTGAGTGTAACGCTTAAAGGGGGACTGCACTTTTTGGGGGAATTTTGCCTATTGTTCACAATCCTTATGAGAGACAAGAAGACCAAATGTTTATTAATGCTACACTTTGGATGCGTCCACAAATTAAGCATTAAGCCATGAAGGAGAATGTTGGACATGCATGTGGACCAGCTCATGTATAACAGCATGGAGACTAAGACAAGTTTAAAAAATCATAAACATACAGTTTTAAAGCCACAAAATATCTGTCGGAACCATTTCTACAGGCAGTACTGTTCGATCCCTACTAAAAAAGGCTTACATGCGTGATCTAATGTGACACATTTCTTATGATACAGGCCAAGAAACTGCATTTTACCCGCCCGTACACAAATGATGTAGGGCTGGGACATATGGCGGAAAACCACATCACGATATAAGTGTCTCTTATTGGTCTATCGATAATTATTCATATTTTTTATGAGCTACGGAAAATAAGGGCCAAGAGAAAATGTATTAAATGTAAACATTTTTATTTCAAATGTAGCCTTCCTCTGATTATACTCTCTTCAGCTATCAAGGCAGAAAGGAAAGGAAATGTCAACACAAGAATGGAAAACACTCAATGTAAACTAAATTGTAAAATCACATTGAACACTTAACAATAACCTCTTAAAATAAAGGTGCAAAAATAAGATATTGTTTTATCTCCCAGCCCTATGATATAGCCAGAGTTTTCATAAGCTCTGTTTCTAAGGACAAATACAAAAACACCATGCATTTTTAAAATGTCTGTGCTGGTGTTGGACATAGCTATGAACAAATGTTACTGTTTCTTGTCTTGACATGCAGAATCCGCAACCTACAAAACCCTGCTAAGAAGTTTAAAGTGGAAGCCAATGCCAATCAGCTGTACCTGACAGGCACCGTAGTTCTCCATAGAGACGTCAACCTGGTCGTGGTGGAAGGAGGTGAGAAGTTGCACGTCACATGATTCTCAGGTGCACCACAGCGTCCTTGCCAGCCATCAAAGGGTTTAGCTCCACAATGTTGCCTATGACGATGGACACAACATTACAGTTCAGTACTCCAAACAGGAAGTCTTGCAATATGCCATAAAGTCAGGTAATGGAGAGTAATATAATGAAGTGATGGCACATCTACATGCTGAGCCGACTGGGTAAGTGGTCAGAGCCCAATCTTTCAGTCCAGCTCCATCTGGTTGCTCACTGCACCAATTGGCCCCAAAGCAAGTGGACTATAACACTAGAGAGGTACTACAGCTTAGTAGTTTAATCTATGACTGAGCTCATACTGCAAAATACTAGAATTTGAAATCAATGTGCCCCGTTGGAATGAATTTAAATTAAATTATTCTGTTTTGGATTCCCACAAAAACGTTAACATGTTCCCCCCCTGAGAGATTGCCACCTTATTGTGGTTAAGAGCTACCAGCAGGAGATAAGTCTTCAGGTGGGACACCTAAGTTGTACAGGTGTGAAAGTAGAGGCCTGGCAGAGTGCAATCCTCTACTCCAGGTTGGAGTCAGACACATAGGTCCTGATTTATTATAGGTTTGCGTGTACTAAAACATGTGCAAACTTGATAGCACATGCAAAGCTGATCTACTTAACGTGTACAAAGTGGATTGCTTTTCTTTGGTGAGCAGAATAAGGCGTGCAATCCATTTTGCGTCTGTCTCCATTAATATGCAAAATATATGATAATCATCAAAACCCTAGAAGGAGAAAATTCTAATATAATTATTTAGCACGTGCAATGTGATTTTTATTTTTTTTAACACTCAACACCGTTTTGCACTTCTTTTTTTTTTTTAGTAATTATACAAACTGACAGTTCCACACACGGCTGCAGGATCAGTGCTTGCGCTGTACAGACGAGAATGCTCTGTCATACGTGTGTGTGTCAACAATTTTGGATGGTCAGAAATACAAATATTACATATATCGTCCATTCAGCAACATATTACAGCTGTTAGAAGATTTAAGGGCTGATTAGAACAAATTCAATTGATGTGTTTTGGTGTCCTTTAGTATTTCTTTAATAATGTTTATTTTTTTGCCACATAAAATCTATATCCTTAAAATATTTCTTATATGAACAAAAAATTGTTGAAGTATGCATTTTTGCGTATTGAGCACAGTAAGTGCAGCCTCTCCAAGGCACCTTCAGCAAAAAAAAAAAAATAGTCTCTGTAGATGCACTGCACCACTGCTTCTAAAATGCCCATAAAAAGTGGGAGATGTCTCCTGCATATTTGAATGAATGTGAATGTTGCCATGGTGATAACCCGTATGGTACACGCACCACTTTACAATTGTACACACAGTCTCAGTAAATCACACTGCCACTAATAGTACACGCTATTTTAATAGATTGCTCTCGCTGTTTAGCGCGTGGTATTTGGATCTTAGTAAAAATCAGGCCTTTACTGTAGCTAATAGCCAAATTACTACTGGATTAGCACAGAAAAATAGTGCTGGAGTGAGGTGGAGCAGTGTGTATGCACGATGGCCTGCCCCTCACATTTCTGACTGCCCCCTCATATATGCCTGCCGATGAGCGATATTTGAAGACGATTTTCATTTACAGGAAAAGTGACATATTGGTTGTCAAGAGAGTTTTCTCTGTTTACATACCTTCAACACATGCGTAAACCTACCGGAGTTAATCTCTACACTTTTCTTTGTGCCATGTGTTTGAGAATGAGGACCACGCAGAAGACCTCTGCTTCCGATTGACTCTGCCTCTTACCCATACGTGCTTTGTGTAACCAATCAGATGGCACTGTGGGCAGGACAATGCTGGGGACAGAGTTTTAAATGGGCTGGATGAAATTTAAAAAAAAGCTGACGCATGTTTGTTACATTTAAAATGTTAGGAGTAGTAATATCATCATCATCATAGGCATCCGTTGTTATATCATTGAATACAAATAAAAGCTGGCTTATGTCGCCACGGCGATATTTAGTAGTAATAATAGAGGTTAAATAGTACTATTTGTTATCAATATTTAAATTTAAAAAACGTGAATACCGATTTAAGAAAAGAAAAAAAATGTTGATGCCTAAATATGTTTAAATGCCATAAATTGGCGCCGATAATCGGCACTAGTCTGTACTATACCAAGGTTTCTTAACCTTTTTGACCTCGAGGCCCAACTTTTCCACTACAGAGGGGCCCGGGACCTACTTAAATATTAATTATGAATTAGTAATCTTACTCTTGATTTTAATAGTATTCAATAATTATATCTAACCTACTTACAGTTTAACAGGATAAACCTTGTCAAGTGATATTAAAGCATGTGTCATTACAAATTGTATTATCAAGGCTTAGGTCAAGCTGATTACAAAAATAAGTATTTATCAAATATACTGCAAAAAAAGGAACTGATACAAAATAAATGTACATACAATTCAGCAGTGCTAAAATAAATACATTCTAACTAAATGAATACCAAATAGTAATACAATGTTTCCTATATAAACTGTCAATAAAGTTAAAGTGTTAATGAAAATACAACTTCACCATTTTAGTCATAATTTTTGCGCTTACGGATCTTTTTGTTTCATATACAATTGTTTGTCCCGAAATAAACTAATTAGTCATAGTTTTTGCGATTAAAACACTTCTATAACTTTAGCTACAGACATTTTTTTTGTTTGAGATTTTCATTACTGCCACAAATGGTTGAAAAGTGTATTACAACTGAGTACCGCTCTAGCCCATATGGACTACAGCGGAGAAACATATTTTTTGGCGGCCCCCTAACGGGTGCTCGCGGCCTATTAATGGCCCTCGGGGTTAAGGAACACTGTGCTCTGCTATATGCAGTTCTTGTATTGGGTCCCATTTCATTTCCGGCCCCTTTTTTTCTTGGTTCCTCAGGCCCCAAATCTCAGAAGAAGTTCAAGAGGCTCATGATGCACAGAATCAAGTGGGAGGAGCATAACTCCAAAAGAGACGGTAATAGCGAAGTCTGGATGTGTGTTTGCGTTTGTCAAGATATCTAAAGCTGGCACGTGTGACTCCCATGTAGATCTGGACGGCGATGACGACACGAGGAGGAACAACAAGTGCTATTTAATTTGGGAGGTGAGTCAGTCACAGCTGCAGTGGAACCTCCATTTACAAACTGAATTGGTGCTTCGGCGGGGTTCATAAATTGAAAAGTTTGTATAGTGAAGCAACATGTCTCCATAAGAAACAATGTAAATATGAATGATTGGTTCCAGCCTTGACAAAAGTCCATATTTTAGTGAATGTTTGTAGACTTTGAACACAATATAAAGTGCTATACAGTACTGTATATCAAACAAACATAACGGGGTGATGGTTCGACTATGTCTTTAATGACAAGCTGAACTGTCCTGTATGTGCTGCTCTTAGGTGCCCTCACAAACAATCAGAAATCAGAAATATCTTTCAACAACCGTATTGCTCCAATAACAAACATTTTAAAAGTAAAATCCACTTACTGTACAGTAGCATCGGCGAAGGAGGAGATGACAAGAAAGCAGCAGACTGACAGAGGGAGAACTTGGGGTTTGATTGATTGAAACTTTTATTAGTAGATTGTACAGTACATATTCTGTACAATTGACCACTAAATGGTAACACCCGAATACGTTTTTCAACTTGTTTAAGTCAGGGTCCATGTCAGGTGGGGGTAAGGGCTCTGTGTGTGCCTTGGAAGAGGTGCCACTGAACAAGAGATAGCTCTTCTCTCCGCTGAGAAAGTCTGCTTTAGCAAGTTTTTCCAGAAAGGTCTGGTCACATCACAATTAAAACTTGCTGTGGTATGAAGCCTGCTTTGTCATATCCTCCACACTTGTGAACGCCATCACAAATAATTTATTTTTAACCCCTCAACGATTCAGCCCTATTCACGCTGGTCTGTTGTCTTTTTGGGACTCATATTGAGTTACCGGTAGTAAAATAGACAAAACCTGTCAAAAGGCGAAACAACACAAAAAATGCACAGACGCTGATGCGCTGAGAAGTGACTAGAAGTGTACTGGCGGCAAGTATGTGTAGGGCTGCGCCTTTGCAACAATCCTGCGCCCTGTTTTTTGTCTGCAGGTGTGACACAAAATGTATGACTGAATGAAGTGGTCGTACACAGACATATTTGGCTCTACACTATATTGCCAAAAGTATTTGGCCACCTGTCTTGACTCACATATGAACTTGAAGTGCCATCCCATCCCTAACCCATAGGGTTCAATATGATGTCGGTCCACCTTTTGCAGCGATTATAGCTTCAACTCTTCTGGGAAGGCTGTCCACAAGGTTGCGGAGTGTGTTTATAGGAATTTTCCACCATTCTTCCAAAAGCACATTGGTGAGGTCACACACTAATGTTGGTCCAGAAGGCCTTGATCTCAGTCTCCGTTCTAATTCATCCCAAAGGTGTTCTATCGGGTTCAGGTCAGGACTCTACACAGGCCAGTCAAGTTAATCCACACCAGACTCTGTCATCCACGTCTTTATGGACCTTGCTTTGTGCACTGGTGCACAGTCATGTTGGAAGAGGAAGAGGGCCTGCTCCAAACTGTTCCCACAAGGTTGAGAGCATAGAATTGTCCAAAATGTTTTGGTATCCTGGAGCATTCAAAGTGCCTTTCACTGGAAATAAGGGGTCAAGCCCCCAACTCCTGAAAAACAACCCCACACCATAATTTCTCCTCCTCCTTAAATTTCACACTCGGTACAATGCAGTTCTCATGGCAACCTCCAAACCCAAACTCGTGCATCAGAGTGCCAGATGGAAAAGCGTGATTCATCACTCAAGATAATGCGTCTCCACTGCTCTAGAGTTCAGTGGCGACGCGCTTTACACCACTGCATCCGACGCTTTGCATTAGATTTGGTGATGTATGGTTTAGATGTAGCTGCTCGGCCATGGAAACCCATTCCATGAAGCTCTCTGCGTACTGTACGTGGGCTAATTGGAAGGTTGGAGCTCTGTAGCAACTGACTGTGCATAAAGTCTCTTTGCACTATGTGCTTCAGCATCCGCTGACCCCTCTCTGTCAGTTTACGTGGCCTACCACTTGGTGGCTGAGTTGCTGTTGTTCCCAAACTCTTCCATTTTCTTTTAATAAAGCTGACAGTTTACTTTGAAATATTTAGGAGCGAGGAAATTTCACGACTGGATTTGTTGCACAGGTGGCATTCTATGACAGTTCCACGCTGGAAATCACTGAGCGCGGCCCATTCTTTCACAAATGTTTGTAGAAACAGTCTCCATGCCTAAGTGCTTGATTTCATACACCTGTAGCCGGGCCAAGTGATTGGGACACCTGATTCTGATCATTTGGATGGGTGGCCAAATAATTTTGGCAATATAGTCTATCTAAAGTTCGTAAATTGAAAAGTTTGCAAATAGACTGGGTTTGTAAATTGAAGTTCCACCGTATAAGTTTAGGACTTTGGAGTAGAAACGAGCTAATAATAACTGTTCCAGGGCACAGCCAAAGACCGCAGCTACGGGGACATGAAGTTCAAGCAGTGTCCCACAGAGAGCATGGCCAGAGAACACTTCAAGAAGCACGGCACAGAACACTACTGGGACCTGGCCCTCAGTAAGAGCGTGTTGGACAGCACAGACGATTGAAGCCTTCCCGGGAGAACGTCACATCACAGACCCCCTCCCGTCAAGGACTGATTGGCATCACATTTGAACTTGGACTAACAGGATCAATAAAGCCTGCAAGAACATGTGACAGATCTTGTGTGTGTATGAATGCGAGTGTAAGCCTGCATTTTTAGATTGTGACAGAAATCACTTAGCCTACAGGTTTACTTTATGATAGGATGCCTGAAATGTATTCTAAGTAAAGTTGTCAATAAACACCTACACCACCAGCCAATGACTAGACTTGTATTCTGCAAATATTTTGTAGATTGGACCATGAAGTGTATTCAGTCAAGGGCATAAATCCAAAATAACATGTTAGTTAATAGGCGTTGACATATTTACCATAAATAAGCAGAGGGGGGGCGGAAGGGGGCGTGGCTATCTCTTGACTAAGGGGTAACCTTAGCATTAGCTCCATAGCGTGCTACTTCCAGCTAGCTCGCAGCAAAGATGGCGGCCGATGCTGGAGCTGCGGCGGCGAGCGGCCACGGAGCCCGCAGCTCCAACGCTGCCTTCGAGTCCACGTTGGACCGCCGCTTCCAAGGAATATCCAACACCATGGAGTCCATTCAGAGCCTCTCCGTATGGTGCATTGAGAACAAGAAGCAGAGTGGCCTCGTCGTGCGTTACTGGATGAAGTGGCTGAAGAAATGTGAGTACCTGCTAAAGCTAAGCTAACTCCAATGCGTCCTATCATATTAGGGATATTGTAGGCTTAGAACACGACACAGCATTTGTTATAATCACCAATGAATCAATGTGACATTTTTTTAGGAATCAACTATGAAGTAAAATCAACAAAATTAGCCGCTAATTGCAGCTAAAGCTAATGTTTGCTGCTAGTTGACTTGTTAGTGTTGAGAGAGTCAGGCCTCCTGCTCACTCAATTCTTTCAAAAAGTCGTTTTGCTGTCAGACAACCTGCTCAAAAACCTCATTGTTGACATTGAAACTCAACGTTCAGTATTTGCCTTGTTTTGTGCGCGGCGTGTTGCACTGAAGCTCGGCTTGGCTTGACAGTCGTCATGCGTGCATCTTGTTGTTGTAACGTTAGGAATAGGATTGCACCTGACTGTGTTCTAATGGTTCCCATTTTCACGTTCACTTGATGGAAGATGCATGCTTTTTCCTCACTCGTACATCGACTGCCACTCGCACATCGACTTCCACTCGTACATCGACTGCCACTCGCACATCGACTTCCACTCGTAAATCGACTGCCACTCGTAAATCTACTGCCACTAAGTTTGCATCAGTGGAAACGGACGTGGACGCTGCTCCATTCATTGATTCATCATTATTATCTAAGTAATAATGACTGCCACTCGCACATCTACTTCCACTCGTAAATCTACTGCCACTCATACATCTACTGCCACTAAGTTTGCATCAGTGGAAACGGACGTGGACGCTGTTCCATTCATTGATTCATCATTATTATCAAAGTAATAATGACTGCCACTCGCACATCTACTGCCACTAAGTTTGCATCAGTGGAAACGGACGTGGACGCCGCTCCATTCATTGTTTCGTCATTATTATCAAAATAATAATGACCGCCACTCGTACATCGACCGCCACTCGAACACCGACCGCCACTAAGTTTGCATCAGTGGAAACGGACGTGGACGCTGCTCCATTCATTGATTCGTCATTATTATCAAAGTAATAATGACTTCCACTCCTAAATTCGACCGCCACTCCTAAATTCGACCGCCACTCGTACATCGACCGCCACTCGTACATCGACCGCCACTCGTACATCGACCGCCACTCGAACACCGACCGCCACTAAGTTTGCATCAGTGGAAACGGACGTGGACGCTGCTCCATTCATTGATTCGTCATTATTATCAAAGTAATAATGACTTCCACTCCTAAATTCGACCGCCACTCCTAAATTCGACCGCCACTCGTACATCGACCGCCACTCGTACATCGACCGCCACTCGTACATCGACCGCCACTCGAACACCGACCGCCACTAAGTTTGCATCAGTGGAAACGGACGTGGACGCTGCTCCATTCATTGATTCGTCATTATTATCAAAGTAATAATGACTTCCACTCCTAAATTCGACCGCCACTCCTAAATCCGACCGCCACTCGTACATCGACCGCCACTCGTACATCGACCGCCACTCGTACATCGACCGCCACTCGTACATCGACCGCCACTCGTACATCGACCGCCACTCCTAAATCTACTGCCACTCGTACATCTACTGCCACTAAGTTTGCATCAGTGGAAACGGATGTGGACGCTGCTCCATTCATTGATTCATCATTATTATCAAAGTAATAATGACTTCCACTCCTAAATTCGACCGCCACTCCTAAATCCGACCGCCACTCGTACATCGACCGCCACTCGTACATCGACCGCCACTCGTACATCGACCGCCACTCGTACATCGACCGCCACTCGAACACCGACCGCCACTAAGTTTGCATCAGTGGAAACGGACGTGGACGCTGCTCCATTCATTGATTCGTCATTATTATCAAAGTAATAATGACTTCCACTCCTAAATTCGACCGCCACTCCTAAATCCGACCGCCACTCGTACATCGACCGCCACTCGTACATCGACCGCCACTCGTACATCGACCGCCACTCCTAAATCTACTGCCACTCGTACATCTACTGCCACTAAGTTTGCATCAGTGGAAACGGATGTGGACGCTGCTCCATTCATTGATTCGTCATTATTATCAAAGTAATAATGACTTCCACTCCTAAATTCGACCGCCACTCCTAAATTCGACCGCCACTCGTACATCGACCGCCACTCGTACATCGACCGCCACTCCTAAATCTACTGCCACTCGTACATCTACTGCCACTCGTACATCTACTGCCACTAAGTTTGCATCAGTGGAAACGGATGTGGACGCTGCTCCATTCATTGATTCATCATTATTATCAAAGTAATAATGACTTCCACTCCTAAATTCGACCGCCACTCCTAAATTCGACCGCCACTCCTAAATTCGACCGCCACCCCTAAATTCGACCGCCACCCCTAAATTCGGGGCTGAGCGAACGATTCGTTCACCGCGGATTAACGACATGTATCACTCAGTGAACGACAGAATCAGGACTCGCGAACCTACTGACACAGAGAACTGACTGTGTCGCGGAGGAGGACGTCACATTGAGGCTCTCGTTCAGTCACTGTGCACGTCGTTCATTGGGTGCTGAGGGCTTGTGTCGTTCGCGAACTGACACACACCGAGATCTGCCGCTGGGGAAGCTGTTACTGACTGACTCATGATTCGCCGACCTGCACACAGAACTGCTGCTGCAGAAGTGATTCAGGTTCACGTACTGAACTGTGCTGACTGTGGCGCTGTGTCAGTCACTCACTGCCTGGTGTACTGCATGCACAGAGCTGTGTAGGGACTCGCGTTCACCCTATTTGCTGCTTCTCCCGCGAATGTCTGCACTGTACTGTACTACGCCCCCCCCCCCCCCCCCCCCCCCCCTCCTATTTTTTTTTGGGGGGGGGGGGATTCGGTGAACGAATTTATTGAACGACTCAATTTAAGGAACTGATTCTGGTGATTCAGTACAGTCAAAAGAACTGCCGATCCCATCACTACTACTGCCACTCGTACATCTACTGCCACTAAGTTTGCATCAGTGGAAACTGATGTGGACGCTGCTCCATTCATTGATTCGTCATTGTTATCAAAGTAATAATGACTGCCACTCGTACATCGACTGCCACTCGTACATCGACCGCCGCTAAGTTTGCATCAGTGGAAACGGACGTGGACGCTGCTCCATTCATTGATTCGTCATTATTATCAAAGTAATAATGACTTCCACTCCTAAATTCGACCGCCACTCGTACATCGACCGCCACTCGTACATCGACCGCCACTCGTACATCGACCGCCACTTGTAAATCTACTGCCACTCGTACATCTACTGCCACTAAGTTTGCATCACTGGAAACGGATGTGGACGCTGCTCCATTCATTGATTCGTCATTATTATCAAAGTAATAATGACTGCCACTCCTAAATTCGACCGCCACTCGTACATCGACTGCCACTCGTACATCGACTGCCACTCGTACATCGACTGCCACTCGTACATCGACTGCCACTCGTACATCGACTGCCACTCGTACATCGACCGCCACTCGTACATCGACCCCCACTCGTACATCGACCGCCACTAAGTTTGCATCAGTGGAAACGGACGTGTACGCTGCGCCATTCATTGATTCGTCATTATTATCAAAGTAATAATGACCGCCACTCGTACATCGACCGCCACTCGTACATCGACCGCCACTCGTACATCGACCGCCACTCGTAAATCGACCGCCACTCATCCATCGACCGCCACTCGCCCATCGACCGCCACCCGTACCATCGACCGCCACCCGTACCATCGACCGCCACCCGTACCATCGACCGCCACTAAGTTTGCATCAGTGGAAACGGACGTGGACGCTGCTCCATTCATTGATTCGTCATTATTACCAAAATGCTGAGTTGTGGAATGTTAAGTTGGTACAAAGAAGGCATCTGAAGATTCTCTCTCTCTGTCTCTGTCTCTGATTCGATTCGGGTTCTATTCGCGATTCAACACGATTCAAACTAATTATGATATGCCTGTTTTTTGAAACCGGTTACAGGTTAGCAGTGATGGGCAAGCCCCTTGAAAAATGTAGTAAACTAAGCTACAAGTTACTCTCAATTAAATGTAGCTAAGCTACAAGAGAAGCTATCCCCGGAAAATTGTCCAAAAACTAATGGACCCTTATTGAGTCCATTACTATTAACTATCTGTCATTTAGCTGGGGACACCGTACAATTACCTCTAGGGGTCCCCCGCATCCCACTGTATGTATTTATTTAGTTTGCCTTTTCTTTGGCCCACCCCTATAATGTTATTAATTTTTGTCTGCCTACGGTAAAAAAAACATCTATATCTCGACAAAAAGAACAATGACTTTTGGGTTGTTTGGGAACAGTTGATAATGGTTATGTGAAGTACAACTTTTCAAGAACTCTACTCATCCTAATGTGTGTTCCTAAATTTGTGTTCCACATCTTGGATGAGTAAAGACAGAGTAAACAACTAAAAACTTAAGTTTTTGGGCATTGTTTTCTCTAAAGGCATACATTTGTCTAAATATGGCTAAGAACACACATTATTGTGGGTTTCTTGCATGTCGTCTTCATTACTAATGGAAAAATCAAATCTGCGGGAGAGAATTCCGCCGCCATTTTCAAGTATGTTTTTTTTTTTTGAGTCGTTATCATGTGACGTGAGTGCCTGTCTGTTATGATTTTGCTTACTAGTTTCGATGACCCGCCTTATCTTACCTCTGATTGGCCAGTCTGTAATATTTTGCCCTAACCTTAGCCAATTGTGATTCATCACAATTGGCTTGATGTAAGCTACCTAAAAGTAGCTAAGCTACAGGGAAAGCTACTTGTTAAAAAAGTAGCTCAGCTACCCCAAAGGTACTGGAAAACGTAGTTAAGCTACATAGCTCAGCTACAGTACATCACTGCAGGTTAGACCAGGGGTTTCAAACCTAATTTAGCTCAGGGGCCACATGAAGGAAAATGTATCCCCAAATGGGCCAGACTGGTAAAATCATGGCATAATAACTTATAAACAAAGTCAACTTCAGATTGTTGTTTTTTTTGGGGTCAAAAATAGACCCAGCTAATTTGGAATCGTACAAATCATAATGTTTTTTCCCCACTTACATGTTGTTAATAGTATTCTCTCTTCATTTGTCATTATTTATCATTTCTGAATAAATTATGTGATAACGTTCATCATAATAATAAGTGGAATTGCTTGTTTTAAAATACTCCCATTGCCAATTTTTAGTCAGAAAAATAAATAAATAATATAAATTACATATTACAGTATAGTTAAGCTACATAGCTCAGCTACAGTACATCACTGCAGGTTAGACCAGGGGTTTCAAACCTAATTTAGCTCAGGGGCCACATGAAGGAAAATGTATCCCCAAATGGGCCAGACTGGTAAAATCATGGCATAATAACTTATAAACAAAGTCAACTTCAGATTGTTGTTTTTTTGGGGGTCAAAAATAGACCCAGCTAATTTGGAAAACATACAAATCATCATGTTTTTTTCCACGTACATGTTGTTAATAGTATTTTCTCTTCATTTGTCATTATCTATAATTTCTGAATAAATTATGTGATAACATTCATCATAATAATAAGTGGAATTGCTTGTTTTAAAATACTCCCATTGCCAATTTTTAGTCAGAAAAAGAAATAAATAATATAAATTACATATTACAGGATGTTATTAATGTAATGTTTGCGGTTTATTCTGTACATATGTAGAATCATATTTAGAAGCAAAACTTGTCAATTGTGAGTAATTTAATTAATCACACACAAAGTTAGAAGGGGATACATATTATTTCAGCATATTTGTGTGCGCCCAAAAATGTGTCCCCATGCAGTCATACAAATAGTTGCTATTGTGACATCCAGTGGACACATTTAGAACAGCAGTTATAAGTAACCATCTACCGTATTTTCCGCACTATAAGGCGCACCGGATTATTAGCCGCACCTTCAATGAATTACATATTTCATAACTTTGTCCACCAATAAGCCGCCCCGGATTATAAGCCGCGCCTACGCTGCGCTAAAGGGAATGTCAAAAAAACAGTCAGATAGTTCAGTCAAACTTTAATAATATATTGAAAACCAGCGTTCTAACAACTCTGTCCCAAAATGTACGCAAATGTGCAATCACAAACATAGTAAAATTCAAAATGGTGTAGAACAATAGCAACATAATGTTGCTCGAACGTTAATGTCACAACACACAAAATAAACATAGCGCTCACCTTCTGAAGTTATTCTTCATTCGTAAATCCTTCGAATTCTTCGTCTTCGGTGTCCGAATTGAAAAGTTGGGCGAATACGGGATCCAAAATGGCCGGTTCCGTCTCGTCGAAGTCACCGGAGTCAGTGTCACTGTTGTCCAGCAGTTCTGTGAATCCTGCCTTCCGGAAAGCTCGGACCACAGTTGTGACCGAAATATCTGCCCAGGCATTTACGATCCACTGGCAAATGTTGGCGTATGTCGTCCGGCGCTGTCTGCCCGTCTTAGTGAAGGTGTGTTCGCCTTCGGAGCTGTGTGAAAAAAGCCACCCGGCCTCTTCGCGTAAACTTCCCTTAACCACTCGCTCATCTTTTCTTCATCCATCCATCCCTTCGAGTTAGCTTTTATGATGACGCCGGCTGGAAAGGTCTCTTTTGGCAAGGTCTTCCTTTTGAATATCACCATGGGTGGAAGTTAGCATGGCAAGCTAGAACCACAGTGAAGGATGACTTCTCATTCCCTGTGGTGCGAATATTCACCGTACGTGCTCCCGTTCCACAGTGCGGTTCACAGGAATATCAGTTGCTGTGAAATACGGTAGTAATCCGTGTGCGGATGGAGAGATTGCGTCTTTTTATGAACCGGATCGCTTAGTAGGAGCCATTTTGTGGTCTTTACAGATGTAAACAGGAAATGAAACGTACGGTGATATCCGCGCGTTTTTTCTTCTTCTTCCGGGGGCGGGTGGTTGCTTACAGTAGAAGAAGAAGCGCTTCCTGTTCTATGGGGGCGGGTGCTTTCCTTGGCGGTTGCTTGCGTAGAAGAAGAAGCGCTTCCTGTTCTACCGGGAAAAAAGATGGCGGCTGTTTACCGAAGTTGCGAGATCGAAACTTTATGAAAATGAATCGTAATAAAGCGCACCGGGTTATAAGGCGCACTGTCAGCTTTTGAGAAAAATTGTGGTTTTTAGGTGCGCCTTATAGTGCGGAAAATACGGTAAAAGGATACTAACTTTTATTCGTCATTACTATGGAATTGTTTATCATTGTACTGTTTTGGGAAGGTAAATAACTTTATCCTAAATAAATAAACAAACAAAAAATTTAATTTACTAATTTCTGTAAGCAAAAATTTAACAAATAGATATTGAACATTTTAAAGTGCATTTTTTTTACTAGTTGAAAAAAAATGATGTCTGACTGCTTACTGGCGATTTTCGAAGCTCTCTGTCTGTGTTTGTGAAAGCTGGCGCCTGGCTCTAGTCTCCATCGAGACAAAGATTGTCGATGAGTGAAAAGAAGTGTCACTCGGTTCAATTCATTCCACTGTTAAACAAACGTGCTCCGGTGCTGAGAGCGATGCACAAAGTTAGACGTATTTCTTCTCGTTGAAACAAGAGATGAAGAAACGTGAGGCTCAACAATTCTGATTGGCTAACATGTCTGTCACTCAAATGCCGGTGACGGTGGGGAAAAAAACAACTTCGCCTCATTCCGTTTTTACCGCAGTAATTAAAACCTCAATTCAATTTCGACAAATCATGTGGCCTTAATTGTTATGATCATTCCTTGATAAAGATGTTTATATAGTAAACTGTTTTTACCTACCGTATTTTTCAGAGTATAAGTCGCACCGGAGTATAAGTCGCACCTGCCGAAAATGCATAATAAAAAAGGAAAACAACATATATAAGTCGCACTGGAGCCCGGCCAAACTATGAAAAAAACTGCGACTTATAGTCCGAAAAATACGGTATATATTGCTTTTGATGATCTCTACATTGTTTGGTACTTTATTTTGTCTTAATAACTTGTTCCATTTTGTAATAAAGTGTAATATTGCTCGTTGATCAGCCTGCTGACAGTGTCAGTATCAACACTTGTTAATTTAGATTCAATCAATCACAGTTTGATTTACATTTTTATTAAGGATCCCCATTAGCTGGTTGCCACAACAACCCACTAGTCTTCCTGGGGTCCACAAACTCAATACAATTACAAGTAAAAGCATATAATTATAACTACACAATTCAGAAACAAATAAAAATCACCAACAAGCAAACAATTTACAGTCTCAGAATATTAATTACCATATAAATATAACTACACAATAAAAAACTAAACAAAAATCATCAACAAGCAAATGAACTTACAGACTCAGATAAAATATTAGTTTCCTTTTTAAAAACCTGTTTACAGTTGACGTTAAGGGATACAAATTATTTCAGGGATACAAAACTTCGGGGAGCTATTTTGTATTGGAAATGTTCTAATATCTTGTCTTTGTAGTCTATTCAATTGAATAAAAGTTGAAAAGGATTTGCAAATCATTGTATTCTGTTTTTATTTACGAATTACACAACGTGCCAACTTCACTGGTTTTGGGTTTTGTAGATGACTACAGGTGTGGACAATATTGGAGACAGACGCATTTGTCCCGCACTAAAAGTATATACTGTGGAAGAGAAACATATTGATGTTGTTTTCATTTTCTTAACTCCGCGTCCTGCTGTGACTGAGAGTTAATGACGTGAGGAAACATGCAACACTCAATATGTCGTGAACGCTGCCACAACTTGTTTATACAGTCTTCATGTTTGTTTACTGAGATGCTCACTCGTCCTTTATTCAGCTGTTAACATTTTCAGTATTCCGATAAAATCAATACGAGCTAAAATGTTTTGTCATCTCCGAGTTGAACACAGGCTGTGAAGATTGTGTATTCGATGCCAAGGCAACTTTATTTATATAGCACGTTTACAACAATTTTTAAATTGGACCAAAGTGCTTCACAGATTAAAAAGCATAGAGCAAAAAACAAAAAAAACTAAACAAAGGACATAAACAATGCATAAGCTAAACAAGATATACGGTGAAAGGGTTCGGATAAAAAGTAAAATTGCAATATAAAAAAGAGGTATGTGAGAGGTATCACTCCTGTTTATTTTTGTTGGCTAAACTGTTGTGCTGAAACACATGGTGTTGTTAAAAAAGAACAAAGCTTGTTTATTAGACTTAATCTTCATTAGATAAATTGCTTTGTGTTTTATATTGAGATCAAAAAGTAAACACCATGTTTTTTTACATTACTTGTGGATTTGTTCATGTCACAAAGTTATGAATTTGAAAACCATTCATGTGACATAACATTTTGTTAATGTTTTATGGTGTATAGTTAATTCCTATACGACATATTTCTGCTCAAACTCTTAATGGATCTGTCCCGATAAAGCATCTACGTGCACATACATTTAGTACATATACATAACTTAAAAGATACCTCCATCCATTTTTTACCGCTTGTCCCTCTCGGGGGTGCTGGAGCCTATTAATCAAAATATACAAATAGAGATAAAGGCATAATGTAATGAGAAAAAACTGACAAGTTGATACTATTAATTAACAAAAAGACAAATGTTTGTCTTTAAGTAAATGGATAGCGTTTTGGGCCTCGAATTTAAACTTTTCAAGGTCAAGGCAAGTGTTGCCTTAGAGCGTTCATATTTTCGGGCACCAAGGCAAACATTTTCTTTCGAGGTAGAGGCTCCAAAGTAGGGCTGGGCGATATATCGAATATACCCGATATGTCGCGGGTTTGTCTCTGTACGATATAGAAAATGACTATATCGTGAGTATTCGAGTATACGTTCTCACGCAGTTGCTTTTAGCTGCGGGCATTACACTACAGGATTTTCTCACTCTTTCTTGTCTCTCCTTCTCACAGAGACATAAAACAAGCGCACCTTGTTTAGGGTTAGGGTTAGGGTTAGGGGTTAGGGTTAGGGTTAGGTGTGACGTATGTAAGAAGCGTGCAACGTCATACGCCCTCGCGGAGCAGAGAGGTAGCAGCATGGGTAAAGTTAGCTGTAGCAGGTGGTGCTAGCGGAGTGGTGCGAGTGGTAATACGAGAGAGAGAAAGATGCAAATCTAGTAACAAGCGGAAGAAGAATGAATTCCCAAGAAAAACAACACAGGGTCCATCGTCTGGCGGTGGTTTGGCTTGCATTTTTACCACAGTGTTACATGGCCTTTCTCAGTAAACGTTTGGGAACTGAGGAGACCAATTTTTGAAGCTTTTCAAGTGGAATTCTTTCCCATTCTTGCTTTTGATGTACGTTGTGGTATTTTAGGCTTCATAATGCGCCACATATTTTCAATAGGAGACAGGTCTGGACTACAGGCAGGCCAGTCTAGTACCCGCACTCTTTTACTACAAATCTACGCTGTTGTAACATTGTCTTGCTGAAATAAGCAAGGGCATTCGTGAAAGAGACGTTGCTTGGATGGCAACATATGTTGCTCCAAAACGTGTATGTACCTTTCAGCATTAATGGTGCCTTCACAGATGTGTAAGTTACCCATGCCTTGGGCACTAATACACCCCCATACCATCACAGATGCTGGCTTTTCAACTTTGCGCCTATAACAATCCGGATGGTTCTTTTCCTCTTTGGTAAGAACCATCGTCCACAGTTTCCAAAAACAATTTGAAATGTGGACTCGTCAGACCACAGAACACTTTTCCACTTTGCATCAGTCCAGCTTAGATGAGCTTGGGCCCAGCGAAGCCGGCGGCATTTTTGGGTGTTGTTGATAAATGGCTTTGGCTTTGCATAGTAGAGTTTTAACTTGCACTTACAGATGTAGCCACCAACTGTAGTTACTGACCGTGGTTTTCTGAAGTGTTCCTGAGCCCATGTGGTGATATTCCTTACACACTGATGTCGGTTTTTGATGCAGTACCGCCTGAGGGATCGAAGGTCACAGGCATTCAATGTTGGTTTTCGGCCTTACCGCTTATGTGCAGTGATTTCTTCAGATTCTCTGAACCCTTTAATGATATTACAGACCGTAAATGGTGAAATCCCTAAATTCCTTGCAATAGCTCGTTGAGAAATGTTCTTCTTAAACTGTTCAACAATTTGCTCACATATTTGTTCACAAAGTGGTGACCCTCGCCCCATCCTTGTTTGTGAATGATTGAGCATTTCATGAAGCTGTTTTTATACCCAATCATGGCGCCCACCTGTTCCCAATTAGCCTGTTCACCGTGCGATGTTCCAAATAAGTGTTTGATGAGCATTCTTCAACTTTCTCAGTCTTTTTGCCACTTGTGCCAGCCTTTTTTAAACATGTTGCAGGCATCAAATTCCAAAGGAGCTAATATTTGCAAAAAAATAACATAGTTTGCCAGTTCGAACGTTAAGTATCTTGTCTTTGCAGTCTATTCAATTGAATATAGGTTGAAAAGATTTGCAAAAAATAGTATTTTGTTTTTATTTACAATTTACACAACGTGCCAACTTCACTGGTTTTGGGTTTTGTATAAGAGATGCTAATGTGCCAAGGAACTGTCTGCATTTTTTTTGTTTGTTTTTAATCTACCTCTTTTTGGACGATAAGGCGCACTTAAAATCATTTAATTTTCTCAAGAATCGACAGTGGGCCTTATAACCCAGTGCGCCTAATGTACGTATTAATTCTGGTTATGCTTACAGACCTCGAAGACATCTTATTTGATGGCAGTCACACAAGAGTTGGACTGCAGGTTGACGCCTGTTCAATAAATGATGCTAGCAAGCAACATAAAAATGTTGATGTTTCATTGAGACTATAAGAAGCCGCACCTTTTGATGGATTGTCAGATCATTACGGCTACCGTAGTCAGACGTGCTGTGCTTCAATATACGGGTATTATTATGGGGTGTGTATTCGCACCCCAAAATGGCACCTATTAGTAGACATTATCTGGCATTTTATTTTGCAATATTATGGAAAACCAACTTTTCTTACCTATTAGTACCTGCTGTTATGTTTTTGGGATCAAGTCCCAAAAATGTACACGTGTACGCCATAGTAGTCCGTGCCTTAGTCAATAAGCTCCTTCTTTTTCTCTATCATCTTGTTGTGGGGCATTCGTTCTCTGCTGTTGCCATTTCTAATACAAAGTAGCGAACAGTTCTAACTTATATCTGTCAGTAGGCTAGCTACGGAAGCGCTAAAAACTGGTACAACAAAGATGATGGGGAGAAGACGCTGTCGAAGTGAAGGCACATAAATAAGACCAACCCACAAAATGATTCATTCTGAAGAGACGGTCAGAAAGCAACTCTAAGATGGTCTATAAAACATAATCTATGTAACATTTTGACCAAAGAACCACCATTACATGTTATGTAGACCACAAGGAAGTCTTTTAAATGTAAAAAAAAATCAAATCATATGACCCCTTTAAATGTGCCTTATAATCCGATGCGCCTTTTGTATGAGAATAGACCCGAATATTCCTCATAATCTGGTGTACCCTATGATCTGAAAACCACAGTGTTTGTTTTTTAAATAAACATGCTTTATGCATTTAAACTAGGGCTGGGCAATATATCGAATATACTCTATATCGAATATACTCGATATATCGCGGGTTTGTCTCTGTGCGATATAGAAAATGACTATATCGTGAGTATTCGAGTATACGTTGTCACACAGTTGCTTTTAGCTCCGGGCATTACACTGTAGGCGTTTCTCACTCTTTCTTGTCTCTCCTTCTCACAGAGACATAAAACAAGCGCACCTTGTTACATACGTCACATACTGTCGCGCGTGCAACGTCATACGCCCTCACGGAGCAGAGAGGTAGCGGAATGGGTAACATTAGCTGTGGTGCAAGCGGAGAGGTGTGAGTGGTAATACGAGAGAAAGAAGGTGCGAATCTGGTAACAAATGGAGGAAGAACTAATTACCAAGAAAAACTGTACGGGGTCTATCGTCTGGCGGTGGTTTGGCTTCAAGCGGGAAGATGTTGAACAGACAACTGTAATATGTCAAGTATGCGGTAAAAGCGTTGCTACAAAATGTAGCAGCACTACTAATTTGTAGCATGACTTGAAAAGTCACCCGCTAGAGAATGAAGAGTGCTTGAAACGCCGCATGTCAACGTCTCCAACAAAATGCACTTAAAAGTCAACAGAAGGAGATAACGTCCGCAGTAACCTACCAAATAACGAAGGACATACACTATTTGATTTGTTACTATGCAGCTAATTTTTATTTTACAGTTATATATATATATATATATATAATGTGTGTATATATATATATATGTGTGTGTATATATATGTGTATATATGTATGCATATATATGTGTATATATGTATATGTATATATACTGTATATATGTGTATATATATATACATACATATATATATATATATATATATATATATATATATGTATGTATGTATGTATGTATATAAGGAAATGTATATATATGTGTGTGTGTGTGTGTGTGTATATATGTATGTATGTATGTATGTATGTATGCATGCACACACATACAGTGTTGGTGCTACGAATTTTCAAAATGGGGTCCCATGGTAAATTTTTGGGGTCCCACTTTTTTGTAACCGTTTTGAAAACAAATGATAAATGTATGCATCATCCTGTTATAACTCACATTCTATATTGTGTTTTGGAAAAAGGTTGTCATAAACGTTACTTAATTCATTAAAAAAATAATACCAAAGAATTTTTTTTTATGTAAATGTATTCACTTTGCATGTATGTATGTATGTATATGTATATATATAGTCAACGTTTCTGTGGTCTATCCGTTATACAGTGCTTAATACCGGGGTAGAGCATTATATACGTTAGGGCAGGAAAAAAAACAGAGGCTATATCATCCCGACAAGCCTGTTTCACAGGTTTCCCTTTGTTATTAAAATCCCCTGATGGGCAGGGAACCCTGTGAAACAGGCTTGTAGGCATGATATAGCCTGTGTGTTTTTTCCTGACCTAACGTATATTTATATATATATATATATATATATATATATATATATATATATATATATATATACACATATTTTTTATTTTATTTTATTTTTTTATTTTAGACCGATCCGAAACGATTCAGTAAGTTGAAATCAATTCAGTAACTTTTTAGTAAAAAAAAATCAAGCAGTGTGACCGTAAAATAAATAGTGGATACTGGGCAATGCAGGTGAAGTTTCCTATATTCCTGTTATTTCTTACAAGGGAATTATGTATAAATTAACGATGGATACAAACAAGCAGGTAAACGTTGTTGATCTTGTCCATTGTGGCTTAAAGTTGTGTTGCAGAGTTTGTATTTGTTGTGGCTTTTGCAATCCTGCTGTAGCTGAAAGTTTTTGTGTTGTAATCAATGATATTGTCTTGTGGCATTTGCATTTGTTGTGACCTTCCTCAGCCACCGTGTCTGCCGTTTTTGTTTTGATGAGGCCACAGTCGGGCAGACAGATTTGAGTAATGTTTAACATCTATACCACTTTGCAAATTGAGTAGGTTATTCATGTCTTTGGCATGTTTAGTTTTTACTCGCTGTGTTTTTTTCCCTTCCTGTTGCTCGGCAGTCAGTGATCGTGCAGACTTAATATGCTTGTTTGCGCGATGACATCATCGTCTGTTATTGCTGACAAATTCTATTAATGATTTGTTACATCCCTGCTAGTTACTGTGATTTTAAACACAATGTATCGTTTTTGTGGGGGAAAAAGAAGCGTGTCCTTGCAACGCAAGGAGAGGGAGTACACTGCATCTTTAAAGATAATTATGCATCGGGGATGCAAGTAGATACCAAGCAACATCACTGAATCAAAACATGCAGCGTTTCTCCCACATTGCTAATATAATTGTGGCAGTGGGTGCGTGGCTAGGGGCGTGGTCAAAATGACATCGTCACATAATTTGCATCATTGCAGATGATTTATATACAGTATTTTCTTTAAAAAAGCAAAACATTTTTGTAAAAAACATACCTGTTGTTGGTAATATGTGTACACATATATATATATATATATATATATATATATATATATATTCTTGTGTTATATAATTTTGCTCAAGGTCTTAATTGTTGCTGTTTATTGTACAAAATAACACTGGGCAAGTAACACAGGTTTCAATGTTAAGTATTATTTTTGGCGCATCACTAGTCAATAGTGCGTAAATAATAAGTTGTATAGTTTCCCCCCAGCTTTCCAATATACTATACATTCCAGACTATAAACTGCTACTTTTTTCCAATTCTTTGACTGTGCGGCTTATAAAACTGTGCGGCTAATTTATGGATTTTTCTTCACTGACGACCATAATGCAAATAGTATCCAAAAAATCAAAGACTGAAATTGTGTGTTATTGTTTGTGCTATGGCGCCATCTTTTTGGATAGTGCTGCAGTGGCCTTCTGTTTAGAGCTTTCAACCAGAAGTTGTTCCGTCTTGTGTTCGTCCGTAGCAATCTACTCGTATGGATTCTTTATTCATAACTCCAAGCAACGTTTGTAAGTTTTACAATATAGCTAAAACTATCCATACTTGTTAAAACCTCCCTATTTGTGATATCTGTAGGAGTGTTTTTATGCATATTTGTGTGTGCTATTGTAATGTAATCAAGCTGGCGTTATTAGCATTAGTTAATATGCCAACACGATTACGAGTGTCCGTGTTAGTATTTTAAACTTACAATGGCATTCTTTTTGTATTATTTCAGTTTCACAAACTCTTCAGTAAATTCACCAAAACATCACCGTGGAGTTATTGAGTTTGTTTAGTTGATTGGAGAGCTAGCTTCTACAGCTAGTTGGTCCATGACGCTGACTTCTGTTTTGTTTGAACTGCAGTTTTACTGCACCGTTTGGAAACAATTAAGGTATATAAATAAACATATTCAGCATTTTTCTGTGTAAATAACTCATTTCGCAACGTATATATGTATACGTTGACTATTATATGGGGGAAAAAATGGTTTTCTTCTAAACTTTAGTGGGTGCGGCTTATATAGTCCGATAAATACGGGACTTGTGGCAGTGGGGGCATGTCTAGGAGTGGGGTCAATATGACATCATCATATAATGTGTATAATCGATGATACATATATTTTCTTTAAAAGAGGCTAAAAAAGTTATTACATTTAAAAACAAGTGTGTGTTATTAGTAATTAGTATTAACATATTTTTTCTTATATCGTTTTGCTCTATTTTATAGTACCATATAGGCCATATACTAGTTTCGGCTGCTGGTTTCTCAAGTAGGGGAATCTCATTTTCAGCTACCCTCTAAACATGAGTACAGTCTCCAATTACAGATAAAATATATAAAGATGCAAGATTTTACAAAGAAAACATCACTTAAAGGATTGTAAAATTCTCCATATAAACACAGAACAACGGAACGAAAGTCGAAAAATGCTCTGGCAGTGGTTAATATTTCAAGATCGTGGATTCGCTCATTTTACTCTCAATCAAAAAGGAGTTCAGCCTCAGAAAGATTATCCAATCATCATCTCGAAGCCCCGGGTTCATGTCAGCTGAGGCCCCGCACACTTCCGGAGATGCTCGGCGTCCATAGGCGGGGAAAATCCAAGCATAGTTTCACCGCAGCGAAACAACCCACTATGCTCCAAACGAATGAGAAGAATGTTGTGTCAGCTGTCGTGAAAGCAGCTCATTCTGAACAAAAGTCGAACGCATTCGAGCGTGTATTTAGTCAATTAAATTATAAACACAAAAGTACATTTTTGACTACCTTTTATATTTTAGGGCAAGCTGAGCTTACCTTCCGTCTTAGTTCAATCGTCACCGCCGCATACCCATATTTGCAGCATGTCTTCAAAGTGAACAGCCTCTGGCATGTGAGAACAAGGCGTAGATCCGTAACTTTAGGACAAGGATTGGCTCCAGGGGCTTGGTCGGTCGGGCTGGGGTTCGAAGGGGCTCGGGCGCTTGCCGTGGTTGGAGGAGCCACCGCCCAACCTGCCAGCTGCCGGAGTCAAGGTATGGGCGACGCGGCCTCGCCGGCTACACCTCGGTCATACTACAGACTAGGGCTGGGCGATATGGACGAAAAGGTATATCTCGATATATTTTTACTTAAACTCGATATTCGATATATATTTCGATATATTTTCCGGTGAAAGTATACATATAAAGATATTAAATTTTGAGCGAGATTCACTGATATTGAAATGAATGACAACTCTACTGTAAACAGTCAGTGGTACTTTTATTAACCCAGTTAGTCAAAATGGGTATTAAAAGCACAGAAAATAAACTGTTTAAGTAGCACAGTATTACATAATGTAAATAAAATAGAAAAATATTATTTCTACATAAATTAAATAACATAGCTGTGCAAATAATACAAAATGTATCAAACTCAGATAAAAAAAATACATTTGCAGGCACTTTTTAATTCCCAGTGGATGATGTAATGGACTGTCACACACGTACGGTTCTGGTCAGCGCCAAGTAAGTGACTTGACTTAATTGTGCGGCTATGATCTTCCTCACTTCGCCATACATTTTTGGCAGCATTTCTTGGCAACTGGAAAACAGTTTTTATTTGGGCTTACATGGTAAACAACTCAAATTAATGTCTTATCCAGACGCATACATTTATCCAAATGTGGCCAAGTAGACACATTGTGGGTTTCCTGGACGTGGTCTACATTGCTAAGATTTAAAATCTAAAGAAGAGAATCCCTCTGCCATCTTCCACTAAGTTTGTTTAGTATATAAATAGCCCGCTTGAAAATTCCCTTTTCTCTTCTACGACTCTCTCGTCGTCATTTGGGATGTCTGTTGTGATTTCCCTTCCTGGTTCCATGACAACGTAATGTTTTGCCGTACTCTCAACCAATCGTGACTCATCATAGTAAACAACCAACCAATCATGGATGTTCTTATAGGTGCAAGCACGTCTTGGAAGGAGGAAGGGGAGGGGTTTAGTAGGGAGTGCGAGGGAGTGGGAAGCGGGGTAGAACAAGGAACACAACAAATAAGCGGTGTTTAGTCATTTTAACTTGAAATAAATTATATCGATAGTACAATATTTTCTTAATTCATATATTGTCTAAAAATATATCAATATATCTTACAAACTCAATATATTGCCCAGCCCTACTACCGATACAGTCGCTCCGGGCAATTCCTCTCCTTGAAAGAGCTCCACTGTCTGCCCTCTTAATATTTGCACTTTGCACATTTTGTGGATCGCTGTCTGCGAGTATATTTCGGATATATCATTATATATTCAGAAACAGACAATCGTGTGCATCTTGCCTACTGTTGATAAAAGTTCTCTGATGGCCGAATTTTCCGTGCATCACTAGTCAATTGTGCGTAAATAATAGGCTATATATATCCATTCATACAATTTATTACTTGAATTTGTTTTTTTAAAGTGTTGTGGTGCCGCTCCACAATCAATTACATGTCAGGTAAACTGTTACTATCAGACAATTCGACTGCGAGGTTAATTTCTTTGCTGATTTTCTTTGAAAAAACCCCAAAAAAACAGCAACAGCCTAAAGCAGAATGTCAACATGTTTTGGAAACGTGCTCACAATTTGTCCGTAAGAGCGTTTGGAATTGTTTGTGTATTTAAGTTATGATTGACATACAATTTTAGTTATTGTGTCTATTTAGCTGATTGGAGAGCCAGCTTCCGCAGCTAGTGGGTTCATGACAAGGACTTATGTTTTGTCTGATCACCCGTTCTACTGCCGGAGACAATTAGGTATGTAAATAAATATTTACGATATCTTTCTGTGTAAATAACAAATTTCACAACGTATATATCTGTGGCTTATAGTCCTGTGCAGCTTATATATGGAAAAATATATGTATTTCTTATGAGATTTTGTGGGTGCAGTTTATATACTGGTGCGCTCTATAGTCTGGAAAATATGGTAGTTTTTAGCCTGAATACAGGGAGGATGAGTGACACGTTTTAGAAGCTGTGTGCTAAACAGATTAAGCTTTTGTGCAGGCATGGAAAAATTACGGGCTGCCGGACATCTCCAAATACATTTTTTAAACCTTTACCATTGAAACTTCAGCCGCCAGTATGATGTGCAGTGCATTTTTCAAATTACCGTTAGTCTTGAACTATAGAGGGTGTTCCAATGTTTGGAATCTGCTCTTTTGAGTGATATTTAGGTTTATATGGTCATCTCCGTCACATCAGATATATAGATTATTATATGGATCTGTGGGTGTTTTTTGTTCTTTTAGTGTTTTTTATTACATTTTCACCGTGCTTGTTGCATATTTGTGCCTTTTGCTTTATTGTAAATGACCGATTTCGAGACGGTCCACTGGGAAATAAAGAGGAGTGACGGTCATGCGTTCTTAATATTCAGTGTTTTATCGTTTATAGTTAATATTACAAATCCCACGTTATTTATTTTCATGTAAATTATTTTATTCGGCGAATAGGCTATAAAATTCTATTCAGTTTTTTGAGGTGGTCCGTCATAATATTTTTAGCATTCAATCAGTCATATTGTGAGTGTTTGTAATGTGTGTTGAGCTTTTACCCTTTTATACGGCATTTTAGGAATTGTGACTGCGTGGGTTCCCTCCGGGTACTCCGGCTTCCTCCCACTGCCAAAGACATGCACCTGGGGATAGGTTGATTGGCAACACTAAATTGTGTATGTATATATATATATATATATTAGGGGTGTAACAGTACACAAACATTTCGGTTCGGTACGTACCTCGGTTTAGAGGTCACGGTTTGGTTAATTTTTTCGGTACAGTAAGAAAACAACAAAATATAAATTTTGGGGTTATTTATTTACCAAATTTGCAAAATCTTCCACCAAAAATATCTTTTTTAGTGGAATATTTGATGTGAAGTAATCGGAACCTTGGATTGGTCAATAATTCATAATAACATTGATTTTGATTCAATATTATGTTTTGAGCAATGACAGTTTGAAAGAAAAAAAAACAGCTATGTTTTATTAGTCAACATTGCAACTTTTTCTAAATTACGTTTAACCTTTAAGCTTTTTTATTTCACTTTTGTTATGTTTTTGTTTATTTTAATAGTATTTTTAGAATGTGCCGTGGGCCTTTTAAAACATTAGCTGTGGGCCGCAAATGGCCTCCGGGGCAGACTTTTGACACCCCTGCTATAGATAATAAAAAATGTAATCTGATAAATCTATGGATAAAAAGCAGAGCCTGGCGACGCATGCACGTTTATCATAACTCTCTCGCTCTCTCCGTCTCTGCCCCTCCCTCACGAATGCTGCTGCGCGCATAATTTGTTTTGTTTTTAACCCCTTCTTAACCTTGAACGTACATTGAAAATTCCCTTCAACCCTAACTCAAAATGCCGGACTTTAAGAAACTCCGCCCTGACAGCTCCGCAAAAGAGGACATGTCCGGTGAAAAGAGGACGTATGGTCAGTCTATCGTAGCCCGTTAGCTGCTAGCATGGCGTGTGTCGTGCCTCGGTGTGCATTGTTTACACAACGTGCGTTACGCTACTTAATATGTCCATGTGGAAACTCGTTTGGTACACCTCCGAACCAAACCGGAACCCCCGTACCAAAACGGTTCAATACAAATACACGTACCGTTACATCCCTAATAAATATATGACGGACTACCTCAAAAAACTGAATGGAATTTTACAGCCTATTCACTGAATAAAATCATTTACATGAAAATAAATAACGTGGGATTTGTAATATTAACTATGAATGATAAAACATTACATTTTATATATATATATATATATATATATATATATGAAGTGTAGCACCTTTTACGGTAAGGGTGTTAAACGTTGTCTGTCTGCCTGTCCGTCATCAAGACATAGAATGGCTGATAGCTACGGTGGCTAAGTAAGACCAAAGCAAATGCAAATGCCACAAGACAATAACATAAAGCCACAAAGCAACAACTTTCAGCTACAGCACGATTGCAAAACCTACAACAAATACAAATGCCACAACACCAGCGTTACGCCAGACAGGACGTGACGGACACAACAAAAGTGACAGCGGAGCAAATATTGTCGACAGACCAATTGGTTGAGGCAAAAAGTAGAAAACGGTGTAATGAACATAGTATAATAAAGTTAAAGTTAAAGTGCCAATGATTGTCACACACACACTAGGTGTGGTGAAATTTGTCCTCTGCATTTGACCCATCCTCTTCTTCACCCCCTGGGAGGTGAGGGGAGCAGTGGGCAGCAGCGGTGCCGCGCTCGGGAATCATTTTTGGTGATTTAACCCCCAATTCCAATCCTTGATGCTGAGTGCCAAGCAGGGAGGTAATGGGTCCCATTTATATAGTCTTTGGTATGACTCGGCCGGGGTTTGAACTCACAACCTACCGATCTCAGGGTGGACACTCTAACCACTAGGCCACTGAGTAGGTTACTAGGCCACTGAGTAGCATTAATGAAAAAGGTTTTTATGACTGAAAAAGTGGTCACACTTCACTTACTTTTCCAACTTCGTTCAATACCCCGTTTTCAACATTCCGCCTCAGTCACTTGCTCCGTTGCTGAAACTTGTCCGCTGTCACTTCTGTTGCATCTTTAAATTGTTGTGTTTGGTCTTATAGTTTTTGTGTTTTGGCTTATAGTTGTTTTGTTTTGGCTTATAGTTGTTGGGTTGTTGGTTTTGTATTTGTTATGGATTTGCATTTTCACGGCCATTGTAGCTGTTTATTAAAATGCGAGTAGTAGCAGGTCAAACCACTGCTCATTTAACCTGAAAAGATTTGGTTGCCCTTAAATTCTGTTAATTCAATTTTAAGAAATGTTGATTGCACTTTGTTTTTCATATTATTATTGTATTATTTTATGTTTAAAAACAACAGCAAAAGTAGCATGTAAATCTACTACTAAATGTTGGTTGGTGTACTTCTATTGAAAATTGATGGAATATTGAAAATGTCAGCAGAAAAGGTTTCCTCGTGGTTATTTAACCTAAAGTGTTGGTTGCATTTTATCCCAATAACATGTGAACGCATTGGCCAATAATTGTTTACTCGCTTGTTTGTGTCTATAATTCATTTATACCTAATCCCCTTACTAGAAATATTAGGAATATAGAAAACCTCACCTGCATTGTCCAGTATTCAGAGTTGATTTCACAGTCACATGGGTTGATTTTTTTTATTTTTGCAAAAAAGTTACTGAATTAATTTCAACTCACTGAATTATTTTGGATTGTATCGTTCTTAATAAACTAATACTGTCCCTGAATTGTATCAACAACCCCAAATTATGAATCGAATCTTTGTTAAAACGAATCGTTACACCCCTATGTTTCACTAATTTTATAGCGCACAGACTTCAAAGTAGGCAATAGATGGCAGTAAAAGCACATACCCATCTTCAAAATTACTGTACTGTACTTAATAATAGACAATTATTTGTAAATACAGAAAGAAACACCACCTTTTTGTCTGCTGTCTGTTCTGTTGTCCACAAGTTACACATGTTCTCCATGTTTATATTGCCTTTAAAAAGTGTTTGTTCATCTTAAACATTTATGTTTTTACACATTCATCCCACATATTCGCAGCGTTTGTGAACTGTTCAGAGTAACTAATTTTTGTCAGTAAATGAAAGATGATGAGAGATTATCACACTCATCCTCTCAGCCATGTAAATAGTGCCTCTTTGCTAGTTTAGTATTGCAAATTAAAACATCTGTTTTTAATTCTCCTCACATGGATTAATAAGGATCGAATAAGTATATGAATATAAACTAGGAAATAAGTATGCCGGTGTGTGACCGAATGTTTATTTAAATGATGAAAAAGTGTATCTAAGCTGTGTCTTCACGTTCTTAGCACCTACGGAAGTCGGAAAGGTTGGGTTGTGTTGGTCCTTTATAAGGTATAGTAACTTCATTACCCAGACACCTTATAGATAGAGCGGACCCGGAAGGATAGACACAGTACAAACAGAGATAGGAGCGAGTACGAGTAATCCTGCAGAGTTGTAAATAAGTTCCAGCGTTATTTATTTTTCTCTAAGGTTATAATTCTGTTACGACCTAGAAGTCAGGCCATTCTTTTGTTTATTTTTGGGTATTTTTCCTGTGTTTTTGGCTTTACTTCCTGTTTTGCTCTTTTATTTTGGTTCTACTTCCTGTTTTGTTTGTATTCTGTTGCAGTAGCTTTACTCTGCTTGTGAAGGTGCTTCCTTCCTCACCTGTGGGTTGTTTGTATTGATTATCTCACCTGGTGTTAATGAGCACGGGAGGGCTAATAAACCAGTTTTTTTGTATTGTTGTATATTATTTTGTTCGAAGCTGTCCTTAAAGCTTACATTTTCAGGCACAGTTTTTCCCTGTGCTTTTTCTGTGCTATCCCTTGTGCGCTCTGTTTTTTTGGTCTTTTGAGCATTAAACACTCTTTGCCTGCCTGCTGCCTGCTGTATCCTACCTTTTTGAGGTCACGACCTCAGCTCCAAGGCGCTAACTTGAAAAATGTTTATCTTTTGTTGAGAAGAATTGTTGTACTTTCTTGTGTAGCAGGTTATAGTTTGCTTTGTTTTAATTTGAGCTGTTTGCAAGTGCACCAAAATCATTTAAATTCAATAATTACAATAAATAGTTTATATGTTCTCCATATCGAACTGTGGAGGGAGGCAGTGACCTCCGCTCCTGTAGGCAGCGCTGGCCACACCTCCCTCCACATGAACATTGTGTATTATTTTGACTGATCTTTTTTGTATGAATAGTTTTAGTTGTACTGTAAGACATAAACGTTGAGTTAGGGCTGGGCGATATAACGAATATATGCGATATATCGAATATACTCGATATATCGCGGGTTTGTCTCTGTGCCATGTAGAAAATGATTATTTAGTGAGTATTCAAGTATACGTTCTCACGCAGTTGCTTTTAGCTGTGGGCATTACACTACAGGATTTTCTCACTCTTTCTTGTCTCTTATTTGTTTTAAAATATTGTAGTGGGGTTCTGTACAAAAAGTGCACTTTAATTTAGTGTTGTTTTAAAATGTCATCTTAGTGACATCATGCACAAAAGTGCACTAATAGCTTGTTTTAAAATGTCTGACAATCTTGCACTTTCTGTTTTGAAATGACATGAATGTTTGTCTTAATAACCGTTTGATAAATACAGTTTCTGTAAATTGACTTAGTTGTGATTTCCCTCTCTGCATGAAAGTTTAAAATGAGCATATATTAATGCAGTATGAAAAACAATGTTTTAATGTAGACACATAGAATCATCATACTGCTGTGATTATATGCATCACGTGTTAATTCAAGGCTAAGGCAAAATATCGAGATATATATCGTGTATCGTGACATGGCCTACAAATATCGAGATATTAATAAAAGGCAATATCGCCCAGCCCTACGTTGAGTGATAAATGAAGAATCCATACGAGTAGAAATGCTTTGGACGGCTAGAAGACCAAGCCGCAATTGTACTTCGCGTTCATAGCTCAGTCTAAACAGAAGGGCAATGCAGCACCTGCAGTGAGGAAACTCGTCCATATATACCATCTATGGCGCCATTAACACACCTATTCCTTATGGCCACACTTGTGTGTGTATTACACACACACACACACACACACAATTCTGTTCTTGTCTCTTACAATGATTGTGAACCATAGGCAAAATTTTAAAAATTACCATCTACATCAGGGGTGTCAAACTCATTTTAGCTCAGGAACCGCATGGAGGAAAATCTATTCCCACGTGGGCCGAACGGGTAACCTCATGGCACAATAACTTAAAAATACAACTGCGACAACTTCAGATTGTTTTTTGTTTTCAAATATAAAATGAAAATGTACATATCACAAATACTCCTCTTGACAAAACACTTCAAGTTAGTTGAAAATTCTGAGAAAAAAATTGGTGCACATTCAAAAACACCATGAAGAACACAATGAACTTGGACTTAGTCTCAGTGTACCTACAAAGCCATTTAATTTAAAGTCACAGCCCATCTAGGATGGAACAAAATAAAGCATAAATAAAAACGCTTCTATGTAACAACTTAATTTAAAGTCACAGCCCATCTAGGATGGAACAAAATAAAGCATAAATAAAAACGCTTCTATGTAACAACTACCTCATTTGTCATTCCCACTTTTCACTTTCTTTAAATTTGCACAGAAGACCATAATGTACCTACTCAGTGGCCTAGTGGTTAGTGTCCGCCCTGAGATCGGTAGGTTGTGAGTTCAAACCCCAGCCGAGTCATACCAGAGACTATACAAATGGGACCCATTACCTCCCTGCTTGGCACTCAGCATCAAGGGTTGGAATTAGGGGTTAAATCACCAAAATGATTCCCGGGCGCGGCCACCGCTGCTGCCCACTGCTCCCCTCACCTCCCAGGGAGTGATCAAGGGTGATGGGTCAAATGCAGAGAATAATTTCGCCACACCTAGTGTGTGTGTTTGACAATCATTGGAACTTTAACTTTAACTTTATAATTTTCACAGAACTATATCAATGTGCAGTGTCTCATGCAGCATTTTAAGTTGGGTTACCAATTGTTTATTTTACTTCTGTTTGTTTTATGTTGGGTCGAGGGGGAGGAGTCGCAGCCCCGCTTTACCGTGTACATGTTCCTTGGTATACTTGCTCGCCCCGTTATAAACTATTTGCTTGCCGAACAGAACTGCTATTGCGACATCCAGTGGACACATTTAGAACAGCAGTTTCTTTCATTTAAAAATGCAGCTCAATTTTACACTGAGCAAACTCATCTCGTGGGCCGGACTGAACCTACTCAGGCCCGCGGGCCGCATGTTTGTCATCCTTGATCTACATCCAATGTTAATTTAGTCATATTTTAGTCCTTGAAACCGATTTAATTAAGGTCGACTAAATTCTTCAACATTAGTCGAATAAAATTACAGTAAATTTCGTTGACTAAAATATAAAGTATAATGCATATTTCAAGTTGTCTTGAAACCACTTTTATGAAGGTTATTGCAGAGCATCTCAAAAACTGAATTATGAACAAGACCAGTACTTTTCACACAAACCTTGCTGTGTGTTATTTAAGCTGAAATTAAGCATTTTTTCAAATGTTGAATAATATATGACTAAAATGATCATATGAAGTAACAAAGTAGTTTTATTTTATATTGTGTATAACTAACTACACTAAGTGTGCACGATTGGCGTCTTAGCCACTGTCCCAATTAAATACATTAACCTGTGTTATGAATGTAGAACGTATATACAGTATATCTCACATACCTGTCATTGTGTTAGCTTGAAAAATGACAAATGTGCTCTTTTGGGTTGTCAAGTTGTGCAATTAACTGAACAGTGTGCCAAGGATATCGATTAAAGTGCACTGTGTGGGTATCTTAGCTTATTAAATTGGTGGACAAGCTTGCTCATGGTGTACAACAAATGTAGTGGTAGAGGAAACGGCCTTGCTCCTGCGCTAACATCTTTAATCGTAAACTGTTAAGTAAAATATGATTAATTTTGAATTTAAAAAAAAAAAGAGCTGTGGCCTACTTACTGTTGTGTGGATGTCCTGATGATTAGCCGCCGTAGAAGACATACTGTATTGTTGATTGATTGATTGAAACTTTTATTAGTAGATTGCACAGTACATATTCCGTACAATTGACCACTAAATGGTAACACCCGAATAAGTTTTTCAACTTTTTTAAGTTTGGGTCCACGTTAATCAAATGTATACTATCAGCATAATACAGTCATCACACAAGTTAATCATCAGAGTATATACATTGAATTATTTACAATCCGCGGGTTGGGATGTGGAGGGGAGAGGGGGGGTAGGTTGGGTTGCTATCAGCATATTTCAGTCATCAACAATTTTATCATCTGAGAAATGGACATTGTAACAGTGTAGGTCTCACTTCGTAGGATATGTACAGCGAGCGGTGAACATAGTGAGCTCAGAAAGCATAAGAACAAGGATATACATTAGATTATTTACAATCCGGGGAGGTGGGATGTGGTAAGGGGAGGGGGTTAGGCTAGGGTTGTAGCTGCCTAGAGGTGCTCTTTTAGTGCGGTTTTGCAGGAGGATAGAGATGCACTTTCTTTTACACCTGTTGGGAGTGCATTCCATTGCGGTGTTACAATACAGTAGGGATGTAACAACATTAGAATTTCATATCACGGACGGTTATTGTGACTAAAATGATCACAGTTACCATTATTATTGTGGTATTGTTGAATGTGCTCAAAACATACTTTTACACACACTGAAATGTTTTAAACATTTTTTTTTAAACCTAACTCATACATTGACACACTGTTAGAAAAGCCACTACTTTGCATGTTTTGTGTTTCTTATGCTTTGCTGATAGTTCTTTAGTCTAGTATTTTATCAGTTATAATAAGTGAAGTTAAGTTAAAGTACCAATGATTGTCACACACACATTAGGTGTGCTGAAATTTGTCCTCTGCATTTGACCCATCCCCTCGTTCAGCCCCTGGGAGGTGAGGCTAAACTTTTAGTGTTTCAAATATTGGTTTGTACTGTTGCACTTTAAGATTTATTTAAATGAAAAGTATGTAATAAATCATCTATTATTATTATTCATTATTTCTGGCGGGCCTTTTGTCGTCCTACTACGTTCAGCAGTCCTCAAACGCGTCCGTCTCTTTTCCTCTGAGGAAAGATCAATGCTGTTCTAAGAGAGCACAGCTTGTTGGATCGATGTGCACAATTAAATATCTTAGTTGCTCAGACACTAATGTGTTTATTTCAGTTTGGATTGGGGTATGTTGTTTTTTTATGGGGAAACGAGTTGATGTTTTCGTGTTGGCATTTGAGCTAGCGAGCTAGCACCAGTCAGTGCATAAATTTATCAAAATGCAGTTATCAGTCTTGTTTTTTTCGATAATTTTAATTTAAAAGGCTAATACTAACCGTCAGGAGTTTTGCTGCGGTCATCATTCTTACCGTTTTTGTTACATCCCTGCAATACGGTCTTGTTTTGCCAGTAAAAAGTCTATACACCTTCCCTTACAAAGACAGTATTTTTGATTGGACCCCTCTGTGATTTACCTTCTGCCCATTTACCACATGCTACTGTGATTGGATAGATTACCAACTTGTTCCGCCCGCCGAAAGACTAAATGAAATACGATTGGATTTCGTCTCTGTCAACATTTTTGTCTCGTTTCTATTCGTTGACTGAATTGTCAATTAATTTTATCGTTGTTTTCGTCGACGTGCACTTGTTGTGATTCGTTATTGTCCTATAATAGTCATGGAAAAATAAGTTGTTGACGATAACTATGATGAAAATTCTTAGTCAACAACAATAATGACCATTAGGCTAGGGATGTCCCGATCCAGGTTTTTGCACTTCCGATCCGATACCGATATTGTTTTTGCACTTCCGATCCGATACCGATACCGATACTGACCGATACTGGCCTATCCGAGCATGTATTAAAGTTTAAAGTTATTTAGCCTACTTAGTTGTCAGAATCATGTTGAAAAGGGTTTTAGTACTCTTGATAACAACTAGCCAGCTGAATTAGGTGAGTTTGAATAATACACAATGGTTGGTAACAAGAAACTGACCTGTTTATTCAAGGATAAACACAAAATAGACAAAATTATACATGACAAACAGAAATGGCATCATTGAACTAGGGCTGGGCGATATGGCCTTTTTTTAATATTGCGATATTTTAAGGCCATATTGCGATACACGATATATATCTCGATATTTTGCCTTAGCCTTGAATGAACACTTGATGCATATAATCACAGCAGTATGATGATTCTATGTGTTTTGATTGATTGATTGAGACTTTTATTAGTAGGTTGCACAGTGAAGTACATATTCCGTACAATTGACTACTAAATGGTAACACCCGAATAAGTTTTTCAACTTGTTTAAGTCGGGGTCCACTTAAATTGATTCATGATACAGATATATACTATCAGATATATACTATCATCATAATACAATCATCACACAAGATAATCACATTGAATTATTTACATTATTTATAATCCGGGGTGTGGAGGGGGTCGCCGGATGTAAGTGTCAAAAAGACAGCCAAAAGAGTTTGATATGAGAATAAATCTAAAGTTAAAATATAGGGTAGAAATGCACCCATTTGCAGGAAATGTAGTCTTGATTTTCAAAATTTTCTTTCAAGGCTTGCATGTCTACATTAAAACATTCTTCTTCATACTGCATTAATATATGTTACTTTTAAACTTTCATGCAGAGAAGGAAATCACAACTAAAAAAATCACTAATTTTTTCATACGGTGTTGATCTGGAAATTTTTGCCTCGGCATGTTGATGGTGTGGACGTGTGGCACCGAATGGAGATAAGCGTCTCGACAGACGTTGCAATATTTGAACAATGATGACGAAAACTGTTTTCTCTGTCGTGTCCGTGTGTCGAAAATTGTTATGCGCTTATTTTTTTATTTGATTTTGTGCGTGGCATATAATTGCTATGCGCACAGGCGCACACCTTAGAGAGAACGTTGGTCACACGGCTGCGCTAGCATCACAGCTAACGTTATCCATGCTGCTACCTCTCTGCTGGGAGAGGACGTATACGTATGTGACGTATGACGTGACAGTATGTGACGTATGATGTGACAGTATGTGACGTATGTAAGAAGGTGCGCTTGCTGTCTGTGAGAGGGAGACACAGGAAAGAGTGAGAAGAGCCTGTCGTGTAATGCCAGCAGCTAAAAGCAACTGCGTGAGAATCCACAGACCTGTGGATGTGTTGAAGGTGTGCTGGAAAATGCGGAACGGAAATTAGGGAGCAGCAGAAAAGTGGAATGTATTATTTAAATCGGTGTGTTGGAAAACACGGACCGGAGTTTTTTTTTTAACTGGATCTGGATCGGCATTGGCATTTTCCCATGCCTTGCCGATACGCATTTTTTGGCTAATATCGGCGGCCGATCCGATCCAAATATTGGATCGGGACACCCCTACATTAGGCCCTTTTCCAACCTCTGGTTCCTGGGTGTAGAGGTTCCTGTAGAGATGTGTGGTTTGTGTTTCCACTGCATTTCACAGATCAAGGTAGTTTATACAAATCAGGCTGATGACGTTTGGAAGAGTGGTTCAATCAATCGATCAATCAATCAATGTTTATTTATATAGCCCTAAATCACAAGTGTCTCAAAGGGCTGCACATGCCACATGACACCCGCGGTACAGAGCCCACATAAGGGCAAGGAAAAACTCACAACCCAGTGGGACGTCGATATGAATGACTGAGAAACCTTGGAGAGGAACGCATACTGTATGTGTGTGACCCAAATGGAGTGTCACTGACTACTTTTACAACAAGTAATAAAGTAAATAGTTAATACCGTATTTTTCCGACCATAGAGCGCACCGGATTAAAAGGCGCACTTCTGATGAGCTGGTCTATTCAGGTCTTTTTTCATACAAATGGCGCACCAGTTTATAAGGCGCAATAAAGGGGTCATATTATGATTTTTTTCTAAATTTAAAACACTATCTTGTGGTCCACATAACATGCAATGGTGGTTCTTTGGTCAAAATGTTGCATAGATTGTTTTACAGACCATTTTCAAGTAGCTTTTTGAGCGTCTCTTCAGAATGCGCCATTTTGTGGGCGGTCTTATTTACGTGGCTCACCTTCGACAGCGTCTTCTCCCCCCTCATCTTTGTTGTAGCGGTGTAGCGTGCAAGGACGGGAGTGGAAGAAATGTCAAAAGATGGGGCTAATTGTTTAAATGACATTCAGACTTTACTTAAATCAATAACGGAGCAGCATCTTCTCATCCGTGGCTCAATAATGCAACATCAACACCGTAAATGTGTCCCGTGAAAAACCGTCCGACCATAACCCTCTAATAACTAAAGTTCTTTGGGTGAATTATGTAAACCCACTACAGTTTTTAGCACTGTGATAGCTAGTCTACTGACAGATATAAGTAAGAACTATACGCTATTTTATATTAGAAATGGCAACAGCGGAAGATGATTGCCACATAAGGTAGGGAAAAAGAAGAAGCTTATGACTACGGTGTCGGCACAGACTACAATTGCGGATGCGTTCACATTTTCAGGACGTATGCAGATCCCAAATACACATCAGCAGGTACCAGAAGGTAAATAAAGTTGGTTTTACATAATATTGCGAAACAAAACGCTAATATGTCTGCTAATAGGTGCCATTTTGTGGTCCTTATACACACACCATAATAATACTCGTATGTTTAATGCGCCGACAATCCATCAAGTGGCGCGGCTTCATAGTTTACAGAAGTCGTACTAAAAAACATTTTGACAGATTTTTGAGCGCCGCGTGTAATGTTCTATATTCTCAATGGAACATTTAAAGTTTTGGTGTTGTTTACTGCCATCATATTGCAGTCTACACATATCTCTTTTGTGTGACTGCCATCTACTGGTCACACTTATCATTACACCATGTACTATATAAAATTGCTTCGAGGTCAGTAAGCACAACCAGAATTATGCTGTACATTAGGCGCACTGGGTTATAAGGCGCACTGTCATTTTTTTCCGAAAATGAAAGGATTTTAAGTGCGCCTTATAGTTCGAAAAATATGGCAATTAATCACATGTACCTTTGTTCCACTCGTGTACTGCCTCCTTTATTTCACATTTATCCAACAAAGTCAGAATAGTAAGCAGCTGAGGTCCCCGCTTCGAGTCCGGCTTCATACTACTCCGTAAATGCGTTTAAAAGAGTTTGTCCATTTCTCGTAACGAAATTAAGATTGTAAAAAAACAACAACAATAAATTGCATATAGTTTAAAGACAACAACTGAGTAAAAACACTGCAAGATAGTTTCACTGATCAGCGTTCTTCAGCACACAGATGCCCCACAAAAGTTCCTGCATTTCGAAAGCTCCTTTCTTTCTTCTTTCTCTTCGTTGTCAAGCTTGTTGTAATAGAAATACACACGAAATAAGAAGTAAACAAGTCGCCGCGTATCTTCCAATGGCGGTCGTCTGCTTGAAAGAGAAGTTTTAGGAACGCCCCCAATTGTGTTCAACCAATCAGCGTTCGACAGCAAGCTTGGAAAAGTCCCACCTCGCTTGGAGGAAGTCCAAAAGATTCCTAAAGAACTAAATTTACCCAGATAGTTTTTCGTGGAAACACAGGGGGAACTTTATTTACTAACTTACTCTAAGTTCCAGCGGTGGAAAAGGGCCTATGGTCTACATCAATTTCTCTGTACTTTTCACTCACTGTCCCAACTTTGTGCTCTCAGATCATTCTTAAAAGCAATCATACTTCTCTGTGCATAGTCTTCCATGTGTTTTTTTTGTCATTCATGTTCTTCTTCTTGTTGTTTCCATAATAGATTGTGAGAACTGGTAGATAATCACTGATGTCAGATTATAGCAGACCACTTGTTGTATTATTTTCATTGTAAAACAATGATCAATAAACGTGGCAGTGTCCTGTGATTCTGCTTGGCTTTGTAATTTTAGGATAAAAACTCGGGCTGTACATTGTATTTATGAAGTAATTTATAATTTTTCTTATTGTGGTTAAGGAGGTCAATATTGAAGTCACTACATAAGAAAATTACATTTTGACTGATTTCTGTAAAGGTTGCTTTAATCCAATCCGCAAACATTTCATTCACTTATGTTCTTTGTATATATCAACACGTTTTCTTTTTTCATGACATATTTCAGTGGTCATACTTTCTAAGATATTAATTGCAAATTACATCCTTTTCACCACTTTCATCACTTACACCGCAACTCCTCTGGTTGTTTCTGCTGATGTAGTTTAGTTCATATCCTTCTCGATCAAAATCTATTCATTTTTGATCATTGATCCATGTTTCTGAGACAGCAATCAATTTGAAGGGTTTCATGAATTGTTTAAAAAAAAAAAAAGCTTCCTTTTTCGTTTGCATACAAGCTTCTTCCAATATTAATTCATACTAGGGTTGTCCCGATACCAATATTTTGGTACCGGTACCAAAATGTATTTCGATACTTTTTGGTACTTGTCTAAATAAAGGGGACCACAAAAAATTTCATTATTGGCTTTATTTTAACAAAAAATCTTAGGGTACATTAAACATATGTAACATGGTCGCCAGAGGCGAGCAAGGTGCCACCGCCTCACCGGACCTCCTCGCGGGTCCCTTCCCCGCAATAGAGGCTGACCGGCATGCTCGAAGAGACCCAAATGCTCGAACAATATCAAAGGGGCCGTTAGGGACATAGTCTTTGAGTGATCATTCGCTGCCATTGTCTTCTATTGACATCACGGCAGCAACAGTGGTTGCAATATCTTCCTCAAAGTGGTGCCTCGCGGGATGAGATTTTACGATAATTATTTATTAGGGGTGTAACGGTACACAAAAATTTCGGTTCGGTACGTACCTCGGTTTAGAGGTCACGGTTCGGTTCATTTTCGGTACAGTAAGAAAACAACAAAATATACATTTTTGGGTTATTTATTTACCAAATTTGCAAAATCTTCCACCAAAAATATTTTTCTTAGTGGAATATTTGATGTGAAGTAATAGGAACCTTGGATAGGTCAATAATTCATAATATTGATTTTGATTCAATATTATGTTTTGAGCAATGACAGTTTGAAAGAAAAAAAAAACAGCTTTGTTTTATTAGTCAACATTGCAACTTTTTCTAAATTACGTTTAACCTTTAAGATTTTTTATTTCACTTTTGTTATGTTTTTGTTTATTTTAATAGTATTTTTAGAATGTGCCGTGGGCCTTTAAAACATTAGCTGTGAGCCGCAAATGGCCTCCGGGGCACACTTTTGACACCCCTGCTATAGATAATAAAAAATGTAATCTGATAAATCTATGGATAAAAAGCAGAGACTGGCGGCGCATGCGCGCGTTTATTATAACTCTTTCGCTCTCTCTGTCTTTGCCCCTCCCTCACGGATGCTGCTGCGCGCACAATTTGTTTTATTTTTAACCCCTTCTTAACCCTAAACGTACATTGAAAATACATGCAACCCAAACTCAAAATGCCGGACATTTGAGGCATTTAAGAAACTCCGCCCTGACAGCTCCGCAAAAGAGGACATGTCCGGTGAAAAGACGACGTATGGTCAGTCTATCGTAGCCCGTTAGCTGTTAGCATGCCGTGTGTTGTGCCTCGGTGTGCATTGTTTACACAACGTGAGTTACGCTACTTAATATGTCTGTGTGGAAACTTGTTCGGTACACCTCCGAACCGAACCGGAACCCCCATACCGAAACGGTTCAATACAAATACACGTACCGTTACACCCCTATTATTTATTAAATATTATCATTAGTAGTAATATATAATTATTATTATTAGTAATTTTTAAAACCTTTATTTTGTTAGCGCAGTCAGACCAGATGTGGCGCGCCGGACTATTATTGTGAAGGGGGGGAAGTGTGCTGTGCTATTGTTCTCAGTTTCTTGAGTAAAGAAAGGACTTGAGGCTGTTTAAAAGGGAAAAAAAAGAGTAAGCAACTCTCAAGTTGCGGCTGCATGATCACGAGAAGCTATAATCAAAATCTGATTAATTGTCCAGCCCTAGGCCCCGGGTCCCTCTGTAGAAGAAAAGTTGGGCTCCGAGGTCAAAACGATGAAGAACCTTTGCTCTAAAGCATAGCAATTAGCACACAGTTAAAATCCATAAAAGCCTGTGAACTTGGGCACTCGTAAACTGAGAGATATTCACTTTAATTCAGTACTTTAGATGTGAAGTAGCCAAGATGTTGCTGAAAAGGACTTGTGGTGTTTGTTAATCTTTTTCTTCATGTATGGTTCCTTCATATTGATTCTCCAATTTCTTCCCTTGCCTTCTGGATGTCTTATAGCGGACAACAGTCATCGTTTGAATCTCTTCTACCTGGCCAATGACGTTATACAGAACTGCAAAAGAAAGAATGCCATCGCGTTCCGTCCTGCCTTTGCCGAGGTCCTTCCAAACGCCGTTCTGCTCATCAAGTAGGCAACAAACCTTTTTGATCCTTGTGTTGACGTGCTGAATCTGCATCCCAACAGGTTGCTAATGCTTTTTTTAAATTTTCCGTACCTTCAGAGACCCGAAGGTCCGTAAGTCGGTGGAGAGGATCCTTTCAATCTGGGAGGAACGCAGTGTGTATAGCGAAGAGCTCCTCACGCAGTTGAAAACCAACCTAAACAAGAAGGAAAAGGAGCGGGAGAAGCCGAAGGAAAAAGTGAAAGAGAAAGAAAAAGAAAAAGAAAAAGAGACACCACCTACCAATGGTGAGTGTACAGCATTGCTATTCAACTGCTATACATTTGTTCAACTTTAGTTATATTCATGGTGTTCCTCAAAGTTTCATTTTAAGGTCCTCTCTTTTTCATTATTTAGGCCAGGGGTGTCCAAACCTTTTGACTTGGGGGCTGCATTGGGCTAAACAATTTTGTTTGAGGGTCGAAAGCCTGCATGTAAAGCAACCACTTCTATATACAGTGTATGTATATATATATATATATATATATATATATATATATATATATATATATATATATATATATATATATATATATATATATATATATATATATATATATATATATATATATCCATCCATCCATCTTCTTCCGCTTATCCGAGGTCGGGTCGCGGGGGCAGCAGCCTAAGCAGGGAAGCCCAGACTTCCCTCTCCCCAGCCACTTCGTCCAGCTCCTCCCGGGGGATCCCGAGGCGTTCCCAGGCCAGCCGGGAGACATAGTCTTCCCAACGTGTCCTGGGTCTTCCTCGTGGCCTCCTACCGGTTGGACATGCCCTAAACACCTCCTTAGGGAGGCGCTCGGGTGGCATCCTGACCAGATGCCCGAACCACCTCATCTGGCTCCTCTCGATGCGGAGGAGCAGCGGCTTTACTTTGAGCTCCCCCCGGATGACAGAGCTTCTCACCCTATCTCTAAGGGAGAGCCCCGCCACCCGGCGGAGGAAACTCATTTCGGCCGCTTGTACCCGTGATCTTGTCCTTTCGGTCATAACCCAAAGCTCATGACCATAGGTGAGGATGGGAACGTAGATCGACCGGTAAATTGAGAGCTTTGCCTTCCGGCTCAGCTCCTTCTTCACCACAACGGATCGATACAGCGTCCGCATTACTGAAAACGCCGCACCGATCCGCCTGTCGATCTCACGATCCACTCTTCCCTCACTCGTGAACAAGACTCCGAGGTACTTGAACTCCTCCACTTGGGGCAAGATCTCCTCCCCAACCCGGAGATGGCACTCCACCCTTTTCCGGGCGAGAACCATGGACTCGGACTTGGAGGTGCTGATTCTCATCCCAGTCGCTTCACACTCAGCTGCGAACCGATCCAGTGAGAGCTGAAGATCCTGGCCAGATGAAGCCATCAGGACCAAATCATCTGCAAAAAGCAGAGACCTAATCCTGCAGCCACCAAACCGGATCCCCTCAACGCCTTGACTGCGCCTAGAAATTCTGTCCATAAAAGTTATGAACAGAATCGGTGACAAAGGGCAGCCTTGGCGGAGTCCAACCCTCACCGGAAACGTGTCCGACTTACTGCCGGCAATGCGAACCAAGCTCTGACACTGATCATACAGGGAGCGGACCGCCACAATCAGACAGTCCGAAACCCCATACTCTCTGAGCACTCCCCACAGGACTTCCCGAGGGACACGGTCGAATGCCTTCTCCAAGTCCACAAAGCACATGTAGACTGGTTGGGCAAACTCCCATGCACCCTCAAGGACCCTGCCGAGAGTATAGAGCTGGTCCACAGTTCCACGACCAGGACGAAAACCACACTGTTCCTCCTGAATCCGAGGTTCGACTATCCGGCGTAGCCTCCTCTCCAGTACACCTGAATAGACCTTACCGGGAAGGCTGAGGAGTGTGATCCCACGATAGTTAGAACACACCCTCCGGTTCCCCTTTTTAAAGAGAGGAACCACCACCCCGGTCTGCCAATCCAGAGGTACTTCCCCCGATGTCCACGCGATGCTGCAGAGTCTTGTCAACCAAGACAGCCCTACAGCATCCAGAGCCTTAAGGAACTCCGGGCGGATCTCATCCACCCCCGGGGCCTTGCCACCGAGGAGCTTTTTAACTACCTCAGCAACCTCAGCCCCAGAAATAGGAGAGCCCACCACAGATTCCTCAGGCACTGCTTCCTCATAGGAAGACGTGTTGGTGGGATTGAGGAGGTCTTCGAAGTATTCCCTCCACCGATCCACAACTTCCGCAGTCGAGGTCAGCAGAACACCATCCGCACCATACACGGTGTTGGTAGTGCACTGCTTCCCCTTCCTGAGGCGGTGGATGGTGGTCCAGAATCTCTTCGAAGCCGTCCGGAAGTCGTTTTCCATGGCTTCCCCGAACTCCTCCCATGTCCGAGTTTTTGCCTCCGCGACCGCTGAAGCCGCACACCGCTTGGCCTGTCGGTACCTGTCCGCTGCCTCAGGAGTCCCATGAGCCAAAAGAACCCGATAGGACTCCTTCTTCAGCTTGACGGCATCCCTCACCGCCGGTGTCCACCAACGGGTTTTAGGATTACCGCCACGACAGGCACCAACTACCTTGCGGCCACAGCTCCAATCAGCCGCCTCGACAATAGAGGTGCGGAACATGGTCCACTCGGACTCAATGTCCAGCACCTCCCTCGTGACATGTTCAAAGTTCTTCCGGAGGTGGGAATTGAAACTCTTTCTGACAGGAGACTCTGCCAGACGTTCCCAGCAAACCCTCACAATGCATTTGGGCCTGCCAGGTCTGTCCGGCATCCTCCCCCACCATCGCAGCCAACTCACCACCAGGTGGTGATCGGTAGAAAGCTCCGCCCCTCTCTTCACCCGAGTGTCCAAAACATGAGGCCGCAAATCCGATGACACAACTACAAAGTCGATCATAGAACTGCGGCCTAGGGTGTCCTGGTGCCAAGTGCACATATGGACACCCTTATGCTTGAACATGGTGTTCGTCATGGACAATCCGTGACGGGCACAAAAGTCCAATAACAAAACACCACTTGGGTTCAGATCCGGGCGGCCATTCTTCCCAATCACGCCTCTCCAGGTTTCACTGTCGTTGCCAATATGAGCGTTGAAGTCCCCCAGTAGAACGAGGGAATCACCCGGGGGAGCACTCTCAAGTACTCTCTCGAGTGAATCCAAAAAGGGTGGGTACTCTGAGCTGCTGTTTGGCGCGTAAGCGCAAACAACAGTCAGGACCCGTCCCCCCACCCGAAGGCGGAGGGAAGCTACCCTCTCGTCCACCGGGTTGAACTCCAACATGCAGGCTCTGAGCCGGGGGGCAACAAGAATTGCCACCCCAGCCCGTCGCCTCTCACTGCTGGCAACGCCAGAGTGGAAGAGAGTCCAGCCCCTCTCGAGAGAACTGGTTCCGGAGCCCTTGCTGTGCGTCGAGGTGAGTCCGACTATATCCAACCGGAACTTCTCTACCTCGCGCACTAGCTCAGGCTCCTTCCCCCCCAGCGAGGTGACGTTCCACGTCCCAAGAGCTAGCTTCTGTAGCCGAGGATCGGACCGCCAAGTGCCCTGCCTTCGGCTACCGCCCAGCTCACATTGCAGCCGACCTCTATGGCCCCTGCTATGGGTGGTGAGCCCATTGGAGGGGGGACCCACGTTGCCTCTTCGGGCTGTGCCCGGCCGGGCCCCATGGGGACAGGCCCGGCCACCAGGCGCTCGCCATCGTGCCCCAACTCCGGGCCTGGCTCCGGAGGGGGGCCCCGGTGACCCGCGTCCGGGCGAGGGAAATCTGAGTCTCGGTTCTTGCATTTCCATAGAAGTCTTCGAGGTGGGAAAAAAAAAAAAAAAATATATATATATATATATATATATATATATATATATATATATATATATATATATATATATATATATATATATATATATATATGTATTTGTTTATTTTTATATATATATTTTTTTTTATTTATTTTTTTTTTTTTTAATTATTATTATTATTATTTTTTCACATATATGTGTGTGTGTGTGTATATATATATATATATATATATTACAACTTACTGGCAATAACTTTCAAGTAACATTTACAGTAATTTACTGTGAAATAATAGTTAGTGCTGTGAAATAAGGCTCAGTCATTTTTTGTAATGTTATAGTAAATTTCAATGATGGCATTTTATTGTGAAAAAAAAAAGCCATATATATATATATGTATATGTATGTGTGTGTGTATATATAAATGTGTATATATATGTGTGTGTGTGTGTATGTATGTGTGTGTATATATATATATATATATATATATATATATATATATATATATATATATATATATATATAGCTGCGGGCGTTTTTTCTACAACTAAACGGTAGTCAGGATAACCGCTTTAAAACTCCTGACTGTTAGTATTACTGTTAAATTAAAATGATCAAAGAACCGTCATTCATAATAATTGCACTTATACCAGGGGTGTCGCACTCGCTTTAGAGCGGGGGCCACATGGAGAAAAATCTACTCCCAAGTGGGTCGGACTGGTAAAATCACAGCCTGATAACTTAAAAATAAAGACAACTTCAGATTGTTTTCTTTGTTAAAAAATAGAACAAGCACATTCTGTAAATGTACAAATCATAATGTTGATAGTTTTTGTTTTTTTTACACTTACATGTTGCGGTTAATAATATTCTATCTTTATTTGTCGTTATTTATACTTTCTGAATACATTATGTGATAATGTTCATCAGTTAACTCATTGGTGTTAATTTTCAATCTATCAAGATAAAAAAAATATCAAATTAAATTACAGGATGTTATTTATGTAGTTTGCTCATTTTCCTCGACTGGTGCACGAACATGTTTTTTTTTTTTTTTTTACATATGTAGCATAATCTTCAAAGATACAAATAATTGCTATTGCGACATCTAGTGGACACATTTAGAACAACAGTTTCTTTCATTCAAAAATTTTGGCTCATTTTTATACTTGGCAAACTCATCCCGTGGGCCGGATAAAACTCGTTAGCGGGTCTGGTCCGGCCCACGGGCCGTACGTTTAACACCCCTGACTTCGACGGACGGACTGACTGGCGCTAGTTTGCTTGTTAGCTTAAATGCTAACATGTAAACAACAGACATTGATGTCTTTCCCCATTACGAAACGTCATTCTCCAATCTAAACTTGTACAAACACATTACTGTTCAAACAACTGAGCGACAGTATTCACAATAAACATAAAGCCTGTGCTGTTTTTGCACAAAGTTATCGATGAACTCGATACTGTCAAGTTGAAACAGAAGAACACAAACTCCGTTCAGCAGGAAATGAACTCACACGACGTCACAAATTGGAAGTGAAACAACTGATCACCCTTTGCAAACAAAATAACATGGTTCTTATGAAGCTAGAACAACATTTGCCAATAAAGTATAGGGTGTGTATTTTTTTTAGTTCTTAAAAAAATACAACTTTTTAAATGAAATTTAAGCAAGTGTATAATTACTTTTTAATCAAATTGAACAATACCAAGATAATAACGATAACCGTGCTAATTTTATCGGGTTTAGGTCAGGACTCTACGCAGGCCAGTCAAGTTTATCCACTCCAGACTCTGTCATCCATGTCTTTATGGACCTTGCTTTGTGCACTGGTGCACAGTCATGTTGGAAGAGGAAGGGGCCCGCTCCAAACTGTTCCCACAATGTTGGGAGCATGGAATTGTCCAAAATGTTTTGATGTCTTTGAGCATTCAACGTTCCTTTCACTGGAACCAACTCCTGAAAACAACCCCACACCATAATTCCTCCTCCACCAAATTTCACACTCTGCACAATGCAGTCCGAAATTTACCGTTCTCCTGGCAACCTCTAAACCCAAACTGGTCCATCAGATTGCCAGATGGAAAAGCGTGATTCATCACCCTAGAGAAGGCGTCTCCGCTGCTCTAGAGTCCAGTGGCGACGTATTTTACACCACTGCATCCGACGCTTTGCATTGGACTTGGTGATGTATGGCTTAGATACAGCTGCTCAGCCATGAAAACCCATTCCATGAAGCTCTCTGCGTATTGTACGTGGGCTAATTGGAAGGTCACATGAAGTTTGGAGCTCTGTAGCAACTGACTGTGCAGGAAGTCTTTGCACTATGCGCTTCAGCATTCGCTGACCCCTCTCTGTCAGTTTACATGGCCTACCACTTGGTGGCTGAGTTGCTGTTGTTCCCAAACTCTTCCATTTTCTTATAATAAAGCCGAGAGTTGACTTTAAAATATTTAGGAGCGAGGAAATTTTCACGGCTGGATTTGTTGCACAGGTGGCATCCTATGACAGTTCCACGCTGGAAATCACTGAGAGCGGCCCATTCTTTCACAAATGTTTGTAGAAACAGTCTCCATCCCTAAGTGCTTGAATTTATACACCTGTAGCCGGGCCAAGTGATTGGGACACCTGATTCTGATCATTTGGATGGGTGGCCAAATACTTTTGGCAATATGGTTGTATGTCGTCTAGCAAAATGTATCGGCCCAGGCCGAGTTAGCCATTCATACGCTAACAGCTGAAAGTACAACAAATGTCTCAAACGTAAACACCGTTGCCAATGCATTGATAGTTGCCTTAATTTTGTATTTCCTTGTGAATGCTTAGCTCCAGCCAAGACTAAAGCTGCAATCAAGTCCAAGATTGTTGCTGAGTTTGCAGTAAGTCTCCTTATCCGAATGTTCATGCACATTAGCTGTAAAGTTGTGGCACTTAAAAACATGGTTCTATGTGTCTTTTAGCCCAGCTCCCTGATAGACCAGTTGTCAGAGTATCAGGAAGCAGTCGCCGAAGAAGAGCACCGGGAGAAGCAGCTATCAGCTCTCGGGCTGGACATTTGCAGCACAGAGGCCCTCAAGAGGCTCAAAGGTCAGAGGTCATCCGGCGACACATGCCCCTATCCCTCTGACGTGTTCTCTAATGGAGCCTCTCACCTTATGTCACCTAGACAAAGCGGGAGGGAACAAGTTTGCCAAGGATTTTGAGGACGGCAGTCTGAAGCTGCAGGAGTTTGTTGGCTTCCTGGAGACAGAGTTGAAGACCGGACCCCCTCTGCTGGAAGCCTTGGGGAATGCAGACATCTTCTATGAGATGCAGTACAAGGAAGTCCAGATTGTGGCCAATGTGAGTGTGTTCCAGCCCAGTCTTATGTACTCATTGAGGATACATCCAATTCTAATCTTGTTACAAAAGAAAATAAACGGGAGACTTTTCATGTATGGTTATCAGGATCAGGTTTATTGGTCGAGTATGTTTATCACACAAGGAATTTGACTTGGTAGGCTGTGCTCTCTTGTTTATATTTTTAGTTCATCTGTAATATTTATTGTTTACATTTAACAAGTAAATTTCAAGCTATAAGCCGCTACTTTTTCCTACGCTTTGAACTAGAGATGTCCGATAATGGCTTTTTTGCCGATATTGTCCAACTCTTAATTACAGATTCCGATATCAACCGATACCGATATATACAGTCGTGGAATTAACACATTATTAAGCCTAATTTTGTTGTGATGCCCCGCTGGATGCATTAAACAATGTAACAAGGTTTTCCAAAATAAATCAACTCAAGGTATGGAAAAAAATGCCAACATGGCACTGCCATATTTATTATTGAAGTCACAAAGTGCTTTATTATTTTTAACATGCCTCAAAACAGCAGCTTGGAATTTGGGACATGCTCTCCCTGAGAGAGCATGAGGAGGTTGAGGTGGGCAGGGTTGGGGATAGCGGGGGGTGTATATTGTAGCGTCCCGGAAGAGTTAGTGCTGCAAGGGGTTCTGGGTATTTGTTCTATTGTGTTTATGTTGTGTTACGGTGCGGATGTTCTCCCAAAATGTGTTTGTCATTCTTGTTTGGTGTGGGTTCACAGTGTGGCGCATATTTGTAACAGTGTTAAAGTTGTTTATACGGCCACCCTCAGTGTGACCTGTATGGCTGTTGACCAAGTATGACTTGCATTCACTTGTGTGAGTGTGAAAAGCCGTAGATGTTATGTGATTGGGCCGGCACGCAAAGGCAGTGCCTTTAAGGTTTATTGGCGCTCTGTATTTCTCCATAAGTCCGTGTACTACTCTGTACAGCAGCGTTTTAAAAAGTCATGAATTTTACTTTTTGAAACCGATACCGACAATTTCCGATATCACATTTTAAAGCATTTATCGGCCGATAATATCGCCAGTTCGATATTATCGGACATCTCTACTTTGAATCCTGCAGCTTATAATACGATGCGGCTAATTTAAGGATTTCTCTTCGTTACAGCCATAATACAAATAATAAAGTAAAATTAAAAAAACGAGCAAATACACTGATAAGGTGTGTTATTGTTTGTGCTATGGAGCCACCTTTTGGACGAGTTCGCTCACTGCAGCTGCAGTGCCGTTCTGTCTTCTAGTAGTCTGTAGCGTTTCTACTTGTGTGGATTTGTCATTCATTACTCCAAGCAGCGTTTCTAAGTTTTACCACATACCTAAGACTATTTATACTTACTAAACTGTCCCATGTGTTATGTCTGTAGGAGTGTTTTCATGCATACCAATATTTTGGTGCCGGTACCAAAATTATTTCAATACTTTTCGATACTTTTCTAAATAAGGGGGACCACAAAAAATTGCATTAATGGCTTCATTTTAACAAAAAATGTTAGAGTACATTAAACATATGTTTCTTATTGCAAGTTTGTACTTAAGTAAAATAGTGAACATAGAAGACAACTTGTCTTGTAGTAGTAAGTAAGCAAACAAAGGCTCCTAATTTAGCTGCTGACGTATGCAGTAACATATTGTGTCATTTATCATTCTATTATTTTGTCAACATTATTAAGGACAAGTGGTAGAAAATGAATTATTAATCTACTTGTTCATTTACTGTTAATATCTGCTTACTTTCTCTTTCTATCTACATTTCTGTTAAAATGTAATAATCACTTATCCTTCTGTTGTTTGATACTTTACATTAGTTTTGGATGATACCACAAACTTGGGTATCAATTCTATACCGGATCGGTACTTTTCAGAGGCGGTATAGTACCGAATATGATTAATTAGTATTGGGATACTATACTAATACCGTACAACCCTAGTACGTGTTATCGTAATGTAATCAAGCGAGTGTCGTTAGCATTAGCTAATATGCAAACACTTTTACGTGTGTCTGTGTTAGTATTATTAATTTACAGTAGCATTCTTTTTGTATTGTTTCAGTTGCACAAATTCCTCAGTAAATTTACCAAAACGTCACTGTGAAGTTATTGAGTCTGTTGAGCTGATTGGAGAGCCGTTTTAGAAGTACACTAACTTTACACAAAGCATTGGGGAAACTGTAGTTATACAGCCATATAGAAGTGATGGCACAAGCTAATGGTCCATGGCTTAAATGCTCAGTGTAAGACCAAGCAAGTGGGGGTTCCATGAGAGGAAGGTAAGCGCGCCCAATTCCAGCACGGTACGAATGGCCTAGTGTGAGTACGCCCTTAGAAATTTTTTGTGTAACCATGGCAACACTTAATTGTTTTCGTTGTTCTGCCCAGGCATACAGTGCTTTTGCTAACCGCGTGGCCAGTCTTAAAAGGAAGCTGGACTCTCTCAAAGCGACTTTACCCGGACCCGAGGACTCGCCCGTCCCCTCGCCCTCCGAAGATGCCCCTTCCCCCACCGGGTCTGACTCGCCGTTCCTTGGTGTGGGTGCTGTCAGAGCCCAGGTTGATCCAGAGCTGGATGGAAAAGCCATGGATGATGTGGATCCGGCAAATGACGACAGAGAGGAGATGGATGTTTCCGATGAAGACGAGCAGCCTTCACCAACAACCGGTCAGTGTGTGTACATTGAAACGTCACCCTGTGGACACACCATTTAAAAATATGGCACTCTCCTTTATGTTCTTGAGCAGGTGACCAAAAAGGCAAAATGTCCCCCACTGTCGTCAAGGCCAAGTTGGATGCCGACTCCAAGCCTCCCACTACCCCCACAAAAATGTCCAAACCGAGCATCGCAGCCACGACTATGGCAAACTCGGCCACGCCAACCTCCACCTCTCCGACTTCGACCACACCTCTGGGAGTCAACATGGCCAAGGTGGACCTGGGAAAGATCAGCTCCATTCTCACTTCACTCACGGCTGCCATGAAGAACACAGGTACAGGTTTTTGGGGTATTAGGGACAATACTTACAATACAGTCTGGTCAATTAATACAATTTTGATTTTGATTTCAATTATAGCTTTTCACCGTCATGAAAATATAACACAACGATTACGCAAACGTGCAAGCAAATTCCAGAGCTTGTAACGGTGTAACGGATGAGTGGGAAAAAAAGCATGTCTACTAGACCAGTGATTTTCAACCTTTACATTTACAAAATCCTGCGGCACACCACCAACCAAAATGACACAAAATGACACTCTTAACATAGTATATAATACATATAGTTAATAATATAGTTTCTAAATGTATTTATACTCACCTAGTGTGAAACTTGGCCCTGAGCATCTAATTTACAATGGCTTTACAAGCTCGCAGTATTAATGTTTCTGCCACAGCGTGGGACTTTTTTGATTTAGCTACGAGTTCAGCAACAAGGTAGCTAGCTTTGAGGGCTCTCTAGTTTACCTTTGTGGTTTTTCTCAGAAAAGTTGCCTGTTTCTCATTGTTTGTACAAACCCCGTTTCCATATGAGTTGGGAAATTGTGTTAGATGTAAATATAAACGGAATACAATGATTTGCAAATCATTTTCAACCCATATTCAGTTGAATATGCTACAAAGACAACATATTTGATGTTCAAACTGATAAACATTTTTTTTTTGCAAATAATCATTAACTTTAGAATTTGATGCCAGCAACACGTGACAAAGAAGTTGGGAAAGGTGGCAATAAATTCTGATAAAGTTGAGGAATGTTCATCAAACACTTATTTGGAACATCGCACAGGTGTGCAGGCTAATTGGGAACAGGTGGGTGCCATGATTGGGTATAAAAACAGCTTCCCAAAAAATGCTCAGTCTTTCACAAGAAAGGATGGGGCGAGGTACACCCCTTTGTCCACTCACAACTGCGTGAGCAAATAGTCATACAATTTAAGAACGTTTCTCAAAGTGCAATTGCAAGAAATTTAGGGATTTCAACATTTACGGTCCATAATATCATCAAAAGGTTCAGAGAATCTGGCAAAATCACTCCCCACAGACGGCACTGTATCAAAAACCGACATCAATCTCTAAAGGATATCACCACATGGGCTCAGGAACACTTCAGAAAACCACTGTCACTAAATACAGTTGGTCGCTACGTCTGTAAGTGCAAGTTAAAGCTCTACTATGCAAAGCGAAAGCCATTTATCAACAACATCCAGAAACGCCGCCGGCTTCTCTGGACCCGAGATCATCTAAGATGGACTCATGCAAAGTGGAAAAGTGTTCTGTGGTCTGGCGAGTCTACATTTCAAATTGTTTTTGGAAATATTCGACATCGTGTCATCCGGACCAAAGGGGAAGGGAACCATCCAGACTGTTATCGACGCAAAGTTCAAAAGCCAGCATCTGTGATGGTATGGGGGTGCATTAGTGCCCAAGGCATGGGTAACTTACACATCTGTGAAGGCACCATTAATACTGAAAGGTACATACAGGTTTTGGAACAACATATGTTGCCATCTAAGCGCCGTCTTTTTCATGGACGCCCCTGCTTATTTCAGCAAGACAATGCCAAGCCACATTCAGCACGTGTTACAACAGCGTGGCTTCGTAAAAAAAGAGTGCGGGTACTTTCCTGGTTCGCCTGCAGTCTAGACCTGTCTCCCATCGAAAATGTGTGGCACATTATGAAGCGTAAAATACGACAGCGGAGAACCCCGGACTGTTGAACGACTGAAGCTGTACATAAAACAAGAATGGGAAATAATTCCACTTTCAAAGCTTCAACAATTAGTTTCCTCAGTTCCCAGTCGTTTATTGAGTGTTGTTAAAAGAAAAGGTGATGTAACACAGTGGTGAACATGCCCTTTCCCAACTACTTTGGCACGTGTTGCAGCCATGAAATTCTAAGTTAATTATTATTTGCAAAAAAAAAAAGTTTATGAGTTTGAACATCAAATATCTTGTCTTTGTAGTGCATTCAATTGAATATGGGTTGAAAAGGATTTGCAAATAATTGTATTCCGTTTATATTTACATCTAACACAATTTCCCAACTCATGGAAACAGGGTTTGTACGTAAGCGTACAAAATAGTCCATCGGTTTGTTTTGAACAGAGGGGTGTTTCGTTTGAAGATGGCGTTTAAGCTTACTTGGCACCATGGCGCTATTGGATAGCTTCTCACCACACACCAAGCACTGCGGAGTCGCTGCTGTCGCATCCCCGGTGAAAGTAAATCCAAATGAGATAGCTTTCGCTGTATTGCCTCGAGCTCACCGTCTTGTCTTTTTTATTTTGTCGACCACTCATACTAGGGCCTTCATCTGGGTCAGAATTTTGTCCAGGACCCTGTTCGGCATTTGCATTTTCTCTTCTCAAAAACTTCTCCATCACTGTCACTTGCTCGCCTCCTCTTGCTGCGATCCCAAACTGTCACTGTCACGTGTCGCCCAGCGCTAACTCGATTGTCTTTACAGGTATATATCGCTCTTTGCTGCCACCTACTGAAATAGAAGAGTATTACATTATCTGCCGCACTTTATTATAGCACAGACACCCAACAATGGTTAATTAAAAGATATTAAACAATTTCCGACGGCACACCTGACGATCTCTCACGGCACACTGGTTGAAAATGACTGTACTAGACGTTTGGGATCTCACCATGGTTCCTACATATTTGACACATTGCTAGTATGCATAATGAATAATCGCTAAACTCAACAAAAACGTAAGGCATATGATTTCCGCGTTGACGTAACAGCGGACAGAGTCACAGAATTGGCCAATAAAACGACATCTGCTGTTAAACGCAGAATCTAACCGAAATTGACATAAATGTCATTGTGAGGGGAAGGAACATTTGTATGGGAAAGTAATGTGTTTGGGACCGCTCATTCATCCCCTAAACACGCAACCGCTATGTCCTTCTCAATGTTGAGGTGGTCACTTAAAACAGTGACTAAACTACGAAGCTAAAGCTGGCAAGAACAATCCATACACCCACAACAATCTCATCTGCTTGTGTTGTTGTGAACGACACCATCGATGTAAGATTAACTTACAAACACACAAAGTCGCAACTTGAGAGGGGCTCTTCCTCTTCTTTTTTTTTAAAACAGCCTCAAGTCGCCTCCACACGTCAAGCTGAGAACAGCAGCACATTCCCCCCGCCCCCCTCCTTTTCAAAATAATAGCGCGGAGCACCACGTCTGGTCTGACTGCGCTAACAAATTAAAGGTTTCCAAAAATGTACCTTAAACAAGCATTTTGAACTTAAAGCTAAAATACTGGTCAACATTGTCCAAAGATGTATTGCACCAATACATGTGAGAGATTTTGCATTTAATTAGAAAACATTTTATACCGTTTTATTTGACACAAAAAGCACACACACTATGGTGGTAAAATAAGTACAGGGTAAAAAAATGGAACGACGAACAGTTAAAATGTAAAAGCTGAATTTTATTGTTAATTATATTGCTATTGTTATTTAAATGTATTATTACTATTGTGGTTTATTTGTTACTCATTTACATGCAGGTTTTTTTATACTATATTTAAATATGAGTTTTGGTGGTACAATGAATACTCATGTTTTCAAATTAATGAATAATCGTGTGATTAATCGTGATTACAATACAGCAGTACCTCAGTTTACGAAAAGCACAATTTTAACATGTAACATCCCTTTTAAAAAGAAAAACAAACTTTTAGATAACAATTGGATAATAACAAACAATAGAATGTGTTACAAAGAACTAAAGTAGTTTTATGAAGTAATGTAATAATAATGTACAACATTGACTTTGGAGAGTAAACATTGTACTGTATCTCCTGCAAGCTGCTTCTCCGTCAAACACTCCATCAGCAGCTTCTCCATATTTTCATGGGTTAATGTCCGCCGTTCTGATATCAATTTAACGGTCTGAGCTGGAGTCATTTTGCTTCAGTAAGGTGCAGATGGCAGTGCTATACTCAAATTGCTTCGCCAAGTTGGAGACATGCTTGGTCATGTTTTCCATGATTTATTATTTTATTCAGTGAATATGCATCCGTTTCGTCTTCTCAGCACTGTCAACAAATGGCGAGGAAAAGATGCCACGAGTGGTGCTACAATCGATCGGCCACCGATCATTATTGAGCAATTTCTGAGTAAAGGTTTGTGACCGCCATGTGCCAATCAATGCTGATCACGAAAAAGAAGATCACTCATACCTTGCAGCTGGGTTTTTTGACAGACAAGGGCACCGCTAGCAGGAACTGCTAACTGTGTGTATATCCATACTAGGGTTGTCATGGTATGAACATTTCTTTTCACGGTTATTGTGACCAAAATTATCAGGGTTATCATTATTCTGTGGTATTTTTAAATGTGCTCAAAATTTTCAAAAACTACTTATACTGAAATCTTTTAACCAAGTGAAGTGAATTACATTTATATAGCGCTTTTTCTCAATTGACTCAAAGCGCTTTACATTGTGAAACCCAATATCTAAGTTACATTTAAACCAGTGTGGGTGGCACTGGGAGCAGGTGGGTAAAGTGTCTTGCCCAAGGACACAACGGCAGTGACAAGGATGGCGGAAGCGGGGATCGAACCTGCAACCCTCAAGTTGCTGGCACGGCCGCTCTACCAACCGAGCTATTCCGCCCCAACCAAGTTTTATTTAAAAAACAAAACAAAAACATTCAAAATGTATGTATGTATGTACTTAAACAAGCATTATAAACAAAGTAACATGGAAGAAACAAAAAATAACAAATAAAAAAAATTGTTAACATTTTGAAAGATTACACCTTAGGGACATAATGTGTAACTGCACTTTTTGTCCATATATATACAAATAGTGTTCATGTATGACATATAGTCTTACATATAGGGCTGCACAGTTATTGCCAAAAAATAGCATTTAAAATGATTTTTATCAATATTGAAGTCACGATTATTCATTATGTTAGGTATAGCAGTGTTGGGGTTTGAATGCGATGCCATCATGGAATTTGTAATATCTAATAAGGCTGTTGTTATCTATATATTTAAGACAAATATTTGTGTTTTTGTTCATTATTAATATCAATGTGTCACCTTTTACTCATTACATGATGCCTTTGTCTCTTTTTTTACTATTTCATAGAGAGAGGTAATTTTTAAGTTATGTACTAAATGTATGTACATGTACATGCTGTATCGGGACAGATCCATTAAGAGTCTGAGCAGAAATGTGTCGTACAGGAATTAACTATACACCATGAAACATTAACAAAATGTTATGTCACATGAAATGTTTTAAAATTCATAACTTTGTGACATGAAAGAAATCCCCAAGTAATGTAAAAAACTGTTTACTTTTTGATATAAATAAAAAATGTAGATAAAGTTTAATAAACAAGCTTCGTTCTTCTCCAAAAACACCATGTGGTTCGTTGTAGCAGTTTGGCCAACAAAAATAAACAGGAGTGATACCTCTCACATCGAATACACAATCTTTGTGCCTCATTGACAACACATCCTGCGTTCAATTTGATGAGACACAAAACACTTTAGCTAGTATTAATGTTGTGGGAACACTGACAAAGTGAGTAAGTATCCCAGTAAACAAACTAAAGACTTTATGAACAAGTTGTGGCAACGTTCCTGACACATCGCCTGCTGCATGGTAACTCGGGACAAATGCGTCTGTCTCCAATACTGTCCACACCTGTCGTCGTCTAATAACAGCAGTGAACTCTTGAGCGCTCTCCGAGACTCCACAAGAGTAGAAGCGCAGGCCTCGAATTTTTACTTTTTATGGTCAAGGCAAGTGTTGCGTTAAAAGAGGGCTCATATTTTAGGGCACCAAGGCAAACATTATTTTCTTTCGAGGCAGGGGCTCCAAAGCATGCATATACAGTGGGGCAAAAAGGTATTTAGTCAGCCACCAATTGTGCAAGTTCTCCCACTTAAAAATATGAGAGAGACTTGTAATTTTCATCATAGGTACACTTCCACTATTAGAGACAGAATTTGGAAAAAATAATCCAGGAAATCACATTGTAGGATTTTTAATTATTAATTGGTCAATTCCTCTGTAAAATAAGTAAATACCAATTAAAAATGTTATTGGTATTAATTTTACCTCGGTTTTTCATTAAACCATTTACCGTTACATCCCTGATCCATACACAGTGCAGAGTGGCCCCTCTAAGTTAATATCACCACCATTGTGGCATATAAAGTCAAATACAATTAGGGTAAAAAGAGAAGTATCCAGCATTTCTCTTTTCTAAAGTAAATCTGTACAGCATATATGATAATGTACATCAACAATTTGATTTGCATGATTTATTTATTTATTTTTTTAATCGATTAAGAATTGCGATTACCGTATTTTTCGGATTATAAATTGCTCCGGAGTATAAATCGCACCAGCCGAAAATGCATAACAAAGAAGGAAAAAACATATATAAGTCGCACTGGAGTCTAAGTCGCATTTTTTGGGGAAATGTATTTAATAAAATCCAACACCAAGAATAGACATTTGAAAGGCAATTTAAAATAAATAAAGAATAGTGAACAATAGGCTGAATAAGTGTACGTTATATGACTCATAAAATCAGTTTTTTATAAGTAACCGCCAATGTTGAAATGATCAATTTTCATAGGTACGGAAGTAGCAGGTAGCATCTTTTTTTTCACAATGCACTTCTGCCATGACCCGCCCCCGCTAAATTTTTATTGGTTGACGTGTGTGTGTGTGTGACGATTGCTGATATACGCCTAGTCTCTTACGTGAATGAGATAAATAATATTATTTGATATTTTACGGTAATGTGTTAATAATTTCACACATAAGTCGCTCCAGAGTATAAATCGCACCCCCGGCCAAACTATGAAAAAAACAGCGATTTATAATCCGAAAAATATGGTAATCTGAAAATATATTTCTTTGGATACCCCTACTGATTAGCTTTCGCGTTTTTACATGGCAATTTCAACAACTCAAAATTTGTTCGTGAAAACTTCAAACTAAGATGCACGTTACAAACAGCTGATGCGTAATAAGTACAATACTTACAGTATTACCACTTTTTAGGCCGCAACAAAAAACACGCCATAAACTATACACTACTACCATCTGATGTCTTGGACTTGCAACTGTAATTGCGACTTCATGTCATACTTGCAAATGAGATAACAAATAAAAAATAATAAAACAATATATAACAAGTGGACAGCGGTTTTTATAATCAGCTCCTTTTTAAATGTTGCAATAAAAGATTTATTTTATCACCAAAAACAATCGATATTTACACAGACGTACCAAAACATGGTACCGGTGAGTACAGTTATTGATTCCCAGGTACCAGTAATTGGTACCGTATCGGTTCAAATGTGAACGATACTCAACCCTACCCCCACTGTTGTCATCGTCATGCAGCCAGTTATTTTGCGTCATCATTTGTGAGTACCAATATTTTATATATTACAATTGCATAAGAGCGTAGTACGTGTTTGAGTGTGTGACGGGATAACAGCGTGTGAATGTTTATAAAGGTGTAAAATACATACAATATTTGTATAAATCAGAAAATGAATAGAACAGAATTGAATGGACTTTATTGTCTTTATATTTGCATATAACGAGATTGAGGACTCCAATTTAAGGTGCGGTAGTGGGAACAAATATGGGATCAAAATAAATTACACAAGAGGTAATAAAGATAAAACTAAGAATTGAAATAAACAGACTACTATCCAATAAAAATAATAAGCAATCCTGTACAATATACAAAACACTATACAAATACAAAATACTGTACAATATACAGAACAAGACAAGAGTACCGGAGTATTAAATAACAATCAGTGTCGGGTGTATTGCACTCGAAGGGTAATATTGCACAGTAGGGTATTAGGGTAGGATATTGTATAAGGGTGAGTTATTTATAAATAGTGAAAATACATTTAAAATGAATAGTGTCTTTTGTGGAAATTCATTGACCATGAGGGGCCTGGAACCTAACTCCCGCAAAGTGAAAAATACCGGGAAAGAGGAACGTCGGACAGAGAAGACCGACAACTTGAAAGTAATGTTTGTATAGTGAAGCAGAGTTCACCATAAGAAACAATGTAAACATCAATAATTGTTTCTCGCCTCGACAAAAGCAGAATCAACTTTATTGGCCAAATATGTCAAACATAACAACAACAGGGTAATGGATCAACAAGCTCTTTATCAAAACAAAACAACACAACAACAACGGCAATTCAAACCGTCAACTCAGGAAAAACTCCATTAGGTGCTCTGAAGCATGTAACCGACAACAGACGACCAATGCAGAGACACAGAGTTAGGCAGAGAGAAAAGGGGGCGAAGAGAAGGGGCAGTGCTTTACTGAAAGTCCTCTTCTTTCGGGGTTCCCTGTCCTCTCTAAGTGTAAGTCCACAGCGATTACTCCTTCTTTTACAGGCTGATTTTTTTTTACTTTTTTGAACCCACATTGAGTAAGCAAAATAGACAAAACTTGGTGAATGGCGAGAAAAGAAACACACGCTGAAGTGGTGACTGAGTAATGGACTGCGTGTACAGGATGTGACGTAGAGGGCTCCACCTCTACAAAATGGCTGCGCCCTGTGTGTACTGTACTGTACTGCACAGGAAGTCCGTCCATCCATCCATTTACTACCGGTTGTCCCTTTCGGGGTCGTGAAGGGTACTGGAGCCTATCTCAGCTGCATTCGGGCAGAAGGCGGGGTTCACCCTGGACAAGTGGTAGAAAATGTATTATTAATCTACTTTTTCATTTACTGTTAATATCTGCTTACTTTCTCTTTTAACATGTTCTATCTACACTTCTGTTCAAATGTAATAATCACTTATTCTTCTGTTGTTTGATACTTTACATTAGTTTTGAATGATACCACAAATGTGGGTATCAATATGATACCAAGTAGTTACAGGATCATACATTGGTCATATTCAAAGTTCTCATGTGTCCAGGGACATATTGCCTGAGTTTATAAACATAATATGAATTTAAACAAAAAAGGAAGAAGATGTTGTGATGCCAAAAAATAGATATGTAATCATAGTAGTATCGACTAGATACGCTCCTGTACTTGGTATCATTACAGTGGATGTTAGGTTTAGATCCACCAATGGCGTTTGTTTACATTTTGACGCCGGTGAGCTACGGTGTGTAGTGAAGCATGTTTAGCTATTCCTCATCCTGCAGGGATGATACTTGTAAGAAACTTACTGTATTTGTCGCCATGGAGTTAATAAATGGCACGTCGTCACGCCGTGTCATTTATTATTTTATTGACAAAATAATAAAATTATAAATGACAATATGTTACTAGAATTTGTCAGCAGACTAATTAGAAGCATTTGTTTGTTTACTTACTACTAAAAGACAAGTTGTCTAGTATTTTCATTATTTTATTTAAGGACAAACTTGCAATAAGAAACATATGTTTAATTTACCCTAAGATTTTTTGTTAAAATAAAGCCAAGAATGCTATTTTTTTGTGGTCCCCTTTTATATAGAAAAGTATAGAAATAATTTTGGTACAAAAATATTGGTATCGGGACAACACTAGGACAGACACTTAATGATAACCCGATTAACACAACACCTGTAACAACCCGCCTCGATTTAAGATGCTATTAGAAAGCAATGCTATCTGTCACTTTATTCTGATCAATGAATATATAATTTGACCCATTCCAGCCTAATCTGTTCTTATTTAATGCTCATTCCTGTCCAAGCAGCGAGCCCGTCACCTCGGCCTTCCCCAGGAACGCCGACCACCCCGTCTGGCCAAGCCTCAGCCTCCAAAGCAACCCCTGCAAGCCCCGCTCTGGCTAGCATTTTGTCACGAGTGGGTGACATTACACCCGAAGGCATACTGAGCGCTCTGTCAAAAAGCAACACGCCAGGTAAAAATCGTATGTCCACTCCCTGTAGTCCAAAATGACTATCTTTTTATTTCCCTGTCCTCTTGTAGCATTGTCCAGTCTCCTGCAAAGCGTGACAAACTCTGCCTCTTCGACCCGAACGTCACCAAAGGCGTCATCGGTGAAGACCCCGGTCACCCTCAAGACAAAACCCGCCGCGGGGAACAACCTCAAACGGGAGATGTCCGGCAAGAGCAGAGTCTGGGAGAAGGACGTCCAACTGTCCCCGCCTCCCCCGCCACCCCGCACCCCCGCTGCCGCCCCCCTTCCCAGTCTAGAGTCCAAAATCAACAGTTTCCTGCAGGGTAATCCAGGTTTTAGTCTGGCCCTAGGAGATGGCAGTCCGGATGGCGCAGGCGGGACCCCGGTGAGAGACGAGGCTGCCGGCACCCCGACCCAGGACGAGGTCATGGATGCTCCAGGTAGTGTGCCTGAATCGTTGGGGTCCTCTGGCGGCAACAATCTCTCACCCACGGCGTATCGTAGCGATCCTTGGGATGCCGTGATCACGCCGACGCGAAGTAGTAATCACGACGACCGGTACGGAAATGTGAAAAAGAGCGACGGTGCCAGGAAGCAGGTCTCTGCCGCCCCGAATAACGACATCACCAAGGGTAAGATGGCGACAAGCCGGACCAAGGTAGAGCGTCGCTTCTCCGCCAGCTCCCGAAAAGCCAGCACAGGCTCTGAGGACGGGAAAAGAGAAGACAAGGTCAAAGGTCAGAAGTCCCCGGGCGGGGGCGGGATGGACAGCGGGGGGTACCACCGCATCGAGACTCTGGTTTCGCCCTGCACCGAGGGTGCGCCCATCCAGACCGTGGGCTACTCCAACCAGCCGCCCGCAGGAGAGCGCATCAAGACTGTGGAGAGCATCCGCGTGATTGGCCGGGGCTCCCGGCACGGGGGCGGCCCCGGCTGTCGACCCGGGGCGTCGATGTGGTACGAGGAGGAGGAGTACATGGACTCTCAATCACCCTCGCCCCGTGGCCCCCACCCTCCTCTTAGCATAGGCCAGGGAGCCAGCGGCGACATGCCGCCCGTCATGCCGCCTCCACACCACCTCCTCGCACACCACCCTCTTCCTCCCCCGCTCCCTCATCCGCTCCCTCCTCCACCGCCGCCCCAAACTCAGTTCCAAATGCCGTACCACTCTGACAGTCTGCAGACCCCTCCCCCGCTTCACCTCCACCAGCCTCCTCTTTTCTTTAGCGGCCCTCACCCCATCCCGCCGCCCCCGCCTCCAGCGTCACCCACGCACCTTCCGTCCGTGCCCACCGCGGTCATGGTCGGGGGCCTTTTAGTCCCCGTCGACCGCATCCCAGCGGGTCCTCACGCAATGAGACACGACGGGGCACAGCGAGGGGGCCCCAGGGGAAACAACGGCGCACCTCGTCCGCTGATGTCATTACTCGGCGAGCCCCCGAAGCTGCCTCGTCCCGGCACGGTCAAGGAGCCATTCGGCCCACGCCGTACACCCCCAATCCACCACCCAGGGGCCCCCGGCCTGCCTCCACCCCTCCTGGGCCGAGTGAAAGAGCCCCCAAATATGCATCTTCCGTCTCCCGCATCCCCTTCGACACCCAACACCCCAGGGCCCGCCCCTACTGGGCCGATCCCGCCCACCAGTCCTCCGGGGGAAAGCGGCAACCAACCGTGTAGCCCCGTCCCCCTCCTGGCCCTGCCTACGCAGCGACCCCCCATGGGCTCTGGCTCCAACAGACCTCAGCGAGGCAACCACTCCCGCCACTTTAACCAAGATCACGGCGACAGAAGGTTCCGCGGCAACAAGCGCCACGGCCCTCCGTTCACAGGCGGACCCTTCCACGGCCAGAAGAGGCCCTTCGTGCCGCCTCGCTACTGAAGCGGTCATCAGTGAGGTTCCGCGAGGGGGAACGAGAGCCACACCGCTCGCCTAACACCAGCGCAGAGTGTTTGCCTTGTTGGTATGAGCTTAGACATATTTACTTCCTGTGTGTACAATAGGAGCCACATGGGTCCGTTAGCTTGCAGTGTCCCTTTAGGAGTCACTGGTGCAGAGCTCAGAGTCAGCGTAGACGCTACACATTTTAATTGTCCTACATTTCTTCGTTACACTGAATACTATTTTTTGACGCTTTCAGAGTTCTTTCCCCACCCCTCCCTGAAGGTATGAGTGTGTCCTAAAATGTGTTTCATGATGTAAATAATCCTCTTCGTGCTGTAGGAATTTCTCTTTCTCCCTCGTCCCGTCTGTCCCTCCCAGCTTTGTAATGCTATGCTTGTAAATATAAAAAAAAAAAAGAGTGACTGCTGCTTTTTTTTTTTTTTTTTTTTCCTCCAAAAACTATGTAAGTGATGCTCTTACACTGCTGCAGCTCGTGTTGTCACTGTAATCAAGGCTTGGAAATACTCAATAGGCACCTTTTCTCTTCACGTCTGTTTCTTTAAAATAAAATTATAACATACAGTTATGTATTCTAATTAGGGATGGGCATCGTTATAGATAAATTGGTCATTGGTCAGAAAATGTAAAACATGCGGGGGCCATTTTATGCTGTATTTTCCGGACTATAGAGCGCACCGGTATACAAATAAATAAAAGGGAAAAAAATATTTTCCAAATATTGGCCGTGCCGGACTGTAAGCCGCAGATATATACCGTATTTTTCGGAGTATAAGTCGCACCGGCTGAAAATGCATAATAAAGAAGGAAAAAAAAAACATATATAAGAGGCACTGGAGTATAAGTCGCATTTTTGGGGGAAATGTATTTGATAAAACCCAACACCAGAATAGTGAACAACAGGCTGAATAAATGTACGTTATATGAGGCATAAATAACCAACTGAGAAGGTGCCTGGTATGTTAACGTAACATATCATGGTAAGAGTCATTCAAATAACTATAACATATAGAACATGCTATATGTTTACCAAACAATCTGTCACTCCTAATAGCTAAATCCCATGAAATCTTATACGTCTAGTCTCTTACGTGAATGAGATAAATAATATTATTTGATATTTTACGGTAATGTGTTAATAATTTCACACACAAGTCGCTCCTGAGTATAAGTCGCACCCCCCCGGCCAACTATGAAAAAAACTGCGACTTATAGTCCGAAAAATACGGTATATGTTTTGAAATGAGTTATTTACACAGAAAGATTCTGTAAATGTTTTTTCGCATACCTTAATTGTTTCCAAAGTGTGCCTGTAACACGGCAGTAAAACGACCGATCAAACAAAACAGAAGTCATCGTCATGGACCCACTAGCTGCGGAAGCGAGCTTTCCAATCAGCTAAACTGACTCAATAACTCCACGGTGGCGTTTTCGTGAATGTATGAAACGGAAACACTACAAAACTAATTCCCTTGTAAGTTGATAATACTAACACAGGCACTCGCAAAAGTGTTAGCATATTAGCTAATGCTCACAACGCCCGCTTGATTACATTACGATAACATACAAATATGCATGAAAACACTCCTACAGACGCCACACATGGGACGGTTCAGTCAGTAATTATTGTTTTAGTTATATTGTAAAATTTGCAAAAGTTGCTTGGAGTGATGAATGACTAGTCCACACGAGTAGAGACGCTATGGACGGTTAGAAGACGGAACCGCACTTGTACTTCCGGTTGAAAGCTCTTAACGGAAGGGCATAGCAGCACCTAAAGTGACATACCACAAACAATAACACACATTTTTGTGCTTTTTTGTTTAGTTTTATCTATTTGCATTATGGCCGTCGGCAAAGAAAAATCCATGAATAGGCCTCACCTTTTTATAAGCTGCAGGGTTCAAAGTGTAGGTAAAAAGCGGCTTACAGTCCAGAATTTACAGTACCGGTATGTGTTCGAAAAAAATGCTAAAAATAGATTATTTACATATTTAACAATACAATGTTGTGTTATTGGTGACAAAGCATTTGATTATTATTTATTAGTATCACAATTTCAGGTTTTTCCTCATTACATAAGTAGTTTTTGCTCTTTTTTTTCTTTCGTTTCGACAGTATGCGTCAATGCAACAAAACTCAAGCTGCGGGCCGCTAATGGCCCCCGGTCTTCACCTTGGACACCCCCCTGCATCAAAAGTTCATTTTCTCCCATAATCGATGTGTGGCAAAAAAAAAAAAAATGCCCATCCCTAATTTTTTAATGTGCCTGTACGCGCTTCAAGTCAGCGTAGCGATGGTTAGCGGGCCCCTGGGAGGCCCCTGCATGTACTGACATGAATAAAATCCAGAGTTGCAATCAAACTGAACTGGGGGAGGAGAGGGTTACTTTTTACTTGGTCCTGAATAAATAAGCGCTGTGTCAATGTGCGCTCCTTTTTCTTGCGTAGACTTCTCGTTATCTTTGCAGCACCACCACCACCTCAGTCGTGTAGTATTTGTGCAATAATAATCCCATCTCCTTATTGTTTATCTCGATGCTTCAGACGTTAGGCCCCCCCCATCCGACCCCCTCATGACCCCTCCTCTGCACCGTTGAGAGAGTGCATGTGTGCGGGGGGCCTCGAAGCCCCACGTCACCTGCATCATCTCTTTATGGATGCTAATTGTGGTTATACTTAAAGTCATACTTTAGCACCTCCTAACCTACAGGTTCTCTCACATTGTAAAAAAACAACATACCAAGCAAGCTATATATGTTAGATCTACCCACAATGCAGTGCACTGAATGTTCAAAACTTGTTTGCCATTTTCTGTCATCTGTATTGTCATCCTCCATTGCAGGAATTGTTCTAGTTCCCAATTTGTAAATAGTCACGGGGGCGGGTTTTTTTTTTAAGGGAGGGGTCAACAATGATGTGGGCGTGTCCAATCTTTCACGTGGCAACAACATGCACACCGAAAGTCAACGTATGCATGCTTTTTGAGTGACAATGTGACCATTTTTATGCCAGTTTCCATAAATAATCAGCTGTTCTCTGTATTTCTGACTTAACACATCCTAAACCTGACTATTGACGCCAGCGCTACACACTGAAATCGGTATTTGTAACTATAAGCAACCATATTTGTTGCATGTCAAGTGGATATACATAACAAGAACCTGCTCCAAAAAGGGGGTTTTTTTGCACTACAAAGAGACCTGATACGATTTTATTTGATTATTTAAGCACATAGAATAGAATGCAGCTTTTATTCGTGACATGTTTGGGTGGTGATGTCACTCCTCATGCTGGATGCAGAATCAGCTCGGACGGTGGGCTGTAGCGGCCCCCAGTGGTCAAAGTTAAGTACTGCTTGCTTTCAAAGGCACAGTTAACGGTTTTATTAGAGTTTGATTGATTGAGACTTTTACTAGTAGATTGCACAGTACAGTATATATTCGGTACAATTGACCACTAAATGGTAACACTCGAATACGTTTTTCAACTTGTTTTAGTCGGAGTCCGAATCCAAACACGTGATACTGTTTGGGAATGTGTGTTTTTTTTAAATACCAGGTCGACTTCCAAATAGAAAGTGGTTTTAGCGTGTTTGACCTAAAAGCTATAATGGTGCGATTCAACTGGCCACTATTACGTCACTTTTTTTTTTTACTTTTTTTTATGGCTGTCCTTCTAAACCCTGTCACTAACAAAATGTAAGTTATAAGGCTATTTTCTTCATAATTAAATGCATTTGTAAAAAAAAAAAAAAAAAAAAAAAAGATCAAATCCGTCTGTTCACGTGCCGCTGAGTCAAGCACGCGCTCGTGTTTCACCTCAGGCATGCGCGCGTCGTGACGTCAGAGCCGAGTCCCCGCCCCTTCGTCTTCCGGTATCATGGCCGCGCACTGAACAGAAACGACAAGGCGACGGTGCTCACTGGCGTGTTTGTTAGTGCGGTGTAATGACTTCAAATGTACGGCCAGGCTGGTGTGTTTGAGATGGCGGCGACGCAGCTGTTCCGGCTGGTTGTCCGCCAGTCGACAACTCGTGTTTCCCTCAAGAGGTACAGCAAGGTGCGGAAGTAGGCTTTTTTTTTTTTTTTTTTTAACCTCCCCCCCCCCCTAGCTACTAGCATGGCCGGCTAATGCTAGCCGGCAGGTCAAGCGATGACGTCATTCACTGTTTACAATCTCCTTGCATTCGAAAAAGCTAACTTTTCTTGGCTTGCTTCTTCATTTGGTTTAGACGCTATCAGAAACTCCAACAGTGAGACAAACTATTTTGATGTATATCAAAGCATCAATGCAGACAAGTGGTGTACTAAGCTGTTGTAAATCATGCAGAGTTGAGTATTAATAACATGCACTTTGCAGACTGTTTAATATCCATCATGTTTGCTTCTTCCGGATCAGTATTTTCCAGGTAATTAGTTGTACTTTTTGCATGTTCTTAAATAGTGCTACTGAGTAAACCAAATTGGAATGTGTGATTGATTGATTGATTGAAACTTTTATTAGTAGATTGCACAGTACAGCACATATTCCGTACAATTGACCACTAAATGGTAACACTCCAATAAGTTTTTCAACTTGTTTAAGTCCCAAGTAAATCAATTCATGGTACAAATATATACTATCAGCATAATACAGTCATCACACAAGATAATCATCAGAGTATATACATTGAATTATTTACAATCCGGGGGGTGGGATGAGGAGGGTTTGGTTGATATCATCAATTGCATCATCAGAGAAATGGGCATTGAAACATTGTAGGTCTGACTTGGTAAGATATGTACAGCGAGCAGAGAACATAGTGAGTTCACAAGTATATACATTAGAGATACATTTGATTATTTACAATCCGGGGAGGTGGGATGTGGAAGGGAGGGTGTTAGTCAAGGGTTGAAGTTGTCTTGAGGTGTTCTTTTAGTGCGGTTTTGAAGGAGGATAGAGATGCACTTTCTTTTACACCTGTTGGGAGTGCATTCCATATTGATGTGGCATAGAAGGAGAATGAGTTAAGACCTTTGTTAGATCGGAATCTGGGTTTGACGTGGTTAGTGGAGCTCACCCTGGTGTTGTGGTTATGGCGGACATTTACGTTAAGGAAGTAGTTTGACATGTACTTTGGTATCAGGGAGGTGTAGCGGATTTTATAGACTAGGCTCAGTGCAAGTTGTGTCTAGTCTATAAAATCCGCTACACCTCCCTGATGCTGCTGTGCAACTTTATTTTACCTCAAAACAGAGCATTCAGCAGTACTTACAGTTAGGTCCATAAATATTTGGACATTGACACCATTTTCAGTACTCCAGCTCTGTACAACACCACAATGGATTAGAAATGAAACAATATGTGCTTTAAGTGCAGACTTTGAGCTTTAATTTGAGGGTATTAACTAGAGATGTCCGATAATGGCTTTTTTGCCGATATTCCGATATTGTCCAACTCTTAATTACCGATTCCGATATCAACCAATACCGATATATACAGTCGTGGAATTAACACATTATTATGCCTAATTTTGTTGTGATACCCCGCTGGATGCATTAAACAATGTAACAAGGTTTTCTAAAATAAATAATTTCAAGTTATGGAAAAAAAATGCCAACATGGCACTGCCATATTTATTATTGAAGTCACAAAGTGCATTATTTTTTTTTAACATGCCTCAAAACAGCAGCTTGGAATTTGGGACATGCTCTCCCTGAGAGTCCATGAGGAGGTTGAGGTGGGGGGTGGTATATTGTAGCGTCCCGGAAGAGTTAGTGCTGCAAGGGGTTCTGGGTATTTGTTCTGTTGTGTGTATGTTGTGTTACGGTGCGGATGTTCTCCCGAAATGTGTTTGTCATTCTTGTTTGGTATGGGTTCACAGTGTGGCGCATATTTGTAACAGTGTTAAAGTTGTTTATACGGCCACCCTCAGTGTGACCTGTATGGCTGTTGACCAAGTATGCGATTCATTCCCTCGTGTGCAGTGTGTTCAAAGTAAAGATAATCATGTCATTAGTTAATTATCGGGCACAATAAAATCTGTGTGTGTGAAAAGCCGTGGATATTATGTGACTGGACCGGCACGCAAAGGCAGTGCCTTTTAAGGTTTAAAGGCGCTCTGTACTTCTCCCTACGTCCGTGTACCACTCCGTACAACGGCGTTTAAAAAAGTCATAAATTTCACTTCACATTTTGAAGCATTTATCGGCCGATAATATCGGCAGCCCGATATTATCGGACATCTCTATTATTTACATCCAAATCAGGTGAACGGTGTAGGAATTACCACACATTTTATACGTGCCTTCCACCTTTTAAGGGACTAAAAGTAATCAAACTAACAATCATAAATTAAATCGTCACTATTTAATACTTTCTTGCAAATCCTTTGCAGTCTGGAACCCATAGACATCGCCAGACGCTGGGTTTTGGTCCCTGATGATGCTCTGCCAGGCCTTCAGTTCCTGCTTGTTCTTTGGGCATTTTCCCTTCAGTTTCTTCTTCAGCAAGGGAAAAGCATGCTCAATCAGATTCAGGTCAGGTGATTGACTTGGCCATTGCAGGACATTTCACTTCTTTGCCTTAAAGAAACTATTTGGTTGCTTTCGCAGTATGCTTCGGGTCATCAGTTTGTGAATGGGTGAATGTGGAAAATAGTGTCAAAGCGCTTTGAGTTCCTTAAAAAGGTAGAAAAGCGCTATACAAGTACAACCCATTTACCATTTACCATTGTCCATCTGCATTGTGAAGCGCCGTCCGAGTTTTGAAGTATTTGGCTGAATATGAGCAGATAATATTGCCCCAAACACTTCAGAATTCATTCTGCTGCTTTTGTCAGCTGTCACATCATCAATAAATATAAGAGATCCAGTTCCACTGGCAGCCATGCATGCCACTACCACCACCGTGCTTCACTGATGAGGTACTATGCTTTGGATCTTGAGCAGTTTCTTCCCTTCTCCATACTCTTCTCTTTCCATCATTCTGCTACAAGTTGATCTGTGTCTCATCTGTCCATAAGATGTTGTTCCAGAACTGCACAGGTTATTCTGGCCTTCTTGTTTTTGAGGCTCACCAATGGTTTACGCCTTGTGATGAAACCTCTGTATTTCTTCTGGTGAAGTCTTCTCTTAATTGTTGACTTGGACACAGATGCATCGACTGTACCTCCTGGAGAGTTTTCTTCATCTGGCCAACTGTCGTGAATGTTTTTTTCTTGACAAGGGAAAGGGTTCGTCTGTCATCCACCACACTTGTTTTCCGTGGTCTTCCAGGTCTTTTGGTATTGCTGAGCACACCAGTGCGTTCTCTCTTTTTTAAGAATGTACCAAACAGTTGATTTACTTACTTACTTACTTAATCCTCTTCGTCCCTGACGGGACATACGGCTTTGACGATCTGCCTCCATCTGGACCTGTCTTGAGCAACATGCTGTGCCTCGCCCCAGGTTAGGTTCATCTCCTTCAGCTCAGTTGTCACCGTACGCCGCCACGTGTTCTTGGGCCGGCCTTGCTTCCTTTTCCCAGGTGGAGTCCAACGTAGTTTGATCTTGGGGATGCGGTTTTGGTCCATCCTGAGAACATGCCCAAGCCATTGGAATCGGTGGCATTTGATCTCTAGCACCACATTGTTGTACTTGGTCTTCTTGTATAGATGTGCATTGGATATTTTCTCGGGCCAGAAGATTTGACAGAGTTTCCTTAGGCCTCCATTGTGGAAGGCTTGGACTTTTTTCATGTCGTAGGATGTTACTCGCCAGCACTCCGAGCCGTACAGCAATACAGATTTTACATTACTGTTGTAAAGTAGGACCTTTGTTCTTAAGCTATATTGCTTGGACTTCCAGGTGGTGTGTAGCCTAGCAAAAGCACCCTGTGCCTTTCCGAGTCTTGCTCTAATGTCCTTTTGTGCAGAGTTGTCCTTACTGACGAGACTTCCCAGATAGGTAAAGTCCTCAACATCGTTGAGAGGGTGTCCATTCACTGTGATTGGTACATCTGGAGTGGCAGTGGAGTGAAACAGTTGATTTAGCCACACCTAATGTTTTTTGCTATCTCTAATGAGTTTGTTTTGATTTTTCATCCTAATGATGGCTTGCTTCACTGATAGTGACAGCTCTTTGGACTTCATATTGAGAGATGACCTCCCCAGATTCCAAATGAATACACCACACTTGAAATGAACTCTAGACATTTTATCTGCTCCTTGTAAATGAAACTACGAGGGAATAACACACACCTGGCCATGGAACAGCCGAGGAGCCAATTGTCCATTTACTTTTGGTCCCTTAAAAGGTGGAAGGCACATATAAAATGTGTGGTAATTCTGACACCGTTCACCTGATTTGGATGTAAATAGCCTCAAATTAAAGCTCAAAGTCTGCACTTAGAGCACATACTGAAAATTGTGTAAATGTCCAAATATTTATGGACCTAACTGTACGTCAGCGGTTCTTTAACTTTTTTCACAAAGTACCACCATAATGACCAACATTAAAATACAGTAGCTTTGTCGGCCTAAGTATTCATTAAAAACAAGGCAGAGATTTTATTTAAAAAGTATATTTATATTTTTGGCCACAATAACATTACACACAATGCACAAACATCAACAATTCAATTCCTTATGCAATTCATATTTACAGACTTATTTGGCAAAGTTTGAGAATTACTGTTTTACATATTATTAACTAAAAGTGGGAATCTTTGGGCAGCTAACGATGTGATCCGATTTGATTCAACACAATTCTCATGTTACACTATATTGCCAAAAGTATTTGGCCACCTGTCTTGACTCGCATATGAACTTGAAGTGCCATCCCATTCCTAACCCATAGGGTTCAACATGATGTCAGTCCACCTTTTGCAGCTATTACAGCTTCAACTCTTCTGGGAAGGCTGTCCACAAGGTTGCGGAGTGTGTTTATAGGAATTTTCGACCATTCTTCCAAAAGCACATTGGTGAGGTCACACACTGATGTTGGCCGAGAAGGCCTGGCTCCCGGTCTTCGTTCTAATTCATCCCAAAGGTGTTCTATCGGGTTCAAGTCAGGACTCTGTGCAGGCCAGTCAAGTTCATCCACACCAGACTCTGTCATCCAGGTCTTTATGGACCTTGCTTTGTGCAGTGGTGCACAGTCATGTTGGAAGAGGAAGGGGCCCGCTCCAAACTGTTCCCACAAGGTTGGGAGCATGGAATTGTCCAAAATGTTTTGGTATTCTGGAGCATTCAAAGTTCCTTTCACTGGAACTAAGGGGGCCAAGCCCAACGCCTGAAAAACAACCCCACACCATAATTCCTTCTCCACCAAATTTCACACTCTGCACAATGCAATCCGAAATGTAGGGTTCTCCTGGCAACCTCCAAACCCAGACTGGTCCATCAGATTGCCAGATGGAAAAGCGTGATTCATCACTCCAGAGAAAGCGTCTCCACTGCTCTAGAGTCCAGTGGCGACGTGCTTTACACCACTGAATCCCACGCTTTGCATTGGACTTGGTGTTGTATGGCTTAGATGCAGCTGCTCGGCCAAAGAAACCCATTCCATGAAGCTCTCTGCGTACTGTACGTGGGCTAATTGGAAGGTCACATGAAGGTTGGCGCTCTGTAGCAACTGACTGTGCAGAAAGTCTTTGCACTATGCGCTTCAGCATCCGCTGACCCCCCTCTGTCAGTTTACGTGGCCTACCACTTGGTGGCTGAGTTGCTGTTGTTCCCAAACTCTTCCATTGTCTTATAATAAAGCCTACGGTTGACTTTGGAATATTTAGGAGCGAGGAAATTTCACGACTGGATTTGTTGCACAGGTGGCATCCTATGACAGTTCCACGCTGGAAATCACTGAGAGCGGCCTATTCTTTCACAAATGTTTGTAGAAACAGTCTCCATGCCTAAGTGCTTGATTTTATACACCTGTGGCCGGGCCAAGTGATTAGGACACCTGATTCTGATCATTTGGATTTTATACACCTGTGGCCGGGCCAAGTGATCAGAAGGGTGGCCAAATACTTTTGGCAATATAGTGTATATTATTTGGTAGGGGTGCACCAAAAATCGATTCACATCCAAATCGCGATTATTATTTAACACGATTCTGAATCGATTCATAATTTTCAAAAATCCATTTGTTTTTTGTTTGTTTGTTTGTTTGTTTGTTTGTTTTTAGATCGATTTATTTTAAGTGTTTTTAGGCCATCCCCATGCAACCATATGGAGCTTTTGTTACCTGTAACCTGTTTGGGAAAAGTAAAATTTGTATTATTATTCCAAATAATACATTGCAAGAGTCTGTTCTCATACCAAGTTGGCCACCTCAGTACTGCCCTCTCTCGTAGTTGTTGCGTTTTTCTAAATTTTTTACATTGAACAGGAAAAACACAGTCCACCAAGTCAAATCCCTTGTGTGTTAAACACTTGGCCAATTAAGCGGATTCTGAAAATATTAAAAATGTTTTTAAAAGGTGTTTTTTTAGGTTAATATTGCGCAAATAAATCGTACGTCAGCAGCCAAGAGGAGCCTTTGTAACCTGTAACGTGTTTTGAAAAGTTTCAGTTATAATTATACCAAATAATACACTGAGAGAACCGGTTTGAATCGAGAATCAATTCTGAATCTAATCGTCACCCCATGAGTCAAATCGTTAGGTAAAGATTCACACCTTTATTATTTGATATAATTGGAAAAAAAACATTTCAAAACTGGTTACATAAGCTCCTCTTGGCTGCTGATGTTCGACTTACACATGCAATGTTGGCCTAAAAAAACCCAGCTTTTTAAAAATAACTTTGTACTATTTTCAGAATCAGCTTTATTGGCCAGGTATGTTTAACACACAAGGGATTTGACTTGGTAGACCGTGTCAAACATTAAAAGACATCAACGAGAACAGAGCTGTTAATTATTCTAATAAAAGAAAATGGAGCTACTTCAACCCAATCCCAGCTTTACAATACAGTACTTAAATACTTATTAAATACAATGCTGGCAAAAATGGGAAACCAAAAATTAGTAAAAACAACAGTCTCAATAATAATGATATTAATGATCATTGTTTAATGTTTTTAATCCAAAAATTGATTCATTTCGAAAAGCAGATTTCGTAATTATTTTTTTTAAACAATTCTGAATGAATTTATTTAGAATCTGAATAAATAAAAATCTAAATAAACAGTTCATAGGTTGGAAAAGCTCCTTCTGGTTGCATGGAGATAGCCTAAAACATTTTTTTTTTTTTAAGTATTCTAATATATATATATATATTAGGGCTGCAACTAACAACTAATTTGATAATCGATTAATCTGTCGATTATTACTTCGATTAATCGATTAATAATCGGATAAGAGAGACAAACTACATTTCTATCCTTTCCAGTGTTTTATTGGAAAAAACAGCATACTGGCACCATACTTATTTTGATTATTGTTTCTCAGCTGTTTGTAAATGTTGTAGTTTATAAAAAAAAAAAAAAAAATTGCCTCTGCGCATAGCACAGATCCAACAAATCGATGACTAAATTAATCGCCAACTATTTTTATAATCGATTTAATCGATTAGTTGTTGCAGCCCATATATATATATATATATATATATATATATATATATATATATATATATATATATACATATCTATATCACGTTAGGTCAGGAAAAAACACAAAGGCTATATTATCCCTACAAGCCTGCAGGGAAACCTGCAACACAGGCTTGTAGGGATGATATTGCCTCTGTTTTTTCCTGACCTAACGTATATTCCACTCTATCCCGGTATTGAGCACTGTATAACGGATAAACCACAGAAACCTTGACTATATATATATATATATATATATATATATATATATATATATACATTGCTTTTTGAAAACTATAAATCGATTTAGAATCGGAATGAATAAAAATCGTGACTCAATGTGAATTGTTTCATTTGTGCACCCCCCATCATTGTCTACAAAAAGTGAGAGGTGTTAGAGTTTGGATTAAGCTAAAATCCATTATAACCTCTTACATGTTATTAATTTCAACCTCATCCAAACATTTTGAATGCTCATTTACAACTGTTTTTGCACGCAACAGGTGAATTTGTTGGCTATTCCAGTTAGGCCTGCAACCAACGACTATTTGGATAGTCGACTAGCCATCAACTATCTTAACGATGAGTCGACTAATCGTGAAAATAGTCGATAACAAGTCTACTATCTTCATAATTAGTCGATTAATCAAATTATAAGGCGTATAAAGCTTTAATTTAGCCATCGGTTTTTAAATTTGCAACTAATGACTATTTTGATAGTCGATTAGTCAACTATCGTGACGATTAGTTTACTAATCGTGAAAATAGTCGAAAAACAAGTTGACTATCTTCGTAGTTAGTCGACTAATCAAATAAGGCGTATAAAGCTCTAATTTTGCTATCAACTTTTAAAGTCCGCTTAAGATATTTTTAGGCATGTGCTTACTTACAAAAACGACAATTATAAGTGTATAAATATTTATTTTTACCCTAATTATGCTGCTCATCAGGCTGTTACAAAAATAAATATTAAAAGTTTGTTCGTTTAATAGCAAGGACAGGCAAAAGTGCTAAAAAAAAAAGTATAATTTTACTTTAAAAAAAATTAACTAAGAGCAATAACGAGAAACAATAAAACAAAAATAATTTAATCTCCTCAAAAATGAAATCTTTAAAAAGCTGATTAACTCTTAGTATTTTTTGCAATCTATTCAACTTAATGAAATTGTATCACTGATTAGTTTCTATCATTTGAGCTATCTAATAGATTGTATGATATCGGCACATGGAGCCTAATGTTTTGTGTGTGTGATTGACACGTTTGTTTTTGTACCTTTTCTTCATTGCACTGTAAATTGACGATGCTTTAAAAAGTACTTGAATTGATCTAGACAAAGTTTAGTTAGCGGATTTAGGCTAAAATGAAAGTTATGCATATTTTTTTTACTTTACTTTGTCTCACACTTGTTAGCTAACTATCTTATTGAGATCGCATCCTCCAGATGTCCCACATTAAATGCTCCCGTATCATGTATGTCGTGTCACAAAAAGATGATGTGAATTGCGAAATAAGCAGTCTTCATGTTTTTAACAAAAATAAGAGGAAACGTTCCCACACTTGACATATTTTCACTTGCCATGTTCGCTGATTCGCGTCCCTCCGGAAAAACACAAGTAGTGACATCGACTATTGCCCACAAATGTATTTATTGCTTGAATCGTTGCACCCTTATTTCACACAGGACTGCAATTTATTTGTTGTGGTGGTGGTGGTGGGGTCGCGGCAGGCACAAGACATTGAAACTACTTTGAGAACTTGTTGAATGAGGTCCTGACATTGAGCAGCTCCAACATAACGTTGAAACAACATTCTTTTTGACAACGTTTAATCAATGTTGGGTTCTGACGTTGATTTGACCATTGAATTTTGGTCATTTCCCAACCTATATTCTACAGCACAAATACGTTGAAACATGCTTTTTGACAACGTTTAATCAATGTCTGGTTCTGTCGTTGATTTGACCATTTCCCAACCAATAATGTACAACACAACTACAACGTTGAAACAACATGCTTTTTGATGACGTTTATTTAATGTCAGGTTGTTTTGTTGATTTGACCATTGAAAGTTGGTCATTTCCCAACCAATATTCTACAACAAAAATACAAAGTTGACATAACATGCTTTTTGACAACGTTAAATCAATGTTAGGTTCTGGCGTTGATTTGACCATTGAATTTTGGTAATTTCCCAACCAAGATTCTACAACACAAATACAACATTCAAACATGCTTTTTAACAACATTGATTTGACCATTGATTGTTTTGACTATTTCCCAACCAACACAAATACAACGTTGAAACAACATGCTTTTTAAAGACGTTTATACAATGTCAGGTTGATTTGACCATTTAAATTTGGTAATTTCACAACCAATATTTGACAACACAAACCTAATGTTGAAACATGCTTTTTGACAACGTTTAATCAATGTTGGGTTCTGGCGTTGATTTGACCATTGAATTTTGTTAATTTCCCAACCAACATTCTACAACACAAATACAATGTCGAAACAACATGCTTTTTGACGACGTTTGATCAATGTTGGGTTCTGTCATTGATTGTTTTGACTATTTCCCAACCAATACTGTACAACACAAATACAATGTTGAAACAACATTGTATTTTTGACGACGTTTATTCAATGTCAGGTTGTTTTGTTGATTTGACCATTGAAATGTGGTCATTTCCCACCCATCTACAACACAAATACAACGTTGACATAACATGCTTTTTGACAACGTTTAATCAATGTCGGGTTCTGATGTTGATTTGACCATTGAATTTTGGTCATTTCCCCAACCAATATTCCACAACACAAATGCAACGTTGAAATAACATGCTTTTTGACAACGTTTAATAAATGTCAGGTTCTGTCGTTGATTTGACCATTTCCAAACCCATAATGTACAACTACAACGTTGACACAACATGCTTTTTGATGACGTTTATTCAATGTCAGGTTGTTTTGATTTGACCATTGAAATTTGGTAATTTCCCACCCATCTACAACACAAATATAACGTTGAAACAAAATGCTTTTTGATGGCGTTTATTCAATGTCCGGTTGTTTTGTTGATTTGACCATTGAAAGTTGGTCATTTCCCAACCAATATTCTACAACACAAATACAACGTTGACATAACATGCTTTTTGACAACGTTTAATCAATGTTAGGTTCTGGCGTTGATTTAACCATTGAATTTTAGGTCATTTCCCAACCAACATTCTACAACACAAATACAACGTTGAAACAACATGCTTTTTAACGACGTTTAATCAATGTTGGGTTCTGACGTTGATTTGACCATTGATTGATTTGACTATTTCCCAACCAACACAAATACAACGTTGAAACAACATGCTTTTTGATGACGTTTATACAATGTCAGGTTGATATGACCATTTAAATTTGGTAATTTCCTAACCAATATTCGACAACACAAACCTAACGTTGAAACAACATGCTTTTTGACAACGTTTAATCAATGTTGGGTTCTGGCGTTGATTTGACCATTTGAATTTTGGTCATTTCCCAACCAACATTCTACAACACAAATACAACGTTGAAACAACATGCTTTTTGACGACGTTTAATCAATGTTGCGTTCTGACATTGATTTGACCATTGATTGATTTGACTATTTCCCAACCAATACTGTACAACACAAATACAATGTTGAAACAACATGCTTTTGATGACGTTTATTCAATGTCAGGTTGTGTTGTTGATTTGACCATTGATATTTGGTCATTTCCCAACACATTTTTTACAACACAACTACAACGTTGAAACAACATACTTTTTGACATCGTTTATTCAATGTCAGGTTGTGACGTTGATTTGACCATTGAATTTTGGTTATTTTCTAACCAATATTCTGCAACGCAAATACAACGTTCAAACAACATGCTTTTTGATAACGTTTATTCAATGTCCGGTTCTGACGTTGATTTAACCATTGAAATTTGGTCATTTCCCAACCAACAATGTGGATCCAGCGTTGGACTTCAAAGTTGTCTCAATTTAAAAATACAACTATTTTGCAACGTTGTTTCAAAGTACCCCGCTTTGCGCCCTAATGCAGCTGGGATAGGCTCCAGCAACCCCCGAGACCCCGAGAGGGACCAGCGGTATAAAATGGATGGATCAATGGATGTCTCAAAATCAGTTTTAAAGGACATGTACGCATAACCACCGTTGTATCAATGTCTTGTGCCTGCTGGGGTAGACGTCCACATCAAATTAGCAGAAAAAAGGCACTAGAAGTTACACATATTTTAAGACATATCTTTATCATGTTATTATCATTATTTCAGCGTTTTGTCCTTTTCACTACATTTTCTTATTGATTTTTTTTTCTACATCTTGCCATGGGCTCAGTGCATTTCAGATTTACTCTGAAAGTTGTGTGTACTGGAACATTTTGTGAGTTGTGTACTGGATCATTTCGCCTTGTGGTTCAGTCGGAAAACATCTTTTTATCCCAAATGTTGACTTGCAAAGTCCTTGATTGTATGGATTAAAGCAAAGGTGGCGTGTGGTGCTGTTGTTTAGCAACTCTGGTTGGTCACGCTAAATTGTAGGCAGCCCCTCCTCTCGCAGGAATGCAAACTAGAAATAGGTCTTTAAATCCTCACAATTTGTAGTTTCATGTGTAGCAACTGGAGCTCTGCAATCTTAATTGTCATGTCAGTTAGTGTAGTGTAGTAATTATTGTGCACACCACTTTACGTTTCTTTCCTAACCCTCCTCTGCGTGTCTGTTGACAGGTGTGCCCGGCCTTGCTGGAGCAACTCCAACACTTCGAGTCTCTTCGGGAGAGAAAGAACGACAACAAGAGGAGAGCTGAACCGTGGGAAAAGCCCCTCAGCATCCGGGTCGGTGACAGCCAGGTGGTGAAGGGAGCAGCCGGGGTCACCACGCCGCTCTCTGTCGCTCAGAGTATTGGGTAAATTCCCAAGATGGCCAACAATGTCCTCGTTTATCGTAAAAATAATTACAAAAAAAAAAAGTTGATCATAACAGTGCTGTGACATTTACGTCCTCGCAGGGAGAAAAGGGCCTTGGTGAGTAAGGTGAATGGGGAGCTTTGGGACCTTGGGCGCCCCCTAGAGGCTGACTGTGAACTACAGCTTCTTGGGTTTGACACACCTGAGGGCACGCAGGTAAAGCTGGATTTTGGTCCTTGCTCTCATCCAGGGGTGTCCAAACTAAGGGTCGCATGTCGCACGACCTGATCGGTCCCAGATGCGCAAAGATTACATCACTTCTTGGTCGTGCAATATTTTATAGGGTGTCAAAAAAAAAATTTTTTTAGAATGAATCGCGATTTATTTCTAACGATTCTTGATTATAAAAAATCAAACATCGATAAAAAAAAAATATATATATATACCGGTGTGTGTGTGTATATATATATACTGTATTAATGTTGGCCCTGCGATGAGGTGGCGACTTGTCCAGGGTGTACCCCGCCTTCCGCCCGATTGTAGCTGAGATAGGCTCCAGCGCCCCCCGCGACCCCAAAGGGAATAAGCGGTAGAAAATGGATGGATGGAGGGTGCAGTGTGTGTGTGTGTGTGTGTGTGTGTGTATTAGTGTTGTCCCGATACCAATATTTTAGTACCGGCACCAAAAGAATTTCGGTACTTTTCTAAATAAAGGGACCACAAAAAATTTCGTTATTGGCTTAATTTAACCAAAAAAATATTAGGGCACATTAAACATACAGTATGTTTCTTATTGCAAGTTTGTCCTTAAATAAAATAGTGAACAAACAAGACAACTTGTCTTTTAGTAGTACCGGTAAGTAAACAAACAAAGGCTCCTAATTTAGCTGCTGACATATGCAGTAACATATTGTGTCATTTTCTATTCTATTATTTTGTCAACATTATTAAGGACAAGTGGTAGAAAATTAATTATTAATCTACTTGTTCATTTACTGTTAATATCTGCTTACTTTCTCTTTTAACATGTTCTATCTACACTTCTGTTAAAATTTAATAATCACTTATTCTTCTGTTGTTTGATACTTTACATTAGTTTCGGATGATACCACAAATTTGGGTATCAATCCGATATCAAGTCGTTACAGGATCATACATTGGTCATATTCAAAGTCCTCATGTGTCCAGGGACATATTTCCTGACTTTATAAACATAATATACTTTTTTTTTTTTTTTTAAACGAAAGAAAATTTTGTGACGCTAAAAATTATCGATGTAATCATAGTAGTTTCGACTAGATACGCTCTTGTAATTGGTATCATTACAGTGGATGTTAGGTGTAGATCCACCAATGGCGTTTGTTTATATTGTAGCGTCCCGGAAGAGTTGGAGCTGCAGGGAATTCTGGGAATTTGTTGTGTAGTGTTTATGTTGTGTTGCGGTGCAAATATTCTTCCAAAATGTGTTTGTCATTGTTGTTTAGGGAGGTTTCACTATATGGCACATGTTTATGACACTGTTGGCGCTCATACTGCCACCCTTAGTGTGACATGTATGGCTGTTGGCTAAGTATGCTCTTCATTCCCTCGTGTGCAGTGTGTTCAAAGTAAAGATAATCATGTCATTAGTTAATTATCGGGCACAATTACGACTGCATGATGTATGACTTTAATTACTACGTAAAATGGACCAAACTCTCCACATAAATAACAACAATAATATTGATTCTTCAAGTATTCATTTAAAGATTGAAAGTTGCCATCAATCCCCCGTGGGTGCTCGGCATTGTTGGATAAGGTAGGGGCAGAGGGGGTTGATGTTGCGTAGGTGAAAATAAGCAGACCGGGTAATATTATTGATATGAGAATGAAAAGATAGAATACTGTCGAGAATGACACCCAGACTCTTAACCTGTGGGGAGCGGGAAACAGTGGAGTTGTCGATGGCTATTGAGAACCTATCGGTTTTGGATAGTGTTGATTTAGAACCAATGAGGAGAACCTCGGTTTTGTCACTGTTTAGTTTGAGGAAATTGGAGGAGAACCAGGATTTAATGTCTGTTAGACGGTCGGCAAGGGACGAAGGTGGTAGGGTGGAGGTGGGTTTACTGGAGAGGTAGAGCTGGGTGTCATCCGCGTAACAGTGAAAGCTGATGTTGTACTTATGGAAGATATTGCAGAGGGGAAGAAGGTAGATAATGAAAAGTAGGGGCCCAATGACAGAGCCCTGGGGCACACCTGAAGTGACGGGAGAAGGCTGGGATGTGAAGGATTTGAGTTGAATGAACTGAGTGACATGACTTGACATATCAGGACCATTCAATGATGACTTGACATTACATTCTCACATATGGCTCCTTTAAATCTGTAGATACATTTTTAGGTCTATCCGACTTTCTTTTTATTTTGTTTTTTTTTTAGTTTGTTTTATTCCTTTTTTGTTTTAGAAAACTTAGTTTTTTATGGCATACAAACACAAAATATGCACTATTTTTCCCCGGAAAATATTTCAAATTGAAATATTTGATATGAAGTAATGAGAGCTTTAAGTAGGTCAATAATTCATAACAAATTTGATTTTGAGTCATTATTATTTTTTGAGTAATGACAGTTTAAGAGAAAAAAAACAGCCTACATTGAAGTTTTGTGTTATTAGAATCAACAGTGCACATTTTTCCCATTAGATTTCACCTGTATGCTTTTTTATTCCACCTTTTTATGTTTTTTTGGGTTTTTTGGCTCCTGGGCCACACTTTGGACACCCCTGGCTTATGTGATCCACACAATGCTGCTAACAATGGAAGGCAATAATATTGTTTCATAACCAAAGGACCAATATAAGATTGTTATTTTATTGTTTTTATAATGTAATTTTTAATCTACCATTCTTCCTTTTTCTACCTAATTGTGACATCCTGATGGGTGCTGGTTAGCGCCTTGCATGGCAGCTCCCTCCATCAGTGTGTGAATGTGTGTGTGAATGGGTAAATGTGGAAGTAGTGTCAAAGCGCTTTGAGTACCTTGAAGGTAGAAAAGCGCTATACAAGTACAACCCATTTATCATTTATTTATTTATCTCAAGCACCCTGTTATTACCGTTATGACCACCAGATGTCGCTGCCATGCACATAAACGAGCCAGCATTGCTGTGTAAAGTCCTCTGTGTGGAATACTCCAAAATATATTAGTAAAATATTTCCAGCATTTAGGCTGCTAAAAAAATGTCATCTTAAATGGCGTCATGCCAATGAAGGTAAACACAAACCATCCTGATGCAGCAAGCCTCACTGAATGTTTGATTACACGTTAACCTGCATGTATGTTTTGTATGCTGAAGGCCGCGTGGCGGACAGGAGCATGCGTGCTCAGTTGGGTGCTGCAGAGGGAGTTTGGTGCCAGGGTGTGTCGCGAAGGGGCGTCAGACCTGGGATTTTACTGTGACCATGTGATGGAGAACAGGTGAGGTAATATTCCAAGCGGAATACTGACATTTAGCAGATGTTTACAAGATGTTTATAATCAGAAATTTCACAAGTTTTTTTTATTTTTATAAATTGTGTTTTTGATTGCAACGTCGTGAAAGGGGTTAAGGTGGTGTGGTATTACCAGTCTTAGGGGGGACGAGCGCCTTGCATCATTAAAATGAGTCTTTTTTTATGTGAAAGTAATATAATGTATGAATGGATGTATATAGTGTAATATATTTGGAAGGGTTGTAATCTTTATCGCTGTTAAGTAGAGGAGACACATACATCCGCGTGGATCTACGGGAGCTTTATTTTTCAACTCACATGTAAACAAATGCGCCACAGCGTCAATTCCGGTCTTTCAACAATCGCTATTTCTTCGGAATCAATCAATATTGATTCCGAAGAATCAATATTTCTATATAAATAAACATATTCAATGTTTATTTATATAGCCCTAAATCACAAGTGTCTCAAAGGGCTGCACAAGCCACAACGACATCTGCGGTACAGATCCCACATAAGGGCAAGGAAAAACTCACAACCCCAATCAAAATATATATTCATATATTACATACAACCTATTATTTGCACACTATTGACGAGTGATCCACCGAAAAATCAGTCGTCTTAAATAGACCTTGCTCACCGAAACCAGATGTTGTGATTAATTATCCATTTCCGCTGGCGACTGCGTCTTTCCGGTGCACACGAATGACGTAGCTCGCCTAAAGCTGACGGAAAAGGTCGCATTGCGTTAAGACTGAAGTCAGATTTGAAAAGATCAGATTCCAATCGGGTTCAGGACTACCTCCCGATGTGGCCTGAGTCTGATGCCAAAAGTTCAGATTTTAAACAGTTCTCGATTGCAGCTGAGATAGCCTCCAGCACCCCCCGTGACCTCGAAAGGGACAAGCGGTAGAAAATGGATGGATGGGTTTAAGACTTGCAAAAAAAAAATCTGATCTGTGTCACTTGAGGGCAAAAAAATCCCATTTGGTGTGCAGTGTTTTATTATTTATTGTTCACTGTTCTGTTACAGAGAACAAGAAAATTAGATAAAATTGCTATGGTATGAAAAGGGGTAGGATTAAATAAGCTCTGCTTCTTCCTACTCCTTTTCGGACGTGCTGAAATTGTGTGATGCACTACAGTGTATTGTATGCATATTCGAAATAAACTGAAACTGAACTGAACAGTGTAAACGGGGCCTATTAGTACCGGTATACTGTATAACCCGGGGGTCAGCAACCCGCGGCTCTCGAGCCGCATGCGGCTCTTTAGCGCCGTCCTAGTGGCTCCCTGGAGCATTTTTAAAAAAGGATTGAAAATGGAAAAAGACGGAAAATTTTTTTTTTTTTTTGTTTTAGTATGTTTTTTGTTTGAGGACAAACATGACACAAATTGTTAGAAAGCCCACTGTTTAATATGTTTGTGTGTATGCTTCACTGATGAGAGTATTTGGTGAACATCGTTTTGTCCTACTAATTTCGGCGGTTCTTGAACTCACCATAGTGTGGACTGTGAAGCAACAGTTTGTTTACATGTAAAATCTTCCACTCCTTTGTCTCATTTTGTCCACCAAACGTTTCATACTGTGCGTGAATGCACAAAGGTGCGCTTTGTTGATGTTATTGACTTGTTGGAGTGCTAATCAGGCATATTTGGTCACTAACATGCTATTTAGGCTAGCTGTACATATTGCATCATTATGCCTCATTTGTAGGTATATTTGAGCTCATTTACTATCCTTTACTTTAACCTATTTGTATATAATTTAGTTTTGCATGTCTCATGACACATTATGTATGTAATATTGGCTGCATTTCTGATAGTTTGTGTGCCATGTTGTTCCAGACCACAGCAAACGTTACCTAGCTTGCCAAAGATTGTAATAAATCTATTAAAAGAAGAAAGCCTTTGGCCATTAAAAGCCAGTCATTTCCAGGACTTATCTCACCTTCTGAGTAGCCTCTGATTTACTAATGCTTTCTATTGTTGTAAAAATGTGTAGAATGAATATTACATTTCAACATTTCTGTCAACGAAGAGTTGCTTCAGCTTGCGACATACAGTCATTTTGATAGTAGGCTTTTATAGCGAATATAGACACTTACGTCATGTGTTGCCTTCATTATAAGACGTATAAACGGCTTTTAATTTTTTGCGGCTCCAGACAGATTAGTTTTTTGTATTTCTGGTCCAATATGGCTCTTTTAACGTTTTGGGTTGCCGACCCCTGGTATAACTCAAGTCTGGACAAAGTCACAAGTCAATTTGCAAGCAGTGGCTATTTTTGGTGATGTCGACAACCGCTTACGTCGATGTGATTCATCCACTTGGTGGGGAATCGACTCAACCAAGTTCCTCTGCAGCAGAGTTGATTCTACATCATTTTAATAAACAAATCTCACACAGGGTGAGTTATTTTTTGACCATCCTGTTTGCAGCCCCGCCGACCGAGTTTCTTCCATTCACATCTTGAAACCGAAGCCCTTCTTCCCACATTCTTTCCCCCTAAGTCCATGTCTCTTTTTTTGTCTTTTGGCGTTCCACCCGAATCCGTCCCTCGCACACAGCGACCCGCCGCCTCTGAGTGACGTGGAGCAGAGATGCAAGGAGGCCGCCGCCCTGACGCTGCCTCTGAGCAGGCTGGAGCTGAGCGCACAAGAGATCGAGGAGCTCTTCCAGGTTGGAAAGAAGCAGCTTAAGAAAAGCTTCATCCTGCTAATCCTCGGCTGATCATGAGCGGATTACCTATGAAATGTGTTTTGTTGCAGGATGACTCACTCCGATCGCAGCTTGTCCAGGAGCAGATGGTTGGGCCCACTGCTACGGTGTACAGGCACGTGCACACATAAGAAGTCAGACACTATATACGCACTCTCACCACAAGATCTATCTGACACAGGTGTGGAGACAGCATAGCGGTCTCTAATGGCCCACTCCTCCCACACACGGGGATCCTCAAGGTCTTCAAGATCCTACAGGTGTGTGAGTTAACATTTCAATCACGGGAGGGGCCCAAACTTGAGATAAATAAAGACAATTTTTTTAAAACCTGCTAAGCTAATTTGTATTGATGGGTAAATGTGAGTGTTTGGCACACTCACCACCTGTAACGACACTGCACTGATACTGTGTCGGTGCTTCACAATAGTCATCCACCATCTACTGGATTAAGAAAGGCACTGCATTTCACCCGCAAATGGGGCCGGGCGACAAAACGATATCAGTATATACAGGTAAAAGCCAGTAAATTAGAATATTTTGAAAAACTTGATTTATTCCAGTAATTGCATTCAAAAGGTGTAACTTGTACATTATATTTATTCATTGCACACAGACTGATGCATTCAAATGTTTATTTCATTTAATTTTGATGATTTGAAGTGGCAACAAATGAAAATCCAAAATTCCGTGTGTCACAAAATTAGAATATTACTTAAGGCTAATACAAAAAAGGGAGTTTTAGAAATGTTGGCCAACTGAAAAGTATGAAAATGAAAAATATGAGCATGTACAATACTCAATACTTGGTTGGAGCTCCTTTTGCCTCAATTACTGCGTTAATGCGGCGTGGCATGGAGTCGATGAGTTTCTGGCACTGCTCAGGTGTTATGAGAGCCCAGGTTGCTCTGATAGTGGCCTTCAACTCTTCTGCGTTTTTGGGTCTGGCATTCTGCATCTTCCTTTTCACAATACCCCACAGATTTTCTATGGGGCTAAGGTCAGGGGAGTTGGCGGGCCAATTTAGAACAGAAATACCATGGTCCGTAAACCAGGCACGGGTAGATTTTGCGCTGTGTGCAGGCGCCAAGTCCTGTTGGAACTTGAAATCTCCATCTCCATAGAGCAGGTCAGCAGCAGGAAGCATGAAGTGCTCTAAAACTTGCTGGTAGACGGCTGCGTTGACCCTGGATCTCAGGAAACAGAGTGGACCGACACCAGCAGATGACATGGCACCCCAAACCATCACTGATGGTGGAAACTTTACACTAGACTTCAGGCAACGTGGATCCTGTGCCTCTCCTGTCTTCCTCCAGACTCTGGGACCTCGATTTCCAAAGGAAATGCAAAATTTGCATGGTTGGGTGATGGTTTCGGGTGCCATGTCATCTGCTGGTGTCGGTCCACTCTGTTTCCTGAGATCCAGGGTCAACGTAGCCGTCTACCAGCAAGTTTTAGAGCACTTCATGCTTCCTGCTGCTGACCTGCTCTATGGAGATGGAGATTTCAAGTTCCAACAGGACTTGGCGCCTGCTTTTGCGTGCCGGCCCAATCACATAATATTTACAGTTTTTCACACTATTTGGTCAACAGCCATACAGGTCACTCTGAGGGTGGCCGTATAAACAACTTTAACACTGTTACAAATATGTGCCACACTGTGAAACCACACCAAACAAGAATGACAAACACATTTCGGGAGAACATCCGCACCGTAACACAACATTAACACAACAGAACAAATACCCACAACCCCTTGCAGCAGTAACTCTTCCGGGACGCTACAATATACACCCCCCGCTACTATCTTTTTGTCTTCCATGAAACAAAGAAATATCGCCTGTCGCTGGATTCCTCGTGCCCTTACTCCCTCTGTGTGCTCTTCCATTAACGTTATTAGATGTCGAATTTTACCATGCATTATTTGTCCTTGCAAGCAGACGATCATGAACACCGTAGCCTCTGAGGTCTCCATTCTTGCTTGTGTTGTTTCTCTGTTCACTTTTCGCGGGCGGGTTGTTGGTTGTTTTGCAGTGGTGGGTGAGGCGCTAAAGTAATACGTCATGGGTCGCAGGTGGATATGCGTCACACATGTTTCTTACCAAAGTCCCCAGCATCCCCAGCCATGTGCAAACATGAAAAAAAAAAGTCCCCATGGGAAAGGATAGTGCCTATAACTAAATTTGAGAGTGGTAGTTCTTAGAACTGCGTCCCGAGAACTAGTATATGCGAATCCGGTTTATGTTTACATTTTCACACATTATCATGCTATTTTGTTACATTTTATTAAGCATTTCTTACATATTCCTTTTTTTGCATCTTCATTTAAAGAGGTTATTGTTAATTGTTCAATGTGATTTTACAATTTTGTTTACATTGTTTGAGTGTTTTCCATGCTTGTGTTGACATTTCCTTTCCTTTCTGCCTTGATAGTTGAGGGGATTATAATCAGATTAAGGTCACATTTTAAATAAAAATGTTTACATTTAACATTATCATCTCCTCCTGGTCCTTATTTTCCATAGGTCATAGAAAATATATAATTATTGACATCGACCAATATTGCGAATCACGATATAGTTTTCACCCAGCCTTACCTGAGATATATATATACAGTGTATGTATGTATGCATGTATGTATGAATGTGTATATACGTGTGTGTGTGTGTGTGTGTATGTATGTGTATATATATATATATATATATATGTATGTGTGGGAAAAAAAATCACAAGACTATTTCATCTCTACAGGCCTGTTTCATGAGGGGGGGGTACCCTCAATCGTCAGGAGAAATCTCCTGACGATTGAGGGTACCCCCCCTCATGAAACAGGCCTGTAGAGATGAAATAGTCTTGTGATTTTTTTTCCCCACACATACATATATTGCGCTCTACTACGGTATCGAGCACTATTTTTTGGATAACCTTATTAAGATATATATATATATATAATATATACACACACACACACACACACAAGTATTTGTTTATATATGTATGTATGTATATATATGTGTGTATACGTACGTATATATATATATATATATATATATATATATATATATATATATATATATATATATGAATGAATGAATGAATGAGAGAGAGTCTTCCCCACCGCTTTGAAATATGTCTGTTCTAATATATTTTTCCAGAAAAGTCCGGTCTCATCAAAATTAAAAGTCAGTCTTAAATAGAATACATGCATCATACTGAGCTGCTTTTAATATTTAGACCCTTAGATGGAGCTCAATTTGGGGACTAAAATCATCCAAACCCCTCTCAGTATCATGCACTGTAATTAAACTCTGTGATGCCCAGTGAGATGAGTAGTCATTGAGTACGTTTATGTGTTTACCACAGCAAAAATAAACATAACGTCAAATGATTAATACCTCTCATGCAGGCTCAAACAAAACTGAGTATTATCATTTTTTAACATAGATTAATAAAGCTCTTAGAGATGATATGTTTGCTTAAGCAGTTGTTTGGTCACACTTAAGAGCATATAATTATAAAAGTGTTTTGACGTAGATCTCTAAAATTGTTTGTTTTGGCCTCATACATGTCGCAGGCCTTATGCTGCTGTGTGAATGGAATGTTCCTCGTGGTTATTGATCCATGAGCGAGCTAGATTTCCATACTGGCCCGTCACTGGGCAGCAGGATGTTGTGTTTGTCAGAGGCCAGCATCCTGTTCCAAGGCTCTCCCAAACACACACACACTGTGCCAGCCACACACTGTGCCATCCACAACACACTAACGAGCATCACTTTGCACTTCCTCTCTTGGCTGAACCGCGTTATTCCGCTCTCCTCTCTTATTGTCCTCGTTACTTTGACATGAATAATAACACCAGACCGCATTTCTGCCCCTCTCACATCCCAGCTGTCAACTGTGACCCTGGCCAATCAGAATGTGTGCGCTGGTTTGATGCGTCTCTCCGGGGTGGCCTTTCCGAAAGAGAAGGATAAGGTGGAGTGGGAAAGAATGCAGAAGGAGGCCCACAGGAGGGACCACAGACGCATCGGGACGGTAATATCACTTAGCGGAGCTTGAAATGATGTGTGGATGAAAGATTAAATGGGCTGGGTATTACATCACAACATATCACAGCAATCCAAAGGAAAGAAGAATCAGCTTTATTGGCCAAGAATGTTAAACACACAAGGAATTTGACTTGGTAGACTGTGCTCTCTATAGGGTAGAGCAGAAATACAGTCAAACCTGGATCTACGAATTTAATTGGTTCATCAACTTGGTTAGCCAACCGAAACGTTTGTAAAGCAGAGTTCCCCATTAGAATAAAAAAACATGAATATTGCTTCATTGGCTTGATAAAAGTCCATATTTTAGTAAAATACTGCACACTTTGAAGACACTATAATGTATGTATGTACAGTATGTGTATGTATTAGAGATGTCCGATTGGCTTTTTTGCCGATATCAGATATTCCGATATTGTCCAACTCTTAATTACAGATTCCGATATCAACCGATACCGATATATACAGTCGTGGAATTAACAAATTATTATGCCTAATTTTGTTGTGATGCCCCGCTGGATGCATTAAACAATGTAACAAGGTTTTCCAAAATAAATCAACTCAAGTTATGGAAAAAAAAATGCCAGCATGGCACTGCCATATTTATTATTGAAGTCACAAAGTGCATTATTTTTTTTTAACATGCCTCAAAACATCAGCTTGGAATTTGGGACATGCTCTCCCTGAGAGAGCATGAGGAGGAGGTTGTCATTCTTGTTTGGTGTGGGTTCACAGTGTGGCGCATATTTGTAACAGTGTTAAAGTTGTTTATACGGCCACCCACGCCATCAGTGTGAATGTGTGTGTGTGTGTGTGTGTGGGTGTGTGTGTGTGAATGGGTGAATGTGGAAAATAGTGTCAAAGCGCTTTGAGTTCCTTAAAAAGGTAGAAAAGCGCTATACAAGTACAACCCATTTACCATTTACCCTCAGTGTGACCTGTATGGCTGTTGACCAAGTACGCATTGCATTCACATATGTGTGTGAAAAGCCGTAGATATTATATGATTGGGACGGCACGCAAAGGCAGTGCCTTTAAGGTTTATTGGCGCTCTGTACTTCTCCCTACGTCCGTGTACCACTCCGTACAGCGGCGTTTTAAAAAGTAATAAATTTTACTTTTTGAAACCGATACAGATAAATTCCGATATTACATTTTAAAGCATTTATCTGCCGATAATATCGGCTATATATATATAAAGTAGTAGGAGTAAAATATTGAATCAGTTCTTTCTTTAATTGTCACCTTCTTTATCAAGGTGCTGGCATTTAAAGCTTTCTTTGGCTGTGTGGTGGCTTCTTTTGCAGCTGTAGGAAATAGAAATTACAGCAGAGAGACTGAGTCAATGCAAGAAATTATTTGCTTGGGCACTCGATTCCGCAGTCAGAAATACTTTTTGTACACGCAATGTTTGGGCCAATACGACAACCAAGACCTTATATGAATTTTAGTCAAAGTGAATCATGCGACGGGGGTGGTATAAAAACCAAGGTATTGCTGTATTAGAAGAGGAGCAATGAATGCTACATACTAGTCAGATCCTTAATCATACCTTAAACAGAGTCCTATTTTCTCAGGACCAGGAGTTGTTTTTCTTCAATGACGTCAGTCCAGGAAGTTGCTTCTTCTTGCCGAAAGGAGCACACGTGTACAACACCCTCACAGACTTTGTCAAGGTGAGTGCTCTCCTCCAAGCCTTGCTGATGCCATCTGCTGCAGCCCATCTAGTCACAACCATCTAGAACAGGGGTGTCCAAAGTGTGGCCCGCGGGGGAAATTTGTGGCCCATTCTAAAAATACTATTAAAAAACCTCACTTAAAAAACATAAAAGAAGTGGAGTAAAAGTGCAAGCAGGGGAAATGTTGCAATGTTGACTCTTAATATTAAACACAAACCGGCCATGCAGGCTGTTTTTTCTTCAAAATTGTAAAAAAAAATTTAATTAAAATCAATGTTATGAATTATAGAGTTGCTTCACATGAAATATTCCACTTTGAATTTTTTGGGGAGGAAATGTTGCATATTTTGTGTGTTTGCCATATAAAACACAAAGTTTTATTTAACAAAAAGGGCATAAAACAAATAAAAAAGAAACATAAAAAAAAGAATAAAAACGTATTATCGATAGATAGATCTTAAATTGCTTGTCAAAGTCAAGGAATTAATTATCTATGGCCCCCTGGGATGATATTTGATTAGTATTAGAACCGGCCCGCGGGCCACAGCCGCCTGCTGCTGTTTTGCACGTACCAACACTCCATCAGTGTTTGCGCTAGGAATTTTCAAAAGGGGGTCCGACCCCATTAAGTCATAAAAAAATGGGGTCCCACAGTAAATTTTTGGGGTCCCACTTTTTTTTTAACCGTTTTGAAAACAATTGATAAATGTATGCATTATCCTGTTATATCTCACATTCTATATTGTGTTTTGGAAAAAGGTTGACATAAACGTTACTTAATTCATTTAAAAAAAATAATACAAAAGAAAACACATTTTTATGCATATGTAAACATATTCAGTTATAAACATTGATTCACTTTCTTCTTTCCTTCATGGATCTAAACTTTACCGCTGCCGGTATTTTTTCCTCTATATTTTTATTGTAATATTTTCAGAATGTGTTTGTTCTATTTCTTGCTGAAGTAAGATAAAAAAAAAACAATCTAAAGTTGTCTTTATTTTTTAGTTTTAATGCAATGATTTTAATAGTCCGTCCCGCGTGTGCACAGATTTTCCTCGATGCGGCCCCTCAGCTAAAATGAGTTTGACACTCCTGATCTAGATGTTTGTGTTAAAAAAAAAAAAAGATTACTTATTTCGAACACTTTTATGAGTGGGGCCCTTTTGGATCCCCAAGAATTTTAGTGGATGTTTTTTTTAAACTGTCATTGCTCAACAAATAATAATGAATCAAAATAAATATTATGAATTATTGTCCTATTTAAGGCCCCAGGTTTTTTACATCAGATATTCCACTTTAAAATATTTTTTGGAGAAAATATTGTATATTTTGTTGGTTTTGACATATAGAAAACAAAGTTGTATTTGACAAAAATGGCATAAAGCAAACAAAACATAAAAAATAATAAAAACTTACAATCGACAGATCTGAAGTTGATCTTGAGACCTATGTGCTAAAAGTAACAAATCATGTATGACTCGTTTTTCAACACCTTTTAATGAGTGAGGCCCTCTTGCAGCCCCAAGAATTTTAATGGAATTTTTTTTTAACTGTCATTGCTAAAAACATAATAATGAATCAAAATCAATGTTATGAATTATTGACCTATTACTTTACATCAAATATTCTACTTAGAAATATTTTTGGGGAAAATATTGCATATTTTGTTTGTTTGACATATAAAAACAAAGTTGTCCTTGACAAAATGGGAAAACATAAACATAAAAAATAATAAAAACTTATAATCGACTGATAGACCTGAGGTTAAAAGTAATATAAAGAAAAAAATGTATGACTCTTTTTAACACTTTTTTGAGAAAGGCACTTTGGATTTGGATCCCCAAGAATTTTAGTGGCTTTTTTTTTTTTTAAGCGGTCATTGCTCAAAAAATAATAATGAATCAAAATCAATGTTGTTATGAATTATTGACATATTCAAGGCGCCGGTTACTTTTCATTAAATATTCCACTTTGAAATATTTTTTTGCGTGTGAATATTGCATATTTTGTCTGTTTGCCTTATAAAAACATTGTTGTCTTTGACAAAAATGACATAATACAAACAAACATTAAAAAACTTAAAAAAAACGTATAATCGACTGATAGATCTGAGGTTGATCTAGAGACTTATGTGTTAAAAGTAAAAAACAAAACAAAAAAAAACATATATGATTCTTTTTAACACTTTTTTGAGTAAGGCCCTTTTGGATCCTCAATAATTTTAGTGGGATTTTTTTTAACGCTCATTGCTCAAAAAATAATAATGTGTCAAAATCAATGTTGTTCTGAATTATTGACATATTCAAGTCTCCAATTACTTCACATCAAATATTCCGCTTTGAAATATTTTTTTTGGTGTAAATACGGCATATTTTGTGTTTGCCTTGTAAAAAAAACTAAGTTGTCTTTGACAAAAAGAGCATAACAACTTCTAATCGACGGATTGATCTGAGGTTGATCTAGACACTTATGTGTTAAAAAAAGAAGAAAAAAATGTAAGACTAACACTTTTTTAGTAAGGCCCTTTTTGATTCTCAATAATTTTAGTGGGATTTTTTCTTTAAACTGTCATTGCTCAAAATAAATAATGTATAAAAATCAATGTTGTTCTGAATTATTGACATATTCAAGTCTCCAATTACTTCACATCAAATATTCCGCTTAGAATTTTTTTTTTGTGTAAATGTTGCATATAAAATATATAAAAAACAACGGTGTCTTTGACAAAAAGGGCATAATGCAAACATAAAAAATAAAAACCTATAATGGACAGATCAGAAGTTGATCGAGAGACTTATGTGGTAAAAGTAAGAAAAGAAAACATTTGTGACTCTTTGTAACACTTTTGTGAGTAAGTCCAGTTTGAATCCCCAAGAATTTTGTGGGATTTTATTTTATAGCTGTCATTGCTCAAAAAATAATAATGAATCGAAATCAATGTTGTTATGAATTATTGACCTAAATACTCCAGGTACTTTACATCAAATATTCCACTTTGAAATATTGTTTTGTGTGTAAATATTGCATCTTTTTTTGTTTGACATATAAAAACAGTCTTTGAAAAAAGGACATAAAAACGTATAATCGACGGATACATCGGAAGTTGATCTCGAGACTTATGTTGAAAAAGTAAAAACAAAAAAAATATGACTTATTTTTAGTACTTTTATAAGTGGGGCTCTTTCGGATCCCCAATAATTTTAGTTTGATTTTTTTTATACTGTCATTGCTCAGAAATAATCAATTAAAATCAATTACGGTATGTTATAAATGTTCCTATTTAAGGCTCCAATTACTTCACATCAAATATTCCACTTTGAAATATTTTTGGGGGAAATTGTTGCATATTTTGTGTTTTTGCCAGACTAAACAAAGTTGTCTTGACAAAAAGGGCATAAACCATTAAAAACATTCTTTATATCGACAGATAGACTTGAAGTAGTTCCAGAGATTTGATCTCTGAATAATAAATCAGTGGCCTTGTGGTTAGAGTGTCCGCCCTGAGATCGGTAGGTCGTGAGTTCAAACCCCGGCCGAGTCATACCAAAGACTATAAAAATGGGACCCATTACCTCCCTGCTTGCACTCAGCATCAAGGATTGGATATGGGGTTTGAATCACCAAAATGATTCCCGAGCGCGGCCCCCGCTGCTGCTCAATGCTCCCCTCACCTCCCAGGGGGTGGAACAAGGGGATGGGGTCAAACGCAGAGAGTAATTTCACCACACCTAGTGTGTGTGTGACTATCAGTGGTACTTTAACTTTAACTTTAAATAAAAAGAAAATAGACTTATTTTTAACATTTTATGACTGAGACCATTCCGGGTTCCCCAGAACATGCTTTAATTTTTCAGTGTAGGGTCTTCAGTGGAGACAGTTCACACACCCTGGTCTAGAAGACCCACACACATCCGTATGTTAACAAGACAGCAGCGCCCAGGGGGCTCGTTGTTGTTTCCTTCCGTCGGCCGTCAGGATATTGCGCTCGTTATTCTCTAGTTATTGCTGTGTTGTGACACACACGTATTCTTCCTCCCCGCTCAGAGCGAGTACCGACGGCGAGGCTTCACCGAGGTCATCACCCCGACGCTGTACAGCACTGCATTGTGGGAGCGCTCGGGTCACTGGGAGCACTACGCCGACAACATGTTCACCGTGACGTCCGAAGGCTCTCAGACATATGCCCTCAAACCTATGAATTGCCCCGCGCACTGGTACGCGCACATTGGTTGGCTGGTTTGAAAGCCCACCTGTGCTTGACACCCGTCTTCATGTGTAGCCTCATGTTCGAGCAGCGTGTGCGCTCATGGCGGGAGCTTCCTCTGCGCTGGGCCGACTTCGGGGTGCTGCATCGCAACGAGCTGTCCGGCACTCTGGGAGGCCTCACTCGGGTCCGCAGGTTTTGCCAAGACGACGCTCACATCTTCTGCACACCTGAGCAGGTAAGCACGAGTGAAACGTCCTGGAACTACGTACTAAGGGCCGCATTTTGGTCCACCATTATCTGCAGTATAACAAGTATTGTGACAAATTACCGTATTTTTCGGAGTATAAGTCGCTCCGGAGTATAAGTCGCACCGGCCGAAAATGCATAATAAAGAAGGAAAAAAACATATATAAGTCGCACTGGAGTATAAGTCGCATTTTTTGGGGAAATGTATTTGATAAAAGCCAACACCAAGAATAGACATTTGAAAGGCAATTTAAAATAAATAAAGAATAGTGAACAACAGGCTGAATAAGTGTACGTTATATGAGGCATAAATGACCAACTGAGAACGTGCCTGGTATGTTAACGTAACATATTATAGTAAGAGTCATTCAAATAACAATAACATATAGAACATGCTATACGTTTACCAAACAATCTGTCACTCCTAATCGCTAAATCCCATGAAATCTTATACGTCTAGTCTCTTACGTGAATGAGCTAAATAATATTATTTGATATTTTACGGTAATGTGTTAATAATTTCACACATAAGTCGCTCCTGAGTATAAGTCGCACCCCCGGCCAAACTATGAAAAAAAACTGCGACTTATAGTCTGAAAAATACGGTACATGGAATACAGGAGCCCAAGAAGAACACTGCAGGGGAACGTTGAATTACAAACTCCTCTATTGGCGAACTTTTAGATCAGGCCAAATATGCCTCTGTGTGCAAACCATGTGTCTGTGTAGGTATGTTTCATTCATTCATTCATTCATTCATTCATTCATTCATTCATTCATTTTGTGTCCCGCTTGCAGACATTTTGACAAGTTTTGTCCAATTCTTTTACCTCAATAAGAGTTCCAAAAAGACAACTGTGTGGAAAGAAGGAGGGAATCACTGGGCAGTTAAAAAGAAACACTCATGCATATAATCACGTTTCATCAAAAATATATATTAACGTTGTTGCCCTAGGGGAAACTGGGTAACACACGGCACACTGACATAGCTTAACCTATTGTTACTATAACAATCTACAAGGTTAATATAGCTGGCTTTTCTTTCTTCTTCTCCATTTATCTGCTTTCTTTTATATTTCAAGTTATTACATATATGTATTGTTGCATTTGAACAATTGTATTGTTGATAATAGAGGTAATTGTTATTATTCATTATCAATAGTGCTATTTCTATTTCTATTGGTATTTGTATTGCTCCATTTGTTGCTCATTGTCATTTCTGTACTATTATTTATTTCACTAACTGCTTCTTTGCTATCACTTTGAACATCATATTTGTACATGTCCTATTTGCTGATGTTGTTATTGTTGCGTTTGCTGTTGTTGTTTTTGTCCCTCTGTCTTATCCCCCTCTTGTCCCCACAATTTCCCCCTCTGTCTTCCTTTTTTCTCTTTCTATCCCCCCCAGCTGTGGCCCGGTTGCACCAAATAATATACATACATTTAAATGAAGTCGAATACAAATAAGACAACAAGAGAAGTATCCCACACTTATCTTTTGTAAAGTAAATTTGTACAGCCGATATGTGCATCTACATCAACTATATGATTTGCCTGAGAAGCTGGACAGAACAAAAAAAAAAAAAAAGACTATTTGTGAGGAGTACATTAATGGCGCTCACTAGTATGGAAGAATTGACGAAGCAGGCTTTATACCAAAGCAAGTTTTAATTGTGATGAGACGTGACTTTTCTGGAAAGATATGCGAAAGCAGACTTATTTCACAGCTCGGTAGAAGACGAAGAGCACACACACACACACAGCCCCTCCCCTAACCCCTCTGTTCTCTCCCTCTGTCTGTTTGATTTTTTTCTCTTCTGATCCTCCTCCTTCTGTTAATGTAAGTGGATTTTTACCATTTTTAATGTTTATCATTGTAGCAATCTGGTGGTTAAAGTTAGGAAATGTTGTGATTTCCGATTGTTTGTGAGGGCACCAAAGGGACTTCAGTATGTGTGCATGTGTTGGCAGATCAGCGCATACAGGACAGTTCAATAACCAATTAGGTTTGTAAATTGAGGTTCCACCGTAAATGTTTTGGGAAAGTTGTGAAACAAGGCACTTATCTATAAACATTTTCATTCCCAGATTATATTAATGGCATTACCTGTCATTCTCCAAGAAACAGGAAATAGCCTGAAAACCAACAAACAAATGTGTTTGTTGTCAGATCGGCCTTGGCAGAGGTCTGTGGTCTGTAGTTTAATGGTTGTAACTTTTTTCATTGAAGTACCCCCTGTGGGATATTTACTTTAGCCAAGTCCTCCCGAGCCAGATAATAGCCTTTTTGGTTGGGGGGAAAAAAAATGTAAAACAGCTCTGTTAGAGATCTTGTCACACCTCTAATTGTTATCCAGAGAGGCAGCAATAAACAGCCCCTGGAAAAAGATGATGGAATCACCAGCCTTGGAGTATGTTTATTCAGTTTAATTTTGTAGGAAAAAGCCGATAACAGACATGACATAAACTAATGAATTTTCTGGATTATAGAGAGCACCGGTATATAAACCTCACTAACCAAATTTTATAAGAATAAAGTATTATAATATTATTATTATTATATATTCATATACAGTGGGGCAAAAAAGTATTTAGTCAGCCACCAATTGTGCAAGTTATCCCACTTAAAATGATGACAGAGGTCTGTAATTTTCATCATAGTTACTCTTTAACTGTGAGAGACAGAATGTGAAAAAAAATCCAGGAATTCACATTGTAGGATTTTTAAAGAATTTATATGTAAATTATGGTGGAAAATAAGTATTTGGTCAATAACAAAAATTCAACTCAATACTTTGTAATATAACCTTTGTTGGCAATAACAGAGGTCAAACGATTACTATAGGTCTTTACCAGGTTTGCACACACAGTAGCTGGTATTTTGGCCCATTCCTCCATGCAGATCTTCTCGAGAGCAGTGATGTTTTGGGGCTGTCGCCGAGCAACACGGACTTTCAACTCCCTCCATAGATTTTCTATTGGGTTGAGGTCTGGAGACTGGCTAGGCCACTCCAGGACTTTCAAATGCTTCTTACGGAGCCACTCCTTCGTTGCCCGGGCAGTGTGTTTGGGATCATTGTCATGCTGGAAGACCCAGCCACGTTTCATCTTCAAAGCTCTCACTGATGGAAGGAGGTTTTGGCTCAAAATCTCACGATACATGGCCCCATTCATTCTTTCCTTAACACGGATCAGTCGGCCTGTCCCCTTAGCAGAAAAACAGCCCCAAAGCATGATGTTTCCACCCCCATGCTTCACAGTAGGTGTGGTGTTCTTGGGATGCAACTCAGTATTCTTCTTCCTCCAAACACGACGAGTTGAGTTTATACCAAAAAGTTCTATTTTGGTTTCATCTGACCACATGACATTCTCCCAGTCCTCTGCTGTATCATCCATGTGCTCTCTGGCAAACTTCAGACGGGCCTGGACATGCACTGGCTTAAGCAGGGGGACACGTCTGGCACTGCAGGATTTGATTTCCTGTCGGCGTAGTGTGTTACTGATGGTAACCTTTGTTACTTTGGTCCCAGCTCTCTGCAGGTCATTCACCAGGTACCCCTGTGTGGTTCTGGGATTTTTGCTCACCGTTCTCATGATCATTGTGACCCCACGGGATGAGATCTTGCGTGGAGCCCCAGATCGAGGGAGATTATCAGTGGTCTTGTATGTCTTCCATTTTCTGATAATTGCTCCCACAGTTGATTTTTTCACACCAAGCTGCTTGCCTATTGTAGATTCACTCTTCACAGTCTGGTGCAGGTCTACAATTATTTTCCTGGTGTCCTTCGACAGCTCTTTGTTCTTGGCCATAGTGGAGTTTGGAGTCTGACTGTTTGAGGCTGTGGACAAGTGTCTTTTATACAGATAACCAGTTCAAACAGATGCCATTAATACAGGTAACGAGTGGAGGGCAGAAGAGCTTCTTAAAGAAGAAGTTACAGGTCTGTGAGAGCCAGAGATCTTCCTTGTTTGAAGTGACCAAAAAACTTATATTCCACCACAATTTACAAATAAATTCTTTAAAATTCCTACAATGTGAATTCCTGGATTTTTTCTCACAGTTGAAGTGTACCTATGATGAAAATTACAGACCTCTGTCATCATTTTAAGTGGGAGAACTTGCACAATCGGGGGCTGACTAAATACTTTTTTGCCCCACTGTATTAGCCGCACCGGACTATAAGCCTGAAATTAGTTATTTACACAGTAAGATTCTGTATATGTTTATTTATATACCTTAATTTTTTCCAAGCAATGCCTGTAACAGGGCAGTAAAATGGCCGATCAAACAAAACAGAAGTCATCTTCATGACCCACTAACTGTGGAAGCTAACTCTCCAATCAGGTAAACGGACTCAACAAGTCCTCGTGATCTTTTGGTGAGTTTACTGAGGAATTTGTGAAACAGAAACAATACAAAAAGAATGCTGTTGTAAGTTAATAATACTAGCACAGACACTTGTAAACGTACTAGCATATTAGCTAATGCTAACAACGCTAGCTTCATTGCAATACCAGAGCATGTACAAATATGCATGAAAACTCCTACAGACATCACACATGGGACGGTTTAGTAAGTATAAACCGTTTTAGTTATGTTAAACTTACAAACGTTGCTTGGAGTGATGAATGAAGAGTCCATATGAGTAGAAACGGCTAGAAGACAGAACGACACGTGGGTTAAAAAAAAAAAAAAAAGTACATGTAAAAGGAATGACACTGCAGTAGCTGTAGTGAGCAAACCTGTCCAAAAGATTGCACTATAGCACAAACAATAAAACACCCTCTGTGTTTTTGCTTTGTGTTTTGTTATACAATTATTTTTTTTAAGAAAAATTCATCAATTTGCTGCTCTGTTTTATAAGCCGAAGGGTTCAAAGTGAAGGAAAAAAGAACACTGCAAAAAGTCAGTGTTCAAAACCAGAAAAAAAAATACAAAAATTAGGGGTATTTATTTGAACTAAGCAAAATTATCTGCCAATAGAACAAGAACATTTGGCTTGTCAAGACTTTCCAAAACAAGTAAAATTAGCTAACCTCAATGAACCCAAAAATACCTTAAAATAAGTATATTCTCACTAACAACTGTACTACTATATGAGTACGTATTTTCTATTGTTTCATTGGCTGTCAATCTGTTTTAATTATGAGACACAATTGTGTCAGTCATGATTTTTTTTTTCCTGCTTGAAATAAGAAATTATTACTTTAAAAAGTAGTTTTATACTTGTGAGTGTTGATGACACAGCTTTGCAACAATTGATATTCTAGTTTCAAGCATGTTTTACTCAATATAGGTCATAACATCTCAGCAACAAGCTGTAATATCTTACTGAGATCATTTAGGACCAAAACCCTTAAAACAAGTAAAACACTCTAACATAAAATCTGCTTAGTGAGAAGAATTATCTTATCAGACAGAAAATAAGCAAATATCACCCTTATTTGAGATATTTCATCTTACTTAGATTTCACTTTTTGCAGTGTAGCAGTTTATAGTACGGAATTTAACGGAATAGTCATTTCAAATGACAACTTTATGGCTTTGAGAAACCTTAAAATAAATCAAGAATATAAATTGTGGTAATCAGTAACGGTTTAATTTTTAGGTCAAGAACAGTTGAAATGATGGAATCGGTCAAATAATTCTATGGGGGAGGGGGAAATCCTGAAAAACAAGCAAAATAAGAAAACACTCAAACATCCCACTTGAACCATGTCCGACAAACAGAACTCTTCTTCAATCTTGCTCCAACTGTCTGATTGCTGTTGTCAGATCAGCTTTGCAGGTTGGAGTCTTATCTCCCCCATTTTCTTCAGTTTCCACCTCACATTTTACATTGGATTGAGATCCGCACTATTTGCAGGCCATGACATTGACCTTATGGATTTTATAGGGGATTTACATTTAATATATTTTTTTCTCCTGGTCCTTATTTTCAATAGGTCATAAAAAATATCAATACTGATATCGACCGATATTAATCACTAATATTGTGATAGTTGTCAGCCATATCGGCCAGTCCTAACCACCGGTCCATATTTGGTGCAGATGTTCTGGTGCTTTATTGGCCGTTACTGCAGCAGAGAATGACAAAAAAAATCCCTGAAACGTCGTTAAAAAACAAGTCAGTGTGGAAGTTGCTGAACCGCACGCTCGTTGGCTCTCTCCATGGAACATTTGAGTACAAAAAAACCCAGCGACAGAACAATGGACCGACAAAGTATTATGCACCTTGCAGGAAGTACTTTCATTTTCACCATAATACTTAGTTTAAAAGACCACCTCAACGTCAAGCATGTGTTAATCTGGGATTCCGCGCCACGTAACTTGCTTCTTAAAGGGGAACTGCACTTTATTGTTCATAATCATTATGAGAGACATGACGACAGATGGATTTTTTTTAATGCATTCTAAATATTAAACGTAAATAAAAGTCCGCTTACAGCGGAGCCAGTGGGAGCTCCACTATTCCACCCATAAAATCCGATAAATAACCATCCAAAAAGCACCAGCAATACTCCATTTACATTGTGTGACTTGAATATTAACCAAGTATTAGTGATATTGTTATTATAAGCGCTAAAGTTGAAAAACTATTTATAGCGGCGATGTGATCACTTCCTGTGTGCCTGTGTTTACATCATTGAGTGGTCTGCGGTTGCTCGCTTCCTTGCTTTCTGTAAGTTTATTGTATATCATAAATCAGGCTTCTCACCTGGACAGAAGGTGGCTGTTCATATAATCTGACAAGTCGGGACATGTTGACAGCCATATAGGTCCTGGAACTGGCGAGGATGACACGAAAAGGACTTTTTCCGCCCCCTCACCCCATTTCTTCGCGAGGATTATGAGTCATTCTTCACCTAAATGAGAATATAAACATCCTAGCAGTCGGCATGCGACTGACATCAGACCTTGTGATGTTTTATTATGTGCGTTGGCTCTCATCAAGTCTGCAGTGAGTAATAATCAGTGATGCGCTTTTGAAATTAATGCGTCGCATATGCTTAAAATTATCAAAATATGTAAATATTAAATGTTGTTATTAATGTGCCTGTTACTACATTACATTTAGTCACGGTCAAAAGTTTACACACACTTGTAAAGAACATAATGTCATGGCTGTCTTGAGTTTCTAATAATTTCTACAACTCTTATTTTGTTGTGATACAGTGATTGGAGCACATACTTGTTTGTCACAAAAAACATTCATGGTCAGTGGTTAGAATGTCGGTAGGTTGTGAGTTCAAACCCCGGCTGAGTCATACCAAAGACTATAAAAATGGGACCCATTACCTCCCTGCTTGACACTCCGCATCAAGGGTTGGAATTGGGGGTTAAATCACCAAAAATGATTCCTGGGCGCGGCCACCGCTGCTGCTCACTGCTCCCCTCACCTCCTAGGGGGCGAACAAGGGGAATGGATCAAATGCAGAGGACAAATTTCACCACACCTAGTGTGTGTGTGTGAGTGTGAGTGTGACAATTATTGGTACTTTAACTTTAACTTTATTATGGGTCTACTGAAAATGTGAGCAAATCTGCTGGGTCAAAAGTATACATACAGCAATGTTAATATTTGCTTACATGACCCTTGGCAAGTTTCACTGCAATAAGGCGCTTTTGGTAGCCATACACAAGCTTCTGCTTGAATTTGACCACTCCTTTTGACCAAATTTGTGCGGTTCAGCTAAATTTGTTGGTTTTCTGACATGTTTTTTCAGCATTGTCCACACGTTTAAGTCAGGACTTTGGGAAGGCCATTCTAAAACCTTCATTCTAGCCTGATTTAGCCATTCCTTTACCACTTTTGACGTGTGTTTGGGGTCATTGTCCTGTTGGAACACCCAACTGCGCCTAAAACCCAACCTCCGGGCTGGTGATTTTAAGTTGTCCTGAAGAATTTGGAGGTAATCCTCCTTTTACATTGTCCCATTTACTCTCTGTAAAGCACCAGTTCCATTGGCAGCAAAACAGGCCCAGAGCATAATACTACCACTACCATGCTTGACGGTAGGTATGGTGTTCCTGGGATTAAAGGCCTAACCTTTTCTCCTCCAAACATATTGCTGGGTATTGTGGCCAAACAGCTCAATTTTTGTTTCATCTGACCACAGAACTTTCCTCCAGAAGGTCTTATCTTTGTCCATGTGATGTCAGATGAAACAAAAATTGAGCTGTTTGGCCACAATACCCAGCAATATGTTTGGAGGAAAAACACACTTAGCTGAAATGCACCAATTTTGTCAAGAGGAGTCGTCAACAATTCAAGCAGAAGCTTGTGGATGGCTACCAAAAGCGCCTTATTGCAGTGAAACTTGCCAAGGGACATGTAAGCAAATATTAACATTGCTGTATGTATACTTTTGACTCAGCAGATTTGCTCACATTTTCAGTATACCCATAATAAATTCATAAAAGAACCAAACTTCATGAATGTTTTTTGTGACCAACAAGTATGTGCTCCAATCACTCTATCACAAAAAAATAAGAGTTGTAGAAATGATTGGAAACTCAAGACAGCCATGACATTATGTTCTTTACAAGTGTATGTAAACTTTTGACCACGACTGTATATACTTACATCATGTATAGAAAACCCTAATGGAGGTGTTTGGATGTTTTTTTAGGGAATCTTTAGGTGGCTCCATTGTAAGTGGAGTTTTGATCGAATTTATTTAATATTTAAAAATGCATTAAAAAAATATATCCATCCGTTGCCATGTCTCTCATAATGATTGTGAACGATGGGCAAAATCCCCCCAAAAAGGGCCGTTCCCGTTTAAGGCCCCATAGCACAAAGTCAAAAATGAATGAGCTCTATGAAACTGAAAAGGCAGTCCTGGGAATGTACTGTACATGCACTTAGCGCAGGCGTGTCCAAAGTGTGGCACGGGTGCCATTTGCGGCCCGTGTCACATTCTAAAAATACTTTTTATGAAAGCAAAACATTAAAAAAGTGGAACAAAAGAGCAAACAGGTGAAACGAAACAAGAAAAAGTTGCAATGTTGACTGTAATGACACAAAGCTGCCAAGCAGGCTGTTTTCTATAAAATTCAGTTTTGTATGTCACTCACAAACATGAGCGAAAACAACAAGTCTAATGCCTTTGACCTTTGCTACTCTATGCTGCTTTCCTCATGCGACACATGTGTAAAATAGGACGCACACGGGACCTTATTACAGCCATGATGATGATGATGATGATTCCACAGGCATTCCAGGATGCCTGCAGTCCGCATGAATAAGACTCTTTGTCTCGGTCAAACTTTACACCTCTACATGTGTGCCCCCCCACCCCCGTTCCTGCAAGCTTCCCATGTTGTTGCGAGTCCAAAACCTCAGCCACCTCCTCATTGGTATCCTGTCTTGCAGGAGAGATCTCACAGCACGTCTTCTCACCACGTCAGCCTCTCAAATACCATTTTAATGTCCGCTGCCAGTGGGTGCCTCGCTCGTCTGGAACGTAAACCTCCAAATGTGCGAGTCCGTTATTGACAATAACACATGCCCCTCTTCTGTGCCTCACAGCTGGAGCAAGAGATTGTGGCTTGTTTGGACTTTGTGAGAAGCGTTTATCAAGTGTTTGGGTTTTCCTTCCACTGCCTCCTGTCGACACGTCCGACTCCGTGCCTGGGGGAGCCTGAGCAGTGGGATAGTGCCGAGCAGGTATGCACAAACTCAAAACGCCATTGCTCTTCTGTCCAAGCTGTGTTGACTCGAGGTTTAAAGCTCCAGAACGTAAAAACAGTCGCTTAGAAGGGGATTTTTGTCCTCATCAAGCTGCTATGTAGATGTTTATCTCAAAGAGCCAATCAAGCACGGTTCAATTGTGTGCGATTAAAATATACTCCCAACAAGGCCCACGTTAGAATCACACCCGCACTTAACAGTCTCTACCGCTGTTTTTGTTTGTGTGTGTAGCAGCTGGAACAGAGCCTACAGCAGTTTGGCGAGCGCTGGGAGTTGAACCCAGGAGACGGAGCCTTCTATGGGCCAAAGGTCAGTCTGCTGTGAAGCGAGCGCTTCTGGACTTGCATTTTAAGTACATCATTTTCAATTAAAGGGGAACTGCACTTTTATTTTTATTTTTTCTTATCATTCACAATCATTATGTAAGACAAGCACACACATGTTTGTCTTTTTTTAATGCATTCTAAATCGTAAATAAATGTTAGCAAAAGTCAGCTAACAACGGAGCCAATGTGAGTCGATCTATTCCGCCTATGAAGCGCTCTAAAAATATGAAAAAATATCCATCAATGTTGTATATATAGTACATACTGTAAGTATCAGAGGTGGGTAGAGTAGCCAGAAATTGTACTCAAGTTAGAGTACTGTTACTTTAGAGATTTATTACTCAAGTAAAAGTAAGGAGTAGTCACCCAAATATTTACTTGAGTAAAAGTAAAAAGTATGTAGTGAAAAAACTACTCAAGTACTGAGTAACTGATGAGTAACCTGTTCATTTAATGATGACAGCAACAAATAATGCACAAAAACATAAAAATAGCAATGAGCAAATTCAGAGCCAGGAATATCTTTTAAGCAACTAAAACAATAATATATATTAAATAATAATACATTAACATAAAAAAAAATTAAGGCAAATTGAGCCACAATAACTTAACAGCACCATAGGCTCAGTAGGCAGAGATTACAAAGGAAAATAATAAGTTAGCCTTTACGCAAACCATAAACTGATAGGTGTGGGCTGCACCTGGGAACACACTGTGCACTTCTGATTGGTGTTTCAATGCATGCGTGTGTGTGTGTGTGTGTCTCTGTCTGTCTATGAGGCTGCAGTGCGTTAATAAATGTCTCCACACAATGTACATTTGACAGTGATTCATAGCAGCCTACGGTGACAGCCAAAATATCTACTAATGTTACTTACCGCAATGTGCTTCCTCAAATTTGACGTTGAGTTCATGTAAGCTTAAGCTTGTTGTTTGCCGCTGAAACTTTATGTGCAGTTAATCATGTGACCGTCTGGCTCTGTTTGATTGGTGAAACGGAGTCAAACGTCACCAGTGACTGTATTTGATTGGTGAAACGCAGGCATGCGATAGATCCTACTTTGAAGGTCTGTCTGACAAACCAAAACAAACAAAGCGTGCATTAACAGATCGATAAAAATCAGTAGCGAGCTGAATGTAGATACCGTATTTTTCGGAGTATAAGTCGCACCGGAGTATAAGTCGCACCTGCTGAAAATGCATAATAAAGAAGGAAAAAAACATATATAAATCGCACTGGAGCCCGGCCAAACTATGAAAAAAACTGCGACTTATAGTCCGAAAAATACGGTAAATGGGGCAGAGTAAAGGGAGCGTTTCTTCTCTATAAATATACTCAAGTAAAAGTATGTTGCATTAAAACTACTCTTAGAAGTACAATTTATCCCAAAAGTTACTCAAGTAGATGTAACGGAGTAAATGTAGCGCGTTACTACCCACCTCTGGTAAGTATATGTAATGTAGTAACAGCTACAGTACATTTATAATAACATGTAATATTTACGTGTATTACTCATTTTAAGCACACCGCGGCGTATTAATTTCACAGATGCATCACATTCGCTTTTCCCTTAAACAACACCACTAACCATGACAGACTTAATGAGTGACAGCAAAGACTACTTTGAGATAAATAATGATCTTTATATTTTTTTTAGCCTGATTATAAAGAGGATGATTTACAAGTTTTAGAAGCTGTGTACTCAACAGATTAAGCTTCAGTGAAACACCAGTATTGCTAAGTGCCAAACAAGATATACAAACTGCAAACATAATAAGACAATCATTTACTGTACAATGTCTGCTCTCACTGGCATGCCCACTGATGGAATGTTAATATATTCCCGTTTAGAGGATTATGATTAGGTGCTGCAAACGAGTGTCTTTTCATGTCTTTCCCGCCATCCCCGGGTCTAAGTCGAATGTCAAAGTTGACCAACTTCTCGGTTTATGTCCACAACCTTCTACTATCCAGGTGAGATGCATGATTTATAATCTAGAATTAACTTTTACCAAGTCAAGAGGCGATGCAGCAGCTCAATATGTCAATATAGCAGCACAAGCTAGTCAGCACTCTGTGATCACGGCGCAGCTAAAAAATAGTTTCTTGTCTGCGTTATTGCTAATGCTTGGTTAATATTCAGGTCACGGGATGTAAATTAAGTATTGCGGGCGATTTTTGGATGTTTTTTAATGGATTTATGGGTGTAATAGATTACTCCCTTTAGCTGCATTGATAGCTACCTCGTGCTTGCCATATTTTAGGACTTAGAATGTATTAAAAATTAAATAATGATGTCCTCGTGTCTTAAATAGTGATTGTGAATGATAGGCAAAATAAATGAAAAAAGTGCTGTTTCCCTTTTCCCATTGGTAACAGAATCACCAGTACCTGCATCTGTAATTTGAGTGTTGTAATGAATAAATATTCTAAACAACAGTTTATAGTACAGTGGAACTGGTTCAAAAGGGTCCTATTGTGCAAAACAAACTTTTCTTACCTTTTGGTACCTGTTTTTTGTGTATTTGGGATCCCCATGAGTCCCGAAAATGAGAAATCAAACCATGGAGGCATGGCAAAGATATTTATATAACTTATAACTTGAGTTCTTATAAACTTGCTCCAAACGAGCCATTTGGAATTACAGACTTTAGTGACACATTTTTCCTTAGTTATACCAGTGGATATCTCCATAGCGCAAGTCCACCATTTTATTATTTTGAAGAGCAGGGTTTCCCCTAAATGTAATTGATCGTAGCGCCCCGCAACGGCAAAATAAGTTTTTTTTAAATATAATGTATAATTAGCTATATATATAGTCTATTATTTGCGCAGTATTGACTTGTGATTCAATGCAAATTCCTGAGTCCTGCTGCTTACCAACAGTGTTTAAAAAAGACAAGCATGCATCCTCTACACCATGTTTGGCGTTATAAACAAACTAAAATGGGTCCAGACTCTCTGCTACTACACTGGAGAGATAGGCACACACAACCTTCTCCCGGCAGTGTACAGATGTTAAAGCAACAGGTCTAACATCTTTGAGGTGTTTAGCATGTGTCTTTTTTGGAATTGGAATGATGTTTGATTCCTTCCAGTAGTCAGGTACACATCCAGAGTCCAGTAAATGCAGGAAAACCTTGGTGAGAGGCCCGATACGGTACCAATTCACGATACTTAAAAATCGATGCCAGTACTCAACGGTACTAATTTTGGTAATTGTGGTAATAAATGTGATTTGTTTGATAATAACATTTAAGTTTTTAAATTTAACATTCAAAAATGAGCTGATTATGATAATTGTGCTGTCAAGTTGTTTTATCTTGTTTTATTATTGAGTCTCATTTGCAATGCAGTTGCACTTCCAAGACATTAGATGGCAGTACTGTATAGGCTATCTATGGTATGTTGTCTAATTAGGAGGTAGCTTTTTCCAGGAAGCTGAATGTGTTATGTTGCGCCCTACAAAGTGTTTGTACTGTAAGTATTGTGCTTATTACACACCCGTTGTTTGATTGTAACATTTGTCTTAGTTGTAGTTTTCTTTGCTACATTTGGAGGTGTCAAAATCGCCATGTAAAATCGCTAATGCTAATAGTAGCCTGTCCATGGCAAATCCAATGAAAATTAGCATTAAGCTTGCGCATTTTGGAAGAGTGTATATATTTGTGTGTATATATATATATATATATATATATATATATATATATATATATATATATATATGCTGTCCAGTTGTTATACCCTGTTTTATTATTCCATTTGAGTCTCATTTGCAATGCAGTTGCACTTCCAACACATTAAATGGCAGTACTGTATAGGCTATCTATGGTATGTTGTCTAATTCAGCAGTAGCTTTTTCCAGGAAGCTGAATGTGTTATGTTGCGCCCTACAAAGTGTTTGTACTGTAAGAATTGTGCTTATTACAAAGCAGCTGTTTGATTGTAACAATCATCTCAGTTAGAGATGTCCAATAATATCGGCCTGTAAAATGTAACATCACATTAAAATCACATTAAATCACATTAAAATGTAATATCGGAAATGATCGGTATCGGTTTCAAAAAGTAAAATTAATGACTTTTTAAAACGCCGCTATACGGAGCGGTACATATCCGGTAAAACACGGACGTAGGGCACACTTGCCAACCCTCCCTATTTTCCCGGGAGACTCCCGAATTTCAGTGCCCCTCCCGAAAATCTCCGGGGGCAACCATTCTCCCGAATTTCTCCCGATTTCCACTCGGACAACAATATTGGGGGCGTGCCTTAAAGGCACTGCCTTTAGCGTCCTCTACAACCTGTCGTCACGTCCGCTTTTCCTCCATACAAACAGCGTGTAATGTATAATGTATGCAGATTTTACACACACACAAGTGAATGCAAGGCATACTTGGTCAACAGCCATACAGGTCACACTGAGAGTGGCCGTATAAACAACTTTAACACTTTACAAATATGCGCCACACTGTGAACCCACACCAAACAAGAATGACAAACACATTTCGGGAGAACATCCGCAGCGTAACACAACATAAACACAACAGAACAAATACCCAGAATCCCTTGCAGCACTAACTCTTCCGGGACACTACAATATACACCCCCGCTACCACCATAACTGGAGTTGAAGTTGTTCTCTTATTTTGGACAACCTTGTTTTTGATTGACTGATTTAAACTTGTATTAGTAGATTGCACAGTACAGTACATATTCCGTACAATTGACCACTAAATGGTAACACCCGAATACGTTTTTCAACTTCTTTAAGTCGGGGTCCACGTTAATCAATTCATGGTAAAGTTACATTGTTTAATGCATCCAGCGCGGCATCACAACAAAATTAGGGATATCGGCAAAAAAGCCATTATCGGACATCTCTAATCTCAGTTGTAGTTTTCATTACCAAATTTAGAGGTGTTGAAATCGCCATGTAAAATCGCTAATGCTAATAGTAACCTGTCTATGCAATGTAAATTAGCATCAAGCAGGTGTATTTTGGAACAGTGGAGCCTTACTTTACATTTTCTACCAAGCACACTCGCTTTGCTGGTGTTGAATATTGCAACATTACTTAGGGGGAGTTTGGCTGAGTACGCCTTGAGTGTTGTGTGACTGATTGTTTACGTGAGCCGGTGTTTAGTCTGGAACCGGACGTGACGTCACGTGCAACAAAGGTATCGAAATATGGCACCGTTTGATCTTACGTGAATCGATACTCGGTATTACTCACGGAAATTTGGTCGGAGTCTATAAAAGTACCGAATTCTGTACCCATCCCTAATTATCGTTTCATGCTACTTGGTGATGACGATGAAGTTAACATTTCTACAACACATTTCAAAGAAATGATCTTGGGTCTCAAATTTGATGTCGACATGAACTTTTTGGTAACAAGAACATGGTGGACCAGGATTTGGTCAACATGGTTGGTTTGTAGATATAAACAAGACAAAATGAGATGGTTTGCACTGTATGTGGTTTCCATGCAAGTATGAGTTGAAAGCTCAGGTGGATGCATCGAGTCAATGAGGTCAAGTCAGGGTACGCCTCCACAAACATGCTCCATCAACAAACATTCCTCTTTGCGCTTCCAGCGCCAGCGTGTTAGCCACAATTAATAACATCCGCCTTCTCGTGACTGCTCATTTTATGAGCACGCGGCCTCCAAAAAAATGCAATTTGTCCCACAGCTGTGTTTGACATTGCAGATTGACATCCAGATAAAAGACGCTATTGGCCGACAGCACCAGTGCGCCACCATCCAGTTGGACTTCCAGCTGCCAATCAGATTTGACCTCCAGTATGTTGGGTGAGTACTGGACTTTCATCTCGCCCTCCAATCAGCTAAACAGACTCAATAACTCCATGGTGACGTTTTGGTGGTTTTAATGAGGAATTTGTGAAACTGAAACAATACAAAAAAAATGCCATTGTAAGTTGATAATACTAACATAGACTAACATTGCTAAAGATAACGACGCTAGCTTTATTACATTAGACCTGCAAATATGCATGAAACCACTCCTACAGACATCACACATGGAACAGTTGAGTAATTATAAACAGTTTTAGTAATATTGTAAGTGAGTGATGAATGAAAAATCCATACGAGTAGAAACGCTATCGACTGCCAGAAGACTGAACGGTACTCCGTTTGAAAGGGGGGGAGAAAAATCAATCAAAGTTTATTTATATAGCCCTAAATAACAAGTGTCTTAAAAGGCTGCACAAGCCACAACGACATACTCAGACCCCACATCAAAACTCAACCCAATATTGTACAGTTACATAATTGTGTCTTGCAAATGAAAACAAAAATTCAGATTATTCCTAAAAGTTATTGTATCAAAATGTTTTCTCACAATATTGCAACTTTTTTTTTTTTTTCAATATGACTTTTTCCCCCACAATATATGATTTCAATAATTCAAAGTGGCATACCTATTTCTTGAAACAAATTAGATTTTTTTTCCTAAAATATTTCTTTAAAATATTTCTACACAACTCTTGTAAAATACGTTTTTTTTCTTACAATATTGCATTTTTCTAAAAAAAAAAAAAAAAAAAAAAAATTCACAGTACCGGTAGTCCTGTGAACTACTTTTTTTCTCACATTACTAACTTTTTTCTACTGATTTTTTAGTCATGTAAAATGGCATACCTAGTTTTCAAAAACTTTTTTTTCTTAAAATATTTCTACACAACTCTTGTAAAACAATAGTTTTTCTTACAATATTGCATTTTTCTAAAACAAAATCCCCCCCAAAAAATCACACTAAAAAAACAATCAATCAATGTTTACTTATATAGCCCTAAATCAAGCGTCTCAAAGGGCTGTAACAAGCCACAATGACATCCTCGGCTCAGATCCCACATCAGGGCAAGGAAAACTCAACCCAATGGGCTACAATGAGAAACCTTGGACCCCCCCTGGGCGACCGGTGCAATGGACGTCGAGTGGATCTAGTTAATATTGTGAGAGTCCAGTCCATAGTCGGGCCAGCAGGAGATCATCTTGAGTGGAGACGAGTCAGCAGCGCAGAGACGTCCCCAACTGATGCACAGATGAGTGGTCCTTACGACTTTGAACAGCTAGCGGGTCATCTGTGGTCACCTAATCTGTGACCTCCCTCGGCAGATCAACTGGTCTAAAAGGGGGGTGTATTTAAAGGCTAGAGTATACAAACGAGTTTTAAGATGGGACTGAAAAAACACTAGTGAAAGGACACAGCAACACCTACAGAAAACTCGTCCAAAAGATGGCGCCATAGCACAAACTGGGCGATATACTCGATATATCGCGGGTTTGTCTCTGTGCGAAATAGAAAATGACTATATCGTGATATTCGAGTATACGTTCTTTTAGCTCCAGGCATTACACCACATGCGTTTCCCACTCTTTCTTGTCTCTCCTTCTCACAGAGACATAAAAACAAGCGCACCTTCTTACATACGTCACGCGTGCAACGTCACACGCTCCTGTGGAGCAGAGAGGTAGCGACATGGGTAACATTAGCTGTGATGCTAACGGTGCGTTGCGAGTGGTAATACGAGAGAGAGAGAAGGTGCGAATCTGGTAACAAATGGAGGAATAATTAATTCCCAAGAAAAACAGCACGGGGTCCATCGTCTGGCGGTGGTTTGGCTTCAAGCGGGAATATGTTGAACAATTATGCGGCAAAAGCGTTGCTACAAAAAGTAGCAGCACTGCTAATTTGTAGCATCATTTGAAAAGTCACCCGCTAGAGAATGAAGAGGGCTTGAAACTCCGCATGTCAACATCTCCGTTCGGTGCCACACCAACAAAATGCCTAGGCAACTATTTCCAGATCAACACCGTATGAAAAAAATAGTCAACATACAACAGAAGGAGATAACGTCCGCAGGAACCTATCACAGAATGAAGGACATACACTATTTGATTTCCTATTATGCAGCTCATTTTTATTTGACACTTATTGAAATATCTTGTGACATCATGCACAAAAGTGCACTTTATTTGTTTTAAACTATTGTAGTGGCGTTCTGTACAAAAAGTGCACTTTAATTTAGTGTTGTTTGATAGGTCATCTTAGTGACATCATGCACAAAAGTGAACTAATAGCTTGTTTTAAAATGTCTCTGACAATCTTGCACGTTCTGTTTCGGAAATGACATGTTTGTCTTAATAACCGTTTAATAAATACAGTTTTGGTAAATTGACTTAGTTGTGATTTCCCTCTCTGCATGAAAGTTTAAAATGAGCATATATTAATGCAGTATGAACAAGAATGTTTTAATGTAGACACATAGAATCATCATACTGCTGTGATTATATGTATCAAGTGTTCATTCAAGGCTAGGGCAAAATATCGAGATATATATCGTGTATTGTGACATGGCCTAAAAATATTGAGATTTTAATAAAAGGCCATATCGCCCAGCCCTAGCACAAACAATAAAACACTTTCTCAGCGTATTTGCTTGCTGTTGTTTTATTTGTTTTTTTGAAAAAAAAATGTTGTGAAGAAAAATGCATATATTAGCCGCACCGTCGAAAATGTGTGAAAAAAGTAGCTGTTTATAGTCTGGAATTTACGGTACTTTCCTCTTCATGTTTGTCGCAGACGAGACGGCCAGCTGCATCGACCAGTGATGATCCACCGAGCAGTGTTGGGATCACTGGAGAGGATGCTCGCCATCCTGGCTGAACACTTTGGAGGGAAATGGTGAGACCACATTTATTATTAGAGATGTCCGATAATATCGGCAGTCCGATATTATCGGCCGATAAATGCTTTAAAATGTAATATCGGAAATTATCGGTATCGGTTTCAAAAATTAAAATGTATGACTTTTTAAAACGCCGCTGTACGGAGTGGTACACGGACGTAGGGAGAAGTACAGAGCGCCAATATACCTTAAAGGCACTGCCTTTGCGTGCCGGCCCAATCACATAATATCTCCGGCTTTTCACACACACAAGTGAATGCAAGGCATGCTTGGTCAACAGCCATACAGGTCACACTGAGGGTGGCCGTATAAACAACTTTAACACTGCTACAAATATGCGCCACACTGTGAACCCACACCAAACAAGAATGACAAACACATTTCGGGAGAACATTCGCACCGTAACACAACATAAACACAACAGAGCAAATACCCAGAACCCCTTGCAGCACTAACTCTTCCGGGACGCTACAACATACACCCTCCCTACCCCCCACCACCACCACCTCAACCCCGCCCCCCCCAACCCCGCCCACCTCAACCTCCTCATGCTCTCTCAGGGAGAGCATGTCCCAAATTCCAAGCTGCTGTTTTGAGGCATGTTAAAACAAATAATGCACTTTGTGACTTCAATAATAAATATGGCAGTGCCATATTGGCATTTTTTTCCATAACTTGAGTTGATTTATTTTGGAAAACCTTGTTACATTGTTTAATGCATCCAGCGGGGCATCACAACAAAATTAGGCATAATAATGTGTTAATTCCATGACTGTATATATCGGTATCGGTTGATATCGGTATCGCTAATTAAGAGTTGGACAATATCGGATATCGGCAAAAAAGCCATTATCGGACATCTCTATTTGTAATTGTCCGATTGATCGCCTTCTGACTGTTCCTGCTCTCCCACAGGCCCTTGTGGTTGTCCCCGGCACAGATCATGGTCATTCCTGTAGGGAGCAGCTGTGAGTCGGCTGCCAAGCAGGTGGGTGTGCTTTCTTTCGCTTCTCAGATTGAAAACATACACAAAAATGTGTGCGTTTCGCCAAAAAGGTGCTCCATCGGTTTCGTGAAGCAGGCTTCATGGCGGACTTGAACGACGACACCAGCGCCACCTTGAGTAAAAAGATCCGCTCTGCTCAGCTGGCGCAGTACAACTACGTGTTAGGTAAAACAGAGCTGACATTACAGTTTCTAGTCCACCCTCCATTCACATTGCAACTTTTCAATTGCAGTGGTGGGCGATCAGGAGCGCGAGAGCGGCACAGTGAGCGTGCGGAGTCGAGGTGGCAAGCAGCTGGGCAGGAGGCCCGTGGAGGAGGTTCTGATGAGTCTCACACAGCTACGAGACTCCAGGAGCAGACAAGATGACTTTTAAGTCTGTTGTGTAACTACACCATCACTAGGTATTGTTTTGGTACCGGTTCCTAACTGGGCCAGTCCAGGAGGACTGTTAAGATTCCGGACAAATAATACCCCCCTCCACCCGCCCGGGTGACCGGTGCAATGAATGCCGAGTGGATACGGTTAATAATGTGAGAGTCCAGTCCATACTGGGGCCAGCAGGGGATCATCTTGCATGTAGACACGTCAGGGCGCGGAGACATCACCGACTGATGCATAAGGAGTGGTCCAACTTCATGCTAATGTTTGTATTAGAGATGTCCGATAATGTCTTTTTTGGCGATATCCGATATTCCGATATTGTCCAACTCTTTAATTACCGATACCGATATCAACCGATACCGATATATACAGTCGTGGAATTAACACATTATTATGCCTAATTTTGTTGTGATGCCCCGCTGGATGCATTAAACAATGTAACAAGGTTTTCCAAAATAAATCAACTCAAGTTATGGGAAAAAAATGCCAACATGGCACTGCCATATTTATTATTGAAGTCACAAAGTGCATTATTTTTTTTAACATGCCTCAAAACAGCAGCTTGGAATTTGGGACATGCTCTCCCTGAGAGAGCATGAGGAGGTTGAGGTGGGCGGGGTTGGAGGCGTGGAGGGGGGGGTGGGTGTAAATTGTAGCGTCCCGGAAGAGTTAGTGCTGCAAGGGGTTCTGGGTATTTGTTCTGTTGTGTTTATGTTGTGTTACGGTGCGAATGTTCTCCCGAAATGTGTTTGTCATTCTTGTTTGGTGTGGGTTCACAGTGTGGCGCATATTTGTAACAGTGTTAAAGTTGTTTTTACGGCCACCCTCAGTGTGACCTGTATGGCTGTTGACCAAGTATGCATGGCATTCACTTGTGTGTGTGAAAATCCGTAGATATCATGTGATTGGGCCGACACGCAAAGGCAGTGCCTTTAAGGTTTATTGGCGCTCTTTACTTCTCCCTACGTCCGTGTACCACTCCGTACAGCGGCGTTTTAAAAAGTCATACATTTTACTTTTTGAAACCGATACCGATAATTTCCGATATTACATTTTAAAGCATTTATCGGCCGATAATATCGGCAGTCCGATATTATCGGACATCTCTAGTTTGTATGCTAGCTAATTTTTTAAGTGTAAACCTCAGTCATGTGTAATGCATGCTAATGTTAGCATGCTAGCATTTAAAAAAAAATAAAAAATTCAGCTACAGACCTCAGAGTACCATTATTTTCAGAATATAAGGCGCACTTAAAATCCTTTCATTTTCTCAAAAATCGACAGTATAATTGGCAGTATAATCACCAAAATGATTCCCGAGCGCGGCCACTCCTGCTGCTCACTGCTCCCCTCACCTCCCAGGGGGTGGAACAAGGAGATGGGTCAAATGCAGAGGGTAATTTCACCACACCTAGTGTGTGTGTGTGACTATCAGTGGTACTTTAACTTTAACCAGGTGCGCGTAATATAGAACATTACACACGGCGCTCAAAAATCTGTCAAAATGTTTTAGTACGACTTTGGTAAGCTACGAAGCTGGAACGCGGAGCATTACGGCTATTGTAGTCTTAATACATACGGTATTATTATGGTGTGTGTATAAGGACTTTAAAATGGCACCTATTAGGGGACATATTATCTGTTTTTTGTTTTGCAATTTTCTGTTAAAGAAACTTTTCTTACTGGTGCCTGCTGATGTGTATTTGGGATCTGCATAAGTCCTGAAAATTTGCCTGCATCTGCCATTGTAGTTTCTCTATCCTCGTGTTGTGCGGCATTAATCCTTCGCTGTTGCCATTTCTAATACAAAGTAGCCTACAGTTCTAACTTATATCCGTCAGTAGACTCGGTATGGAAGCGCTAAAAACTACCAGTACAACAAAAATGACGGGGAGAAGCCGCTGTCAAAGTGGAGGCACGTAAATAAAAACGGTGCATCCTGAAGAAACTTGAAGATGGTCTGTAAAATATAACATCTGCAACATTTCGACCAAAGAACCATTACATGTAACGTAGACCACAAGGAAGTATTTTAAATGTAGAAAAAACATCATGATATGACCCCTTTTAATGCACGTTATAATAGTGAAGTAAATTTATATAGCGGTTTTCTACGGTGACTCAAAGCGCTGCACATAGTGAAACCCGTTATCTAAGTTACATTTGGCACCGGGAGCAGGTGGATAAAGTGTCTTGCCCAAAGACACAATGGCATTGACTAGGATGGAGGAATCGGGGATCGAACCTGGAACCCTCAGATTGCTGACACGGCCGCGCTACCAACCGTACCACACCACTAATGAACTCAACGTTGTCTTCTAAAGGAGGCTGCAACTCATACGGTGCGCTTTTTGTCTAAAAATAAATCCGTTTATCAACAGTGCGCCTTACACTCTGGTGCGCCCTATGGTCGGAAAAATACGGAAATATATTTTGATACTTGACGCATGTTACAGTTAATATCTTAATATACTAGCTTTTTCCAGTTAATTTAGCATAAACACACCTCAGTGTCATATTGTTTGGTATTTCACTAATGCTAACTGCAATCATTGGCCCTGCGATGAGGTGGCGACTTGTCCAGGGTGTACCTCGCCTTCCGCCCGATTGTAGCTGAGATAGGCTCCAGCGACCTCAAAAGGGACAAGCGGTAGAAAATGGATGGATGGAATAACTGCAATCATGCTTTTGTTGGCATGTATCTTTTTAAGTTAATTTAACAGATATAGGCTTCAGTGTCCTATATTTTTGTTATTTCACTCATGCTAAATAACTTTTTACTCATATTTTTTGTTACTTGACGCTATCTGGCCAGTGTGCTAACTGTTAACATTTGGCTTTGGCTCCTCCACATTCACACAAAATGTTTACCAAATATGTAATTTTTTTACTTCTTTGAGGAAAAAAAATGATATATTGTACTGGTTTTGAAGGTGAAACTTACCAAAATGGTCCCCGTATCCTTTGATTTGTCAGTCTGTGGCCCTCAGTGAAAGGTTTGGGAACCCCTGATTTATACAATATATTTGATATGATAAATCATGGAGGTCTGTTCTCTGCACATGAATGCCATGCATAAATATTAATTCCAGCTGAGTGTTAATTGTAATAAATAGAAACTCTTTACAAGATTATGACATAATTGCAACTGCAAACATAGTTGAGTTTTTTTTTTTAAAAAGCAGGTGTGTGACAGTCTCTCACTGTCGTCCGGGTTCTATGGACCACCAAGCACAGACATGACGTCGAGCAATTTTGACTTTGTTTATTTTTCAATAAATACTCAGTCTCGTCGGGTCGCTTTTCAGCTCCTCTTCCCTGCTCGCTCTTCGGTACGCTTTTCAGCCTGCCGCGTCGTCGTCTTCGTCTGCCTCTCGCTCTCTGTCTCTTCCGCACTGCATCCACTGCTGGTTCTCCAACTCCTTCTGCCTCGTCGTTCTCGGCTGCCGCCCCTTTACACACTCGGAGGAGATTATATAATTGTGCCCAGGTGGGCGATCCACGCACCTGACATCCATCTCGGCGTCGATCCCGGCGTGCCCTGCCTCGCTGTCGGTCTGCCGGCCACGCCTCCCCACAAGGTGTTAAAAAAAGACTTCCCTGCTGTGAGATGTTACATGATGTTGGTGGTGTACATTTTTCTTGCGCTAATTAAAAATGCATTTTTTCCACATTTATTTACGCCAATTATATAATATTGATAAGGAATATCGATATTGGTATCGACAATATCCTTACGATATATAGTACATCTCTACTTTTAACTCTGTTTTGCTACACATTTACAGCTCAAATGTCCAATAAAACTGCTTTCTAAGTCACTTTTATTTATTTCTGTCCATTGATGTTGCTCACTAATGCATCGTTGTCAGATCACTAACTGTGTCTCCCCTCCCTTTGCTTAGAATAAAGAAGTGGCTTACCTTTAAAAGAGTGGAAGAAAGGGAGGATGCAGAGGAGGATTTTGACTAAAATAGGAGTTGGAGCAAGCGGCAGCAAAGTGTGTTGTGGTGGAAACAGCCAAGTCAAGGTAAAGGTCAAAAGCATTGGCCTCTTCTCCTTTTTTCTTGTCAGAGGGGCAGCAGGATGGAAAAGTCACAACAGTGACAAAGGCGGGAGATAGCGACTTTCAACAAAGCCCTCTGTGGAAAGCGTGTGGGAATGTTGAGTTCTTTCACCTGACCAGTTCCACTTTCATTTGACACTGCGCCAACTGCCTAAATTTAGTTCCATTTTGGACTTTCCGGGATTACGTTGGTGTATGTTATCGACAGAACCAGTGTCAACTTTTCCAGTAAAGACAAAAATGTCCTGGCACGCCACTAAAATAGCTACAGCTGGATACACACATTAATTAGGCACCTTTCCATCTAGTGAATGTCTTCATGTCGCTGGCATGGGTAAATGAACAAGTTACATTATTTGTAGTCAATAAAGATGTTAACATTAATACAAATTTAGTTTTTTCCCCACAACACACCTGATGGTCCCCCCAGGGCCCACT